>NC_136492.1:77472644-77785144 GCF_053919585.1 Euprymna scolopes
ATATTTTTCAGGAGTCTGCCTTATTCCCACTAAATATGAGTCATTATGGAGCCTTGATGTGTAAGCTGGACATATCACCCGTCACTGAGACGGTATTAGTTGCAGAAGCCATATTCTCTTTGGCAGACATTGCCGTGAGACAGACGTGTTCTGTTTGGGAAATTAATCAATGCAGAGACGAAAAAAAGTTTAGGCAAGAATGACTTGCAACTGCAACTTGATAACAATAATAATGATAATAATAATAATGATAATAATAATAACGATAATGATAATAATGATAACAGTCTTTAGAGATCAGCAGGGACTATAAGGTGAGGACACGCCATTAATATATCCACATGTGAGGAGTGATAAAAAAAAAAAAATGAAAAAGCATAACAGGAGTTAAAACCGAAAGGAATACTGCTTACACATTATTTGACAATCTGTCATTCTTCTTGGCTAGTACGAATTCTGTAAACGCGCTGCCACCATGTTATGTTTATGGGTTAGTATCAGAATGAAGACGACATAGAGCTATGTGTAATCGCAGCTTTATTGAACGGCCATCTTACAATGAGACGTCCTCCTCTTTTTATAGCAGAGAAAGTATAGTAGAAAGAGAAGAGAGCTAGGGAGGGCAGTGGTGGGTGTTGGTTATACATAACAAAAGTGAAAACAAAGAAGGCGCCATGATCATTTCGCCTTTGAAGTCCCGAGAATCGTTAAAAAAATCAAAAATAAACAAACAAAAATAATGAGAGAAATCCACATTGTAATATAAGTTATAAGCATTTTAGGTTCTGTGATTATTGATTATGATTAGGGCTGTGACAACAGAATGTTCTTATCATTGTTTTAACTCTCAAGTATATATCTGACACAGTTAAACACAGTTAATCAACCGAGAACTACATCACTTTATATAAAAGCATATAAGATATCAACAGATACACACTTGAGAGTCAAAACAATGAAAAGAATATGCTGTTGTCCTAGCCCTAGTTATGATTGATAGTAAGGCACCACATGGCACACACCTTGTTTATTGATAGGAATTAAGGTACAAGACATCTTCTGTTCTGATGCTACATGTTGTGGATATGGATTATCTCCTCTTTGATAATCCAAACTATAAAAGCTGTACATTTCCACTTGTCAAGTAGACGAGTAGTAAGATTCTTAATTGAATAAAAGATTACTAGATGGAATCTATTGTCCTTTTTTATTACAATTTATTCAATTAAGAATGGAACATTTTATGCGACCGGAGCGATTTACCACAGATCCAGAAAGCGATTAAGCAGACAAGTGCTTGAAACATTGGCATTTACAAATTTTATCGAGGTTCTAGATTCAGAAAGACCAGTACGTCACATCAATAAGTGTGCGCTACTAACAAACTACCTGTTTCACACAGTCGATGAAATTATCTTGGATTGCGTGACCTATGAAGAAGCAATCGATGTACTGAACGTTATATACATAAAGCCCAAAAATGAGATATTTTCTAGACACCTACTTACGACTCGCTGACAAGTATCAGGCAAAACATTAGACCATTTCCTTAAGAGACTTTAGACATTGGGCAAAGATTGCAACTTCTGCCCAATGATGGCATTAGAGGCCCAAGAGCAACATATTCTGGATACCTTCATTAATGGCTTAATTAATGCTCAGGTAAGACGTCTTCTTAAGAATAAGACCCTTACACTTAGAACAGCTTATGAGCAAGCCAATTGCTTCAAATGTGCTATACAGCAGTCTAGTTCTTATTTACAGCCAGACACCCTGGGTGCCGCGCTAAACCCAGCTGTTCCTATTGCCCCCTCTCATGACGATAGTCTGATGAAGCTTCAAGAACAATCGGTCACTGCCGCTTTAAAAAAGGACATCTGCTATTTTTGCGGCTTATCTAAATACCTATGAGTTTCATGCCCTACCTGAGATACTCATTGTCATAAATGTGGAAAACTTGGTCATTTTTCAAAGGTATGCAAGTCTTCTAAAACCCTATACAAAGCTACTCATCAAAATACATCTGCGACTTTAGCCGTCTCCCCTGACTACCTTCCAAAAACTATTGTAAAAGTGAAAATTAATGGCAGATCATTGACTGAAAGGTTGTGAGAATGACACTCAAGATTAGAACAGTGTTCAAAAGATACAAAACTGTGTGAGAGACTGCTTGATAACATTGTGTACCATGGTCTTCTCCTTCATCTACTGTTCTCGTTCTGGGGGTATTGTCATCTCCCATGCGTTAGCGATTGCAGAGGAGGTGCACTGGCGCACAAGTATAAAAATAAAACACAACAAAAAAAAACACAAACTTTGTCACATTCTGCAAACGTAAGTTGTCCTTTGGGTGCATATGACGCCATCGACCTTCTGAACATTATAGTCCACGTCTACTTAGTTAACGTCAACTTATCTCAATGTGTTCTGTACCACAACTTTCGTTCGACTGTCCACTCACGACTTTCCTAAACTCTGTCATCAACCGTCATAAACCGAAGACTATCTGCAAACCATGCCCAACCCTTTCACACTTCTAAAACTAACTCTAAAATATATTGACCTTCTTGATCCCAATCATTACCACACCTTGACAAACAATCCCACCTCAGCTTCCTTTTGTGTTCCTTGGTGTACAACTTTCTATTCATTATCTTTTCATCAACCCCATTTCCTATACTTTTGTTCTCCTATTAAACTTATTTCCTCTTGTCTTTTGTCTCTTTCTTTCAACACTTTGGGGGGGGTGGAGGGGGATATGCTGATAGTATCACAACAGAATGAGAACAATAACAATGAATGATCCAAATAATACAAATTATCAATACCCATTCTAACAATTTCTTACTTTTCTTTTGTAGAAAATGACCGCTTATTTCCTCGAAGAAACTTGACCGGCAGTGATAGTTTGGATACTCTCACCCAGGTCGGATTGCGAAATAAAGATAAACTTGGACCCGAGTCTCGTCTGGTCATTACTCAAGACTTTGTAGCCTGTGTAGATGATGAGGTATCCGTCAAGAAAGGAGCAATCGTTCATGCCCTGTACAGAGACAATGATTGGGTTTACTTGCTTTGCGATAATGACAAGGAAGGCTTCGTACCAATTTCTTACACCCAACCCACAATTTGCAAACAACATCGGATCTTTGCCGAAGACATTGGTTCTGGTCAGAACACGGGCTCTGCAAAAGATTCGGGAGATGCGCACTTGGATGAGACTTACATCAGTTATCAAGAGGCGAGCATTTTCCACAAAAAAGATTCTGGAAAGTTCTTAGTCGTTTATGACTTTATCGCAGTGAATGACAATGACATCGGAGTGGAATGTGGTGACATTGTGACAGTTCTTAACATGGACGATACTCACTGGTTTTGGATAATCAAGGATTGCAAACAAGAAGGTTTCATTCCATCGTCTTTTATTGTACCAATCGTTCATACAGATCCGTCAGGAAAAGGAGTTTGATTTCTTTTTTTTTTAAACTTAACTCAACATTTTATATTGGCTCACCAGTTTTGCTATTTTTACATGTTAGCCCGATGAATGTGTGTTGACATGACAGCTGCTGCTGATTTTTGTTGTTGATGTTTGTTTGTTGAACATCATTCATGATAATGATTTTTGTTGGCATTCGTTTCTCCAATATCTTTCTATTAGTAATTCTTTTTTAGAAGGATATCGGGTACTTACAGGAAGGACCACATGAACGTTACCAACATCCCTAAATGAAAATGTTTCTATGAAACGAACTGGGTTCAAACTTGGCACTCCCAGATTGTCAGCCCACGTCATTAACCACTGAGCTATCTTTACTACCCTATTATTTTTTTTTTAATTTTTTTTTTTTTTTTTTTGCACCATTCATTCACTTTGACTAATAAGTGTTTTTGTAAAACGAACTGGATTTGAACTCGGCACACCCAGGTTGTTAGTCCATGTTGTTAACCATTTAGCTACAATTGCCTCCATGATGATGATTCTCCACAGACTGTCACACATGCCAGCCCATTGAACAGCTGCAATTATGGTATTATAAATGCACAATGTAGTAACATTTTGGCAAAGTAAAAACAAAAATAAAAATAAAATTAATTTGATCACAACTTTCAATCAATCATAAAAATCATATGGAATCGAAATATGAACCTAAAAAAATATGTGTCAAAATATTTTATCCCATGTTTCTGGGGGGTTTTTTTTTGGGGGGGGGGGGGTAATTCTTCCTCTCCAAAGAGGATTACATAATTCGTTTATATATTTACCTTTCATTGCCATTGTTATATTTTTTTCCTTCTCGTTTGTATCAAAAAAAAAAAAAAAAATGTAAATAGTTATTTAAAAATTAAATTGGCATAAAAAAAAAAATTCTTTTTAATTATTATTTCTTCAAGCTTTAGACATTGTTTTATGTTAATTTTAAATATTTTTCCTTAGGTCTGAAAAAAATCATTTGCTTTTTACTAAAATTGAAATAATTTTATTTTAAATGTTCACTTAAATGTGAATTTTTTAAGTAAAAAGTGTTAACACTGTTCACTTAAATGTGAATTTTTTAAGTAAAAAGTGTTAACACTGAAAATTTTTATTAGTGCTGATCCTGAAGAGGCATCAGGAAAATATATAATGTTGTAAGTTCAGTTAGTCAATGGGCTGGCATGTCTGATAGGTATTAGAGATTCAGCAGCAGCTGTCATGCTAATGCACATAGGTTGGTCCGATGGACATAATTAGTAAAATTTCAGAATCACAATTTCATTTTTTTTTCTTTTCAGTTCTATAAAACGTCATGGCTGCTTCAAATATTTTCTTGGTTGAATCGAAGTTTGAAAGGTAGAGGGGGGGGGCAATTCGTATTTCTAGAGATTTAAAAACTAATTTATTTCAAACAAAAATAAACTGAAAATGGGAAAATAAGAACAGCAGTTTGTACTTGTAAAAATGAAAAGTATTGAAATATGAAAGAATTTTCATTCGCCGATAAATTTATTATTGGAAACATTTTTCTTAAAAAAAATATATATTTCTGAAGAAATTTAAAGATGACCTTAGTAGGGCAAACATTTTAAAGAGATTTTTGGTCTTGTCCAGAATTCAACCTAATTAAAACCCAAAACTAGAGAAAAATCTTTAATGACAGGTATGTTCATCATAAACAAAAATGTCTTATTCCAAAAATCATATAAACTGATCAAGTTGTTGTTTAATATTATTTAACTGGAATTCTTAATGAAATGAGTAATTTATAATATTTATCCATTTATTTATTGCGGACTGTTATCTTCATCTTCTAGTAATTGTTTCATGACGTTTCGATCGACTATTCCTCTGGCCTTCATCAGGTGGTTAATCGCGACGGGATAAGAATGCCGAATCTCCTAACTGCATCCTCAGCAATTACTGCCTTCCATAGTTGTTGTCGCCTCACCACGTTTTGGCTAACTACGCCTCTGGCTGGCTTTGGGTAGGATTGAAACCATTATCTTCAGACAATACTTACCTGGAACCATAAAGATTCAATGTCTATCCACTACACCATGGCCAGAAGCGTAGTTGGCCAAAATGCGGTTTACCACCTGACGAAGGCCAGAGGAAAAGTTGGCAGAAACGTCATGAAACAACAACTAGAAGATAAGGATAATCGTTTGCAAATAAATAAGTTTTTTTTAACTAAAAAAAAAAAAAAGAAAAAGAAAAAAAAAATCAAATTTTATGAGTAAGTGAGAGTTTGTGTTATAATCAGCCACATGTTTTAAATAGAACTACCGAGATCAAAATGACCCTTGTAATTGATACAATGTATGATTTGAATAATTAAAAATTGTAAAAAAAAATAATAATGATAATTTTCTATATATAAAAAACATCTATTTGAATCAATTTATATGGGTTTTAGAATATGACATTTTTGTTCCGTGACCGATGAAGAGTTTTCCGTATTTTTATTTTTAAATTAAATTGAATTCTGGATAACTGATTTTATTTTTAGAATTATCCAGGCAAACTCCAACACATCCTTGCTGTCATAGAACAAAGAAAAACATTTTAAAAATGAAAAAAAAAAAAAAAAAAAAAAAGTAATTATGAGAGGACAAAGATTTGTTTCCTTACAAAATTAAAAAGGTTTTATTTATTAAGAAAAAGATGGATTAAAAAGATTTGTAAATATTTACTGAAAAAAAGATTAATTTTACAAATTCATTGAGGTCAAAAATAAAAATCAATTCGGGTGTTGAGATGATGAAGCTGGTTAGATGAAGAATTCTTTTTAAAAGTAACTTTTCAATAAATTTGAGAGAATTTCTTTGTCTATTAATTTTTTAAGAGTTATCTCCCTTGCATCATTTTACTTTCTGATCCGATATACAGGGTGGCCGCTAGAAAAGCGGGAAATTTGTTAGACAACGCTTTATTTTTACAAAGTTTTTCAAAGACAAATGTTATAATCTACTCATATATTCTCAAAATGTTGTCCGTGCACTTCACTGCTGCGTCAAACAACGATTTTTTTTATAACACTCACACGACACCAGTCAAGAAATAACAATTACGCATATGATCTAAGCTGACCTTCAAATTTGCCGCTTTTCTAGCGATCACCCTGTACGTGAAAGGATAACGTTGTAGGGGTGCAGAAGTTTAAGTAAAATTAAATTTCTTTGCCCCAAACAAAATAATAATAAAAAAAACAATGAAACAAAACATCTCCTGATTTAAAATGCACCGGCAGTGCATTTATTTTTAACAAAAACAACAAGATGAATAAACAAAGGTTCAATTGGTGAAAGTTCTTTCGAAGTCATTATGATTAAAATGTTAGATAAAAGTCCTTCGTCGAATCAAGGAGTTTAGAAGGTTAAAGTTCTGTATGAAAATAAGGACACTATTTTAAAGTTTGTGTTTATCTGGTGAAGTTCGCCTTACTTAAAAGTCCTATGAGGAAAGTAATTCGTGAGGAAAGTAATTCGTTATTAATTAAAAAATGTGCAGAATGGATGCATGTGTGCATACGTGATTTTTGAGTGTCCGCGTGGCGCGTGTAATCAGGGTGTTGACAGCTTCGGCAGTGACGATGTTGTGAAGCCGAGAGGCATGTTCTTGTGTGTCGTCGAAGCGAGAAAAAATAGGAAGAAGACTGAAGTGACTGAATGAACAAAATTAATTGAATTAACCCTAGAAGACTGATGCATTTTTATACATTTTGGGCCGACTCCAAAAACAAGATTGCTACTGCTGATATTTTGGTTTTTGGAAAAGCGTTAAAAAGACAATCTTCTGAATTTTCTCATTGATCACTTGTGTCACGTGATACTGTCGCCAACTACGTCCGCCAGAAATATGTTCATATAACTTTTGTTGTTGCGAGAAAAGTTTGTGGGCATATTTGAAGTTGTGCCATTGCTGGAAGAATTTAGTTTTGTGCAAAATGCACGGGGAAATTGAAATGAGTAAAGGTTTGTTTATTTGCACTCGAGCATGTGTGTGTGTGTGCGCGCGCGAGTGACTGCACAACATACAAGCTCAAACTGATATAATTTCCCTAATAAAACTAACGTTTATCAATGGAAAATGTATTTCCATTTGCTTGAATTGCTTAGATAATGGTCAACTTAAAATACTATTTTAAAAAAAATTTTTAATATATTTTTTTAAGTAAGTTCTCTAGAGAATATACGAATGTGCACAAGACACACAAAATAAAATGTAAATTTTTAAATAATAGTAATTAAAAAAAAATATATATATATATAAAAAAAAACTTTTGGTAAAAGTACAAAATAGTTGATGTTCGAGGACTTGAAAAACAAGAATAAAAAAAAATTAAAATTCATAGTACACATTACAATGAAATTCTCTACTGACCCTACATAGTTTTAACGTGTGGAAAAAAATGCAAGGTTTTTTTTTTCATTTTTTTTTTTCCCCCCCTATAAAATGTCTTAACAACAACGGCTTCAGTTCTGCTATATTTTAGTTTTAAGGTTAACTATTCTGTACATTTACCATTAAAAAAAATTTTTTTTTTTAATCGTTTCAAAATGTAAGCAGGTACCGTATAGAATTTAATTTTATATATTTTGTTTGTGCGCTTGTGGGGGAGGGAGATGAGTTCTCAGTTATTAACTATTCTGTACAAAACATTTATTTTAAGATCACACAGAGGTTATCTGAGAAACTATTACATTTCTAACAACCGAATTTATTCATGAGTTTTTTTTTGGGGGGGGGGGGGTTAATCTATGCAAACATACATAATGCTGCATGCTACTGAAAGCAGGCCTGCAATGGGAGAAATATTTAGCTAAGAAAAGAAAGATCAACCAAAGAAAATCAGCTGGCTTTATGAAATGATAATGTCTTCTTGGATATATTATGCTTGTGAACCATTCAAGGTTTTGCAAAAATTAATATCCATCTTAGATGATAACTCTACCACCCTGGTCAGTAACTTTGTTTTTTTATGTGCAGTGATGAAACGCCTCATGGTGTTCAAGTGGAGTAGCTGCATGGTCTACACTAATAATCTACAGAATAATTGGTAGCATTTTTTTTTTTTTAATGAGTAAAGTATGTGAGTGAATTCCGTGTATCAAGGTCTGCAAAGATTTCAAGCCTACCATTAGCCTGAACAAGATAAACATCCAAAGACAAGACACTGCTGTCATCATTATCAATGATTATGAACTATCTTGCTCACTAGTTTACATAGCTTAGCTTCACCATAACTGATACCTTTACGTTGATAATGAAATCGACAAAGGATTGGGAAAACAGCTGCAACACTTTCTTGCCTCACATCTCGAATATGGAGTAACACTAAACTGATGGTGAAGACTAAGATGGTGTACAGCATCTGCATCACCAGCACTCTGTTGTGCAGTGAAGCAAACTAGTAAGAATTCAACACCTTCCATTTACGAATCCTCCATTGCATCTCTGGCATGATAGGATGATCAACACAGATGTCCTCTCCCACACAAATCTCCAAGCATGTTTACCCCCCCCCCCTCAAGCAAAGCAGTCCACCACATGAAGGATAGACACATTCCAAAAAACAGCCTATGTGGAGAGCTGACATATTGGAAAAAGTCCATCAGCCACCAATAACTTCAATACAAAGATGTTGTGAAGTGCAACATTGGTATTGCGTTCTGGGAAAAGGTTGTAGATGACTGCTCAAGATGGCGAAGAACTCTGAACCAACATCTGAAAGCAGGGAAGGAGAAGCTGATGAACATTTCTGTAGAGAAGTTTGAATGCAGCAAGGAGAGCACCAATGCCAACAGTTCAGAGACCGCATGTTTGTGAGCTTGGCAGCAGTTTCTTCAACCAAGCTGACAGCCAGAATAACTAGACTAAGAATGCGTCACCGATAGTCAAGCTTGACCAACAGAAGTCGGCTGATGTTAGATTCTGTCTATTAATGGAAATTTCGGGAGTTAGACTACCATGGCTTAACTGAATAAGAACCATATTTTCTATCATTCATGGTTAGCACTGAATATGGTTATATTCTTGAAGATGGTGATTTCAACTTTATATTTTAATTACTTTAATAATCATGCTCCTTTCTTGCTGCTTGATCACCCAAATGATTGAACTGCCATTATTATCATAATCCGTCATTACTGGACTAAAATTTTTGCAGCAACTGAATTTTATTTCAGGTCTTCCCTATATCTTATGATTAAGCTAATGAATTAATAATCAACTCATTTAGCAAACTAAATAATCTGTTGAACTTGGGAATAATATCAGCACATAATCCCGAAAGCATACGATCGCAGAATAGGCAACAACACTTGTTACGTGTCAAGCTAAGGCGACCTCAAATGGATTAATATACACGCAGCAAATCTGTCATAATTACTTGAATCATCTTCATGCACAATATAATTTTGTGGGGAGACATGTTCCTTCAGCTGATTAGATGTTTTTTTGTTTCATTGGTTGTTTTGTCTTTACAAGGACCAGAAGGATAATTCAACAACATTTGTATTTTTCAGAGATATCATAAGAATTGGGTTGCATTTCAAATATTACACTTACTGTTTGAAGTATATTGACAACACCGATGTCTTAGGTTTTCAGTATGAAATGTGAAAATCTAGAATGGAAGAATACAATCAGTTTTATTTATTATTCAATCAATTTTTTTTTTTTTTTTAATAAGTAATCCTTATAACAAACCAACATTTATATATGTATATAGTACTAGCAGGGAGACCCGACATTACTCAGGATTAAATGATGATCAACGAATATTTCACACTCCTATATTTTTATTGTCATCAAAATCTTTGAATCGCCCGAGAGGAAGCTTCTCATGCCTCCATGCAGTAACTTAGTCCAAAATATGTTATTTTACATTGCACTGTAGAGAACCTACTGTTTATTTTATAAAATTATTTTATAAAATTATTTTATATAAACTTCTTTCCAGTTAATGAAAAAAAAAAAAAAAAAAAAAAAACATTAAGAAATTTATGTGTGGGGTTTCAAACTACAGACTACATCATGCAAAAAAAAAAAAAAAAAAAAAAAGAAAAAAAAAAAGAAAAAAAAAAACCCTATCGACTTACTCACAGCCCGTTGTTCTATCATTGTTGCTAAGCGATGACATGGAAAAAATGGCTTTATCACTGATAGATAAATTAAAATAACGGTTTCGATTATCAGTAATTATTGGAGGTATTCTGACACAAAACTTAACCAAGACCACTCAGACTTATACAATAAAGTTCTGTAAATTTTAAAGAAAATCTGTTCAGTCGTTTCGGAGTCTATAGGGAATGAACTCACGCACACAAAGTTGCATTTATATAATTATAGATTAATGTATATTCTAACTATCCTATAAAGTCTAGTAAATCTTTGAAAATAATTTTGATATTAAATATATTGTATTTACAAAAGACTTTTGGTAATAAATTTAAGAAAAAAAAGTTTGGCCATTAACGCTAACACTTTTTTTTCTCAAAGATTGGATTGCATTTCAATTACACTTATTGTTTAATGCATAATATGTTGGCAACACTGATGTCTTAATTTTTCAGTATATAGAGCGGAAGGATACAATCAGTTTCATTTTTGTTTGTTTTTTTTAATACCCTGCTACCTGGTGGCAATCTTGAGCTACCGAAACTGTTATCACCCTGGTTGGTGGCTGATGAGGGCAGGGTATCACACGTGCTTTCACATGTTGCATGATAACATTTGTATACCACTAAGACTCTCTGGAAAATAAGATGGCTCTTTGGAAAAATAACGTGACACTCCATGAAGATGGAAGCAGGTAATAATAATGTGAATAGTCCAACAAAAGGAAAATGCCCTCAGGGTGTCTGTAGCAGGGAGGGAAAATATATCACTCATCATAATCTCTCAAATGGAAATGACATGGATACGCCCCTGGCTACATGTGATTGCGGAAGAAAATATAACAGCTTGTGAGGGTTATGAATCCACAAGGCACCCTGGTGCAAGCAACGTAATTCTCCTATCGAAGAATGTAAGTCGAATGATGGGTTTATGAATCAGGAACACCCCCACAGTATTAAGGATCCCATTGCTGAGCGAAAATGGCCTGGAGACTTTCCTAGCAAGCTCCAAGAGTAATCAGACTATAGCGACTCGCCACAACATTAAAAGTGGCTGGACAAGGAGCATTCTAGTTGTGCGTACATCTGTTATATACACCCACGCAAATTCTGCGTACATAAAAACTAAAATTCTGTCTTTTTGCACCAACGTAGTTGAAAGCAGCCCACGTGACAGAGGCCTCGACTTTTTATCCAATCGGCATTCAAAGAAAGTGAATTTCAAAGATATTTCCCTAACAGCTTTCGCTGTTAGGGAAATATTTTGTTAGGGAAAAGTATATTTTCCTTTATCTAATAAAAAAGAAAGAAACATTTATTCTGTAAAAATGACATTCTGCCTCAGTCAGAGAAAGATTTCTCTCTCTTGCTCTTCTTTGCACATTTTAACCTAAACCTTATCAGACTTTTAAAAATATATATATTAGTCCCAGTGACTTTGAACACAAGTTAGAAACATTATCTTTTATGCCAGGGCTCTTCCTTTTCAGAACATATCCGCTTTTACAACAACATTGGACTTTTAATCTATTTATTTTATTGCTTATGTGTTGCTGTTGCATCGGCATACACATTAAAATACGTCAACAATAAAACATGATTCATTTTTCCTGGCTATGTTAAATAAAAACGAATATTGTTAATTTTTATATACAACTTCGTTTTGATTCTGATACCTTTTTTTTTATATTTTGTTTACGTCGAAGGATTAGAAAAACGTAGTCTCATTAACAGCATGATACCGGCGACAACTGCCTTTTTAAATGTTCACTGTAATAGCAGTGATGATACTCCACGTTGATCTGGTCCCACGTTGTAACAAGATAGCTACATGGACGAGATTAGACCAGGAGCTTTTTTTTTTTCTTTTTTTTGCTCATCACCCACCTTAAGATCAACAAATGACATCTTTTACTCGGATTATATATGTTTGTATGGAGTGGTTTGGTACAGTAACACATACAGATTAAAAAAGAACAACGGCGACCAAATAGACGACAGCTGCAGAAAAAAAAAGTAAAGATTGGTACCGATTAAAAGATGCTCGAGATCATGAAAGGTTGGAAATTCAGAATATAGATGATATTCAAAAAAGGATTCTGGTGATCTCTAGGGCTGAAAACCAGAGGAAAAAAAAAAAAAAAAAAAAAAAAGCGCTGACACAAATCATTCCACACAAATCTTTATGCTTTTGCAAAGAAACTTTTCGTGGAATCAAAAAATGGTAAGAGGGAGGAATTCGAGAGTCACTTGAAAATGACATTCGGATGAATTGAGTGGTATCTCAATACCTCCTCGAAAGAACTTACTAAAACCAAAAGATCTGATGATAATGTTCAATGATAGCAGGATAAAACCGAGCAAAGTTAGAGATTTTGTGCATAAAGCCATGCTGTTAGCACCCCAGGCGTGATTGGGATATCATGCAAGTTATATAAAAACTGCCCATGTGTACTCAAGAGACTCACTGTCCTTCTTCAGCAAGTTTGGAGGTAGGGTATTGTACCACAGGAATGGTGTCTAGCTGATGGCATTTGAATACCAAAGGAAATGCAATCGAAAGATATTTTCGCTCCATATCCCTCCTAAATGTAGGAGAAATATTTTTCGGAATTCTTGTTTGTCATGATGAGCAATCAATATATAAATACATCTGTTCAGAAAGATGGGATACCCGGCTTCCCCAAATATCTGGAGCAGTCACAGATGATATGGAATTCGATATTATCGGCCAAGAAAGATAAAACAGAATTGTGATATGATTGGATCTTGTAGATGCATATGGTTCAGTTCCACAGCACTTAATCCGAATGGGCCTTGACTTTTTTCTAACTTCCAAGTAAAGGTTGGTGAAATCATAAGGAAGTATTTCAATTCAGCCTTTATAATATTTATTTTTAAAAATATACCACAAAGTGGCAGCTCCTCGAGATCGGCATGATTTCCTCATTTCTTTTGTTCTAGCTATGGAAATCATCGTGTGGTCCTGCAAACACGTCAAGACGAGTAACGACTACTAAATAGTTGCTTCTCCTTCTTCTAAAGCTTTTATAGATGACATCACCATTCTCATTCCATCCAAAAGTGATGTTGATGCACTGCTGCAAAAATAACACAACCTTTTCACATGGACGAGAATGAAGGCTAAGCGAAAGAAAAGTCAAAGCCTTTCGTTAGAAGATCTGTCAGGGAAGTCCACTTCAATATTAGGGGAGATACGATCCCAACAGTTAGGGAGATCGCAGCTAAAAGCCTTGGGTGTAGTTATTCAATCCTCTTCACTGATCAACATCGAGGTGCAGAGATCCAGAAAATAACCTTGAAGGGTCTTAAATCCATTGACAGAACTTAACTATTCAGAAGGATGAAGATGTGGTGTTACCAACATGGTTTGCTACCTCGTCTTTTGTGGCCCTTACAGATGTACGAGATTGCATTATCTCATGTTGAACGAATTCAACAGTTTTGTAATACATACCTGCTTGGAGTTCCTCCTTAAAAAAAAAAAATAAATAAATAAAAAAATAGGTTTATATACCAATTCTGGAAACCTACAGCTCCCAATATCTTCACTGGTGGAAGAGTTTAAAATTGGTGAAGTGAGACTTCAATATATAATGTAATTAAATCCTTAAGAAAAAAATCCAGGTTGTCCTCGACGGTTGAACATTTAAACAATATGATATAAATGCGGGAGTATCTCAAGGGTCTATCCTTGAACCTTTATTCCTGATATTCATAAATGATCTTGATAAAATTGTTTTGGAGATGGGTATATTTGCTGATGACACCACTCTCTATAACAAGTACGCGGGTAAAGCAAATGAACACATATCTAAGGAAATGGCAGAAACACTAGAGGATGACCTCCAAGTGGAATAGGGACAAAAATCGAGGGTTACATTCAATGCTGCCAAGACTAAGCTTGTTTGCTTCGATAATTACAAGAAACCTTCTCTACCACCAATAGCAATGGCCAAGAACACATTACCCAAAAGTACTTCCTTTAAAGTCCTCGGCCTAACGTTTACAGGGAACATGAACTGGAATGGATACATTGAGAGCATTGCCAAGGCTGCTACAAAGAAAGTGGGTTCTCTCTACCGTGTTAGAAAACTACTTACGCCTCAAAGTATCCTGTACTTCTATAAGGCCACCATTCACCCATATATGGAGTACTGTTGTCACATTTGGACTGGTGCATCTGCTACTTGTCTCTCACCCTTGGACAAAGTTTAAAAGAGTCGCCAACCTGATAGGTCCTAAACTGTCATATAGGCTTCAGCCTCTGCCCCATCGACAAAATGTTGCATCCTTCTGCCTATTCTCCAAGTACTTTAATGGTGAATGCTCCAACAAACTACAAGTACTTGTACCCCCCTGATGTGAATACCCCCGACAAGCAGTTAAATCCCACCCCTTCACAGTAGAGATGCCTAGGTGTAAGAAGGCCTTCTATTCTAATAGTTTCTTCCTCAGAACTGGTAGACTTTAGAACTCCCTTCCGGGATTCTGCTTTCCAAACTGTACCGACATGCAGAAGTTCAAATGTAATGTGAACAAACATCTTCCTACTCATCTCCCTTCATAATACCCCTGCAACTTATGTCCCCGATAGTAACCCCCTACTTCAAAGTGGCACTGTGCCTTGTTTAGGATGAAAACTGAATAATAAAAAAAATAAAATATATGATGATGTGGGACTCAGCTTACATTATTAAAAAGGCATATCTAGAAAGAATCAGGGATACAATGGTTGACCATTAAAACCACTCAGGAGACGGAATGTAGTCTACAAATGAAGAACATAATAGGCATTACTCAAACCAATAAAGCTGGATTGGGCAGTACAAGCAACAAGGTACGCTCCAAAGAGGGTCCAAGAAGGTAAAAAGTCAAAGTGATCGAAAAGGTCAAGATGTTTGAGGAAGTACAAAGAACAGCCATTGCTATCACAGATGCCAAACAATGTGCATGGACAAATTGGAATGACATCAAACCAATTAAATTATTGTGGAAATCTTTAATTGCAATGGAACCACTGACAATATCGTTTCTTCTTTGTTCTACATGTGATCTTCTACCAAATGTGACCAACTTAAAATTATGGGGATATACTGATTCAGACTTGCGTTCTTTGTGTCAACATGATCGGGGGTACCTTACGCAATGTACTATCTACATGCCCACAATCACGTCACATGTACACATGGCGACATAGTGTTTAAATAATTATGTTATTGTTGAAAACACAATGGGAGTTAGCAAACCAACAACTTGTTACAGTCAACCAATAATTCAGTTTCAAAAAGAGGGTGAATGTACTGTGAGGAAGGAAAATAACTTCTGTGAAGCTGTTGAGTGGAACCAATGACTGGAAAATTTCTGTGGATCTCAAGACATCTCTACAATTACCAGTCCACATAATCCAAACAGAAAAGCGGCCAGACATTGTAGCATGCTTTGATTCAAAGAAAAGTGTCCTTCTCCAAGAATTAACAATCTCCTGGCAGGAAAATCAGGAAGAGACACACAAAAGAAAAACCAATAGGAGACACTGCGTGCTGACTGTATAGGAAAAAGTTGGAGATACCATGGGATTTCTATTGAGGTTGGTTGTCATGGATTTCTAGGACACTCAGTTATTTTGTTTCTTACAAAAATAGGAATCATGGGCCGCAATCTGAAAGTTGCCTCTGATCGTCTTAAGAACACAGCTCAATATGCATCAAGCTGGATTTGGTAGAGAGCGAAAAGACTTCAGCATGAACAGATGTTATAATTTCTCCTTGATAAGTTCTTTTTTTTTTTTTTTTGAATACCCTGCCTGGTGGCAAAAGCTGCTTGGTAGCATCAACAGTGGCAGTACCACCTTGAGCTCCCAAAACTTATCACCCTGGTTGGCAGCTGATGGGGGCAGAGTATTGCACATGCTTTCACATGTCGTATGATGAAATAAAAAAAATAAAAATAAAAAAATAATAAAAATATTACTCAAGTTTTTTTTAGTAAGTAATCCTTATTGCCACAGAAATATTTTAATATATAGTATAATTTGAATGCTCCAACTCGATGGTTGTCAACCTTTTTGGGTTTTTTTAAGGCTATGAACCCTTATGTATAAGAATGATAGCACCACCTTTCAAAAAACATGTTTAATTCAAAATGTGCATTAATGTTAACATAACAGCATTTAATACCAGCGCGAGCAAAGAGAAAATCTAATACCACCATTCAGTAGCAATGGGTGATGCTGTTTTTTGGTTCTGAATCAATTGCGTCTGCTAATTTGTGGTGGAGGTTTCCCACTTTTGAAATTTGAGCACCACTGTTCTAACTATTCTATAGAGTACATTTAGTATCAAATAATATTGCATTTATAAAAGATTTTTGGTAATAAATTTTAAGAAAAGTTGAGCACTAATCAATTAACTGCTTTAAAATTATGGTTCAATTTATCGGGTTGACAAGAAAGTTTTTAACTTAAATTCAGATGAACACATCTCGGTTCAGACAAATTTATTGATCAAAATAAGCACCTTCAGAGTCAACACACTTTTGCCAATGCAAAACAAGTGTATTTATGCCAGTAATATAAAAATCTTGCCTTCTGGTTGCAATGAAGTTGCTGAAGGCGTTTTTGATATTGCTGAAGTTTTTTAAGCATTTCTCACACAGAAAGTTGTCAAGAGTGGTAGTCTGGAGGTGGAAAGTCTGGAGAGTATGGCAGGTGAGGCAGAGTTTCATAGCCTAATTCGATCAATTTCTGCAGGAATGGTTTAACAATGTGTGGTCAGGCATTGTCATGAGGAGAAGAATTGGGTCTTTTCTGTTGACTAACGCTGGGTGTTGTTGTCGAAGTTTCTGATAGTACTTCACCGCCTGCATTCAAAAAACTAATGAGACCAGTCGCAAATCACCAAACAGTCAGCATGGCCGCGTTTTGGTGCAACTCTGGCTTCGGGAAGTGTCATCGAGCTTCGTCGGCATCTAACCACCGAGGTGAGCATAGGCAGTTGTTGTAAAGAACACTTTTCATCGCAAGTCACAACCTGGTCCAGAAACGGGTTGTTCTTGTAGAAAAGGGAAGCTGACACTTCATAATGGCATTTTTGGTTGTCGTTAAATTCATGAGGCACCCATTTATCAAGTTTTTTTGTCTTTCCAATTTCTCTCAAGTCATATGTTACCTCTAATTCAGAAGCAATTTCTCAAACAGTTGTGCACGGATTGGTTTGACTAATGCTCTTAATTGATCATTGTCAACATCCGATGGCCAACCATTACGCTCATTATCTTTAAGACTTGTCGCTGCCACAAAATTTCTTAAACCACCATTATGCTGTGCATTCAGTAGTGATTCATGGGTCAAACGCTTCATTGATATCGCAAGCCATTTCGGCAGTTTCTCGACCTAGCTTGAATTGAAATAAGAAAATTGAATACAAAAACAAATTCGCACAATTTTCTGAAAAGACAATTGTTTTAAAATGATAGTAATTTAAACAATTAAAATGATATATAAAGTAAAGGTATTATAACGAAAACTTATTTGAAAATACATAATTTGAAATCAAAATTTAAAATTCCGCAAGAACTTTCTTCTAACCTAATAACTTGTTTTATTTTTTCCTCTGGTTTTGTGATGAAATGAAGGTGGGGAGGGGGGAACACAAATATCTATCACCAACAGGGAAGAGATGGATACATTTTATTCTGTTGATCATAATCCTTCAAACAGTTCTTTGCTCTTCCTCATAATTTTTACTTTGTTTATCACCTTTACTATGTTACAACAACAAAGACAACCTAATTAATAGCGAGACATTGATAAAATTCAATGTACACAGACGTCTCTAAAATGGAGAACAAACATTGGATTGAATGAAAGAGGTAGATGAAATTTTATAGTTTTTATTCTAACTATAATGCACTAGTGTATTTTATGATACCAAACTGGTAAATATATGAATGTTGAATTTTTTTTTTTTTGAAAATGCAAAGGAATCTTCTCCATTAAGGACTTTCTTTAATAAACTATTTGACAAAAAAATAAAAACTGAAAATAATTCTTTAAAATAAAAAACTAGTAATAAATTTTTCTCTATAAAAAAAAAAATCAGTTCAATTCGAAGTAACTTAACAAATAAAATAAAAAAACATAACATTAAAAAAAAAAAAAAAAAAAAAAAAAAAAAAAATCAAGAGTCAATAAAAACAAATGGACTAGATTATTTTTATTTTTAATATATATTTTGTAAAATTTTGCATTGTTTTAGTTTAAAAAAGTTAATGTTTATTTTTGTCCATTAAATAGAATTAATTATCAATCTATTTAGTTTGCTGAATTCAAAATTAATAATAATTCATTTTTTTATAATAAAAACAGAAAGTAGGTGTGACTGTAAAAAATATTGTTTTTAAGTTGAAAAGAATTTACTTCAGTACAAAATCAAATAGACAAAAATTTTGTAAAAGTTTGACATGAAATTTTATAATGCAGTGTTAAAGTAAGAAATCTAAAGATAAGTCTTTTTAGCAAAAATAAAAGTATAAAACGTTTGTAGATACAAATTTCCTTAAAAGGAATAAGTAGGAATTGTTAAAAAAAAAAAAAAAAAAAAAAAATGGAGAGGTTAAAACGTTAGCTTTTTTTTTTGCAAAACGTCCAACTAATACCTAGAAATGCAAGATGCAAGGCAAAAGTAAATGAGAGAATGAAATCCTGATTTTTTTTTTTGTCTTATTTAATGTAAAGAGCCGTAAAAAAATTTTTAAAAAAAATTGTACTGTTTAAGAATTTTCTTAGTTGAGACACTAGTGGCAGGAAATGTTCAAATACAAATTATGGTTAATTGAGTCAACAGATTTCAGTTATGTTGAAGGAAATGAAACAAGAAAAATGTTATCTAGTGGGGCAGATTGCTGAAACAATCTTTCAGTTGGTGCTTGTATCACTAAGCGAAAAATTCTTATGAAATATTGAGATAACCTGCCGCACTAATCTGTTAATAATTCATTGTAATCAAACTCATGATTTGATTCAACAAGAAATGATAAAGACAAACAGATTGAAAATGCAATTCTCTTACCACCAATTCTTAGATTGCAAAAATACAATGTAAATAAAACAAAACAAATTTTTTTTCGAGTTTTCAATCTTTTTTCCGATTTTCTGGAAATTTGTATATTTTTTAAAATTTTATTTAAATTCGTCTTATTTCATTTCTTTGAGGTTTAAACAATCGTAAGCACAAATTCCTCAACCAAATTCTCTGGCATCATCTTCAGTGAAATCTCCATAACGCCACAAGTTTTGCTAAAACAAAAAAGAATAAAAAACATTACATTTTATAAAAAAAAAATTAAACTATTTTTTTTATTATATATTTGTTCACCCATTATAAAAAAAACAAAACAAAAAACAATAGAAGTGGTGGTATATAGTCATTAAAATATTTCCCACACAAGCCCCAACAGGAGGTAACAGCATTTAACAATCAAATGTCATCAGTAAAATTGAATATTTTTACCTTGCAGAAATCTGAATTGCAATCATAACACTAATTTCTCGTAGTCAAGTATAGTAGAATAGTTCATTTCGAATCTAAATGTGTGAGCACATACAATAAGACAGAAATGAATATAACAATTAATACAATAGAACAGAGTGCTCAATATCAGCGATAGAGAATACAGAGGTGTAAGTTTACCGGCATCAACAGTACATCATAATGGGCAGTTTCTCATCTTGAGTTCTAATTATTATATAGCAAGCCACCCAGCATTGCCCAGTCATAAAATGTTTAAATATGATATTTTTATTAATGCAGATTCTGTTTATTATAGAGCCAATTCTCTATTGAGTATTATATTGTACCCAAAATATATAGTAGTGATTTCAAAAAAATGAAAAAAATGACTTCAGTGCTAAAATCAAAACACATTTCGCCAACCTAATTTGTTACTGTCTGACCTAAATCCATATGCATACAAAAACTTTGTTAAAGCTTTAAATGTATATTTGTGCATGCATAGAGATAACATTTAGTCGACTTATGCCTGTCAATTTTTTTTCAATTTTGATCCCACAGCAGCTATTTTTACCAGCTAAAAACCAAATAGAATATATATCAAGTTTCAAGTCCGTAGACCAAAAATTGACAAAGGATTTTGGTAGAGACTGTTCCTCACACAGACATGGTCACTTTATGGAAAGTTTCATTCCTGTATGGAATTGTCAAGCTAAAACGCATGGAATTTGTGTTACCAGGTGTTTTTATATATTCATGTGTGATTTAGTTTAGTTAACCAATCAGATTCATTTTTATCCTCTAACCTGAAAGGTTAAGGTCTTCATTATCCAATGGTAGAGCTTTTCTGAAAGATTCCACAAACTTTTACTTCCTCTTCTTTTGTTCTGTCTTATCGGGGTGACACACTTTTTGTGAATCTGCTGAATTAATAAGTGACCTATTTTAACATGTGCATGCTTGGAATATTTTTTCTATCATATGTATGGGTTTAGTTAATTTTTTCTTATCTTATTTTTGTTATGTAGTTACCCAAAAGTAAAGTTTATTCTGTATATACAATTGTTTGCTATTTCACTTCTACAGTTTAGGTTTTGAGAGAGAGAGAGAGGGGGGGGGAGTCTTTACAGTTTAGAATTTCAAATTTCTCAGACATCAACTATATGGAACACTTGAATTTCTAGATGTACTGGTCTGTCATACTATTTTCTACAATTGGTATACATCCACTTTAAGCTCCCAGTAATAGATCACTATAGTTGTTTTTTTGGGGGGATAAGAAATTTGAAATTTTGCAAAATCCTGTGACATAATGAATATAGTACTAAGTAAAATTCGGTTCTAAGCGACACTCTTTTAGAGATTGAAGGTTCAATCTTCAATGCCGGCAATACTAAGAATACAATTGCAAATTACTTAAGATTTCTACCTGGTTATGGCTGATGAAATAAGAGCATGCTACCCCATACATTAAATAAAGGGTTCCATTCAAAATTCTGTACAGATTCACAAGTTTTTAATTGAGAGAGAAAAACAAAAATGTAAAAGTTGTTTTAGAACCAAATGATTTTCTTTTTTTTTTTTTTTAACATAGGAGTAACCACTTATCAAGACCCGGAGGCCACTCGAGGATAAGGGTTAATGGATTTACAGTAGTCAATGGGATTACAAGGGGATGGTTCATCAAGAATTTGTTTATGTTGAACTTGAAGACAATTTGTAGTCAGCTGGAAAGCAGGCAAACGAAAGAGTTCCACAGGCGTGCAGTTCTAAGAAAAAAGCTTTGTTAATGGAATCTACGTTTAGGTTTAGGCACAGATAAAGAGGGGGGGAATTATTGTTAGTAACTTTGGCTAGACAAGTGTTTTTCATGAGTTTGGCGAGGTGGGGGGAACCATAGATTGGAGCTCAGATGAGCATTTGCCATGAAAATAATGATAAAGCAGAGACAGGCTCGCAACATCTATTCCTAACACCCTGGAAAACCTAAATATGTCCTGTATTTAAAAATTCAGGTGATCGGTCATTTCATTCTTAGTACAGACCAATAAATCTATGCATCATAAGTTGCTGGAATCTGTTAAAGAGAGAAGTAGTCAACCACCTCAGTAAAAATAACCTCCTCAGTGACATGCAATATGGTTACCATTCTGCTAGATTTACAGCAGATGTGCTAACAGTTCTCTCTCATAGGATTAGCAAATTTCTTAATAGAGGCTTCTTTTCTAGGGTAATTGCTTGGCATGTCAAAGGCCTTTCATAGGATATGGCATAAAGGTCTAATCCACAAGATCTCCAGCTATGGTATAGCTGGAAATGTCTTTTCAATTATTAAATCATTTCTGATGGGTTCATAAGAGTAGTGGTTGATGGGCAGAAATCAGAAGCTCACAATATTATTGCTGGAGTCCTTCAGGAATCCATCCTGGGCCCTTTTTTTTTTTCTCGTCCATAAATGCTTATTTATCTACCAAGTTGATTGCAAAAATAGATTACGAATTTGTACTCATTCTTAGTTCGCGGGAGGGGAATCTATCACCATACTTTCCCTTAAACATGTCTGTTGGACTTTTATTAAGTAGAATACTTAATAATTTTTTTTTTTTTTTAAATGGAGAGTAGAAAACACATCGTGGATGCGTTATCGGCAGCTACTGTTACTCTCGCTTCTTCTTATTTGTCCCTCAGTCCTCATTTTTTAATGAGTGATTTTTCTGACAAAGGGAGAAGAAAAAGCTGTTTTCTAGATTGGCAGTATTTTGTGCGAACAGTTGGCAGAGATGGCGGAAATTTTCTGTTTCTATGTCTATCCTTGTAGCCATGTCACTAGTAAGGGTGCTGGAGGTAAACGTTTTGTCTGGGCTGACGTTATCCGCCTGATAGTCAGGGACCCGAACCTTGGATTAACCACTAAGGAGGCTGTCCTATCAGCAGGTGCAAAGTACTGGGGCTGCTGTATTGCCATTTGGTGAATGGATTCTGGACCATGCAGTAGCTTCTGGTGGGGCCTCTCGATGCCATACTAGTGGGTAATTGTTACGGCTTTACCTTATCATTAGCTACAAATAAAAAAAATTTAAAAAATGCTTCGTTTCTTTTTCTCTCTTAGTTTCCCCTCTCTGTCCTGCTCTAAGTAAATCTGACGACCTAGTCCACAAATTCCAAAAAGTCATCATGACAAGTTTCAAGAAAAAATACACAATTAAACCCGGTTCTCCAACTTCCAACGTAGACCCCTACTACCATGTCTCCTTCTCCAACATCAGGGGTCTATGTTCTAACCTTCCAGAGGTTGAAACCCAATTACAGGAGACTAAACCAGACCTTTTATTTTTAAGTGAAACTGGCATTGGACAGGCTATTTCCCTAGAAGAGTTTGCAATTAAAGGATACTCTAACTTCACTTCTAAATCTGACCCCCAAGATCGCCATGGGCATGGAATTTGTGCCTATATTAGGGATAACTTTCCATGTGGTAGGGACATCTCCAGGGAAGATCCTAACTTACCCTATATGTGCTTCCGGGTTGCTTTAGCTCACACTACGGCATTTATATTTACTCTCTATCGCCCCCATAACAGCGGAGTTACTATCTTTCAAAGCATATCTGAGAAAATTGACCAAGTCCTATCTGCTTATCCTTCAGCTAACATTCACATATGTGGTGACTTCAATGTTCACAACGTCGAATGGTTGACCCACTCTAACAAGACCGATGATGAGGGGAGGTTCTGTCATGATTTCTCCATTGCCTTTGACCTCACTCAGATTGTTCAGGAACCCACCCGTGTGCCCGACAATGACAGCCAGTATGCGAGCCTACTAGACATTTTTCTCACAACTTGCCCTAAACTATGTTCAGTTTCTGTTCTGTCGCCTCTTGGATCTTCCGACCACTCTGTTGTATCAATTAAGATAAAAATGAAATGTAATGTCCCCAGACGTACCTCTCCATCGTACAGTATATCGATACACTAAGGCTGACTGGGATAGCTTCCGTACATTTATATCTGATCTACCTCTGCATTCCATGTTTAAAAAGGATGTGTCCTCTATAGTATTAGACCTGACGGAATGGTTAATTGTAGGTATTGACCGTTTCATACCCTCAAAAAAGTTTCAGCACAAACCTAATAGCCAGCCATGGTTCTCTCCAGAATGTGCTGCTGCCATTGCGCACAGAAATCACTTTTTCCACTGTTTCCAACGTAATAGATGTATGAAAACTAAAGCCGCTTTCAGGACTGCCAGCAACCATTGTAAGAA
Organism: Euprymna scolopes; assembly: GCF_053919585.1. Lineage (NCBI taxonomy): Eukaryota > Metazoa > Mollusca > Cephalopoda > Sepiida > Sepiolidae > Euprymna > Euprymna scolopes. The sequence goes on from NC_136492.1 coordinate 77,497,046, forward strand.
AGTAATAAAGAATGCAAGAGAGTTGTATGCTCAATCTGTTAAGTCCAAAGTAGCTGAGCAGCGGCTTGGTTCCCACCAGTTTTGGCAAATAGCAAACAGAATCCTGAACAGAAGCGTGTGCTCCATCCCAACTATTATCAATGGACCTGAGGTAATCTCGTCAGCATCAGACAAAGCCAAACTCTTTGTCAAGAACTTTGCAGCTAATTCTACCCTTTGCGATCAAGGCCGCCAACCCCCAATATTTCCTCCTGTATCAGAAAACACGCTATGTGATATACGTATATCTGTACGTGATGTTGCCAAGCTAATCAAAAACCTTGATTCCAGAAAAAGCAACTGGCCCTGATGGTATTCCAATTATAGTACTCAAAAAACTTCTACCTGAACTAGCGCCCATACTTACAAAACTATTTAAACGTTGTCTTAAGGAGAATAGTTTCCCATCTCCCTGGAAAATTTCATCAGTATGCCCCGTATTTAAGAATTCAGGTGATCGCTCATCCCCCTCTCAGTACAGGCCAATAAGTCTCCTGTGCGTCATGAGTAAGTTGCTGGAATCTGTGTTAAATACAGAAGTAATCAAACATCTCAACAAAAATAACCTTCTTAGTGACACTCAATATGGTTTCCGTTCTGCTAGATCTACAGCAGATGTGCTTACAGTTATATCGCATAGGATTAGCAAATCTCTCGACGGAGGCAACCTTTCTAGGGCAATTGCTCTTGACATATCTAAGGCCTTTGATAGGGTATGGCATAAAGGTTTACTTCATACTCTAGCTATGGTATTGCTGGAAATGTCTTCTCAATTATTAAATCATTTCTTTCTGATAGGTTCATAAGAGTAATAGTTGAGGCGGCAAAAATCAGAAGCTCACAGCATTAATGCCCGTGTCCCTCAGGGGTCCATCCTGGGCCCAACTCTTTTCCTGATCTACATTAATGATCTTCCAAATCACATCCTTACATCATTTGTAGACATCTATGCTGACGACACTACCATTTATGGTAGCACATCTAAGACAGTAAACGACCAAGTTCTCTCCAATTCTCTCTCCTCTGATCTTGAGCACGTAGTACAATGGGGAAAGGAGTGGCTGGTTACTTTTAATGCATCTAAAAACAAGCTTCTCTCTTTACATCATCAACATTCTGATCCACATCTGGCATCAATTGAAATGAATGGCTCTTATCTTGGGGAGGCCTCATGTTTTGACCAGCTTCTGGGTTTGACCATTACTCCTGATATTAAATGAAACACGTACATCAAATCTGTTGCCAAGGCCGCTGGAAAAATGGTAGGATCCTTCTATCGATCCAGTAGATATCTTACTGCTGATGCAATTCTCTATCTATATAAGAGCCAGGTACGTCCAAGGATGGAGTACTGTTGCCACATTTGGGCAGGAGCTGCTAGAAAGGACTTGTCTTGCCTTGACAGAGTTCAAAATAGACTTCGTAGCCTCGTAGGAGATGTCCTTTTCTCTTCCTTGCAACCTCTATCTCACAGAAGAGATGTTGCGAGTTTGTCTCTGATGTATCGTTATTTTCATGGAAAGTGTTCGTCTGAGCTTCAATCTATGGTCCCCCCTCGCCAAACTTTCACAAGAAACACTCGTCTAGCTGTAAACACTATCAATAATTCCCCCCCACTCTTTATCTGTACCTAAACCTAAACGTAGATTCCATGAACAAAGCTTCTTTCTTAGAACTGCACGCCTGTGGAATTGTCTTCCGTTTTCCTGCTTTCCGGCTGACTACAATATGGTTGTGTTCAAGTCTAACGTAAATAAGTTCTTGATGAGCCGTTCCATATAAGTTATCAAATTTACCAAATTTTCATTACTAATGATTACTATATTGTCCAATTTCTACTGTACACTCTTTAACCCTTATCCTTGAGTGGCCTCTTGGCCTTGATAATGTGGTGATGCCTATGTAAAAAAAAAAAAAAAAAAAAAACTCTTCCTGATCTACATCAATGATCTCTCAAATCACATCCTAAGATCATTCGAAGACATTTATGCTGACGACACTACAATCTATGGCAACACTTCAAGGGCGTAAATGACTAAGGTCACTGATTTCTAATCTTGAGCACATGGTGCAATGAGGAAAGAGGTAACTGATTAATTTTAATGCATCTAAAACCAAGCTTCTATAGTTATATTTACATGATCAACGGTTAGATTCTCGTCTGGCATCAACTGAAATAAATGACTCCTCTTGGGGAGGCTCCATGTTTTGACAAGCTTCTGGGTCTGATCTTTACTCCTGGTCTGAAATGAAACACATACATTAAATCTGTTGCTAAAGCTGCTGGAAAAATCGTGTGATCATTCTATCACTCCAATAGATATCTCACTGCTGATGCAATTCTCCACCTGATAAGAGCCAAGTACGTTCAAGGATGGAGTATTGTTGCCACATCTGAGCAGGAGCTGCTTGAAGCATCTTATTCTGCCTTGAAAGTTCAAAATAGACTTTGTAACCTCATGGGAATACCCTTTTCTCTTCCCTGCAATCTCTTTCCCCACAGAAGAGATGTAAAGAGTTTGTCTCTGCTTTATTGTTATTTTCATGGCAAATGCTTGTCTCAGCTCCACTATGGTCTCTCCTTGCCCGACTTTCATGAAAAACATCTGTCTAGCTGAAACCACAATCAATAATTTCCCCCACTCTTTATCTGTACCTAAACCTCAACGTAAATTCCATAAACAAAGCTTATTTCTTAGAACTGCACACCTGTGGAATTCTCTTCCATTTCCCTGCTTTCCAGCTGACTACAATATGGTCGTCTTCAAGTCCAACGTAAACAAGTTCTTGATGAGCCACTCTTAAGTAATCCAATTTCCACTAACAATTACTACGATTACTCCCATTGACTACAGTACACTAATTAACCCTCGTCTTTGAGTGGCCTCCAGGCCTTGATTAAAATTTTTTTAAATCACTATCTTCATCAATGACATACACAACAGTACAGGAATTTTCTGAATAGAAAAAGGAATCGTTATTTAAAACTTTTCAGAGTCAAATCATTTTGTATCACTTACCCTGGCTGATTTGGCTTTGTCTTGTGCATTTCTGTAAGTTGCAACTAGCTTGCTGAGACGTTTCTCTTTACGCATCTCTACCAAAACTAGACCATCACTGATGAGACCAAGGCCAACATCTTCTTGAGATTCTCCCAGCAGACAAGTGACGTAATCAATAGCATTCGCCTTATATTCAGTATTTACCACCATCTGTTTGCCTAGAATCTCATGATTTAACGCATCAACAGCTTCTTGTCTAGCATCAACCTGTATTCAAATAAATAAAAAAAAAACATTTTTTTAGATTACCAAACATTTCAAAAGAAAAATCTACCCTTGGTGGTTGGCATAATTTGATGCATCATAAAAAAGATTATTTTGTGATAATTTCAGGAAACTGAATTTACACATAATGTCATTTTATCAATGCTGGTTTATATATATATATATATATATATATATATATATATATACATACATAGAAGGCATGACAATATATTTATGGCAATTAAGGCATCTGTGTTTGACCCCCTATAGAGATTCATCAAGCTAAGTGCATAGAATTCTGTGCATGTAGCCTGACAATTCCCTATGGAGATGAAACACATACCCGTGTAGCTAAATTGCCATAAATATATATTTTCATAATTCACTACTTATCAGGTTGACAAGAAAGTTAATGCGGTTTTTAACTTTTAAATTAAGATAAACATATTTCGGATCAAACAAAAATTTATTGATCAAAATAAGCCTCATTAGAATCAACCCATTTTTGCCAACACAAAACAAGTGTGTTTATGCCAATGAGGTAAAAATTTGGTGTTCTGGTGGCAATGAAGTCACTAAAAGCGTTTTTGATATTGCTTAGGTTTTTTAAGCATTTTTAAAGCAAAAAATTTGCGAGATGTTTTGAAAGTGGTAGGTGAGAGGTCTGGAGAGTATGGCGAATGAGGCAACTTTGTAGCCCAATTCGTTCAGCTTTTGCAGGGTTGGTTTAACAACGTGCAGTCGGGTATTGTCGTGAAGGAGAATTAGGCCTTTTCTGTTGATTAATGCTGGGTGTTGTCGAAATTTTTGATTCATTTCATTCATTTGCTGACAGTACTTATCTGCTGTAATGGTTTCACTTGCATTCAAAAAACTAATGGAGGAGACCAGTCACAAATCAGCAAACAATTAGCATGACCTTCTTTAGATGAAACTCTGGCTTCGAGAAGTGTTGTGGAACTTCATTGGCGTCTAACCATTGAGGTGAGCACTGCCGGTTTTTGTACAGAACACACTTTTCATCACAAATCACCTGGTCCAGAAATGAGTCATTCTTGTTGCATGAAAGAGGAGACTTCATAACAGCGTTTCTTTTGGTTGACGTTAAATTTATGAGGCACTCATTTATCAAGTTTTGTCTTTCCAATCTCTCAAGTCATATACGTTACCTCTAATTTAAAAGCAATTTCTCCAACAGTTGTGCATGGATTGATTTTAACTAAGGATCTTGATTGTTGTCAACATCCGACGACTGACCACCACTCGCATCATCTTCAAAACTCATCGCTGCCACAAAATTTCTTACACCATCATTGTGCTGTGCATTCAGTAGTAGTTCCTGGGATAAACGTTTCATTGATATCACAAGCTGTTTCAGCAACTTTTCGGCCTAGCTTGAATTGAAATAAGAAAATTGTGCAAATTTACTTTTTTCCATCTTGTATTCACCATTCTGAAAAGACAATTGGTTTGGTTTGGTTTTGTTTTGGCTTAACGGCATATCAACCCTTTTCAGGTTATTCAATGCCAAACTCAGGATTAAAAAAAAAAAAATTATGTATTCAAAGAACTTTATGACGTCGAGTATCAATCAATTCTGTATAGTTCAATAGTTTTGTTTGTTTTAATATCTAACGATCTTTTTTTTTTTTTTTTTTTTTTTTTTTTTTTAAGTTTTATATATCCTCATATATTCTTTCATAAGGTTTAGTTGGGTTGATTCAGAGAATGATTTATATTTTTGTAAAGATCCTTGTTACTCTTAAAAAGGATAATATTTCCTCTAGACAGTTGTTTTCGAAAACTTTCTTCATGCTGTTGTGTTTGGGGTATTGTTTTCTATCTTTATCTAGAGCTCTACATTCCACAAAAAGATGTTTAATGGTGCAAGTTTTCTGGCAGAATGGGCATTGTGGTTGTTGTTCTTGTTTTAGAATGAAGGAGTGTGAGAGTTTTGTATGGCCAATATGTATTCTCTTTATAACGACTTGTTCTTTTCTGGATTTGGGGGGAGTTTGTCTCCATTTTTCCAGTATGGGTTTGATTTGGTATAATTTGTTATTTGTGTTGTTATTCCATTGTCGTTGCCATTTTGCATGAATTGATTAATTTTGGGTTTGAAGTCAGTATATGGTATGTTTATTGTATCTGGTTTTAAGTTTAGAGCTGATTTGGCCGCTAAGTCGGCTCTTTCATTTCCTCTTATCCCAATGTGACTTGGGATCCAACATATAAATATTTCTTTGTGTTCGGATAGTGAATCAATTCTATTTATTAGTTTGATGATTAGTGGGTTTTCAAGTTTTTTGTTATTCAGAGATGTCAAAACGGAAAGTGAATCTGAAAAAATTAGGAATTTCCTATGTTCATCTTTTTCTATAATGCTGAGTGCGAGGTCGATGGCACATATTTCGGCAGTAAAAATAGAGCTTTCTGTTGGAAGAGCTTTTTTAAGAGTTTTTTCATTCGACACTGCAGCACATGCCACTCTATTATGGTCTTTAGACAAGACCGTCTTAAAAGACAAGATGGCCGGTGGGCAAAAATAATTTAATCTGCTGACGTCATCACGGATAGTCCTTACCGGTGACACTGGTAGTCACCGGTAGGCACTCGTAACGTCTTGGAGTCAGTGTAATATTTCTTTTTTTATTAAAATGCCTTCACGGTGCATCGTTCCAAATTGCTGAGGAAATTATCATAAAGGACCAAAAAGTGACAGTATTTTAATTTCTGAAAGATAAAGAATTATAATGCAGTAAAAAAAAAAAAAAAAAGATTTTACACCATCTCCATTCAGCAAAGTAAGTTTTAACGTGCTACCCCCCCCCTGTATTTAACACGATGTAACTATAATTTAATTCAATATTATCATCCTAAATTTTTTACCATTCAAAAGAAGAAGCTTCAAATAAATTGCTAATATTAAAAAAAAAATTTTTTACAGCATACAAAACTAATGAAAATGCGAGACATCGATTCTTTAAAACACGTGTTTTAAAAATCTAGCCAAAATTTATTTTCCTGAAATTTTTCAATATTTAAAAATAAATTATGCCGGCTGATAAAATTTTAAAACTTTTTTTTAAAGCTAGAAAGATAAAATTTAAAAATACTTATTTATATATATATATATATATATGAAACTAAACTTAAAAAAAAAAAAAAAACGCGCGTTCACTCGTGGTCTTTTCATTTCATTAACGTAATTGGGTTTGTATTACTGTACACATAGATTCGAAAAAGTTGTCAAAAAACAAATATATAACAAATAAATGTTATCAAAGGCAAGATAAGTTACTTTTCTACCAAATATTTTTCGTGTTTTTATTCAATGTAACATGTTTATTCAGCTCGAAAAACATAGTGTTTACCGATGTATTCGAAAATTCAAGACGGCGTCTGATTCTCTCTTTATCACGGTAAGTTTGGGATATAAAAAACTATACAACATGCTATTAAAAACCCGCCGAATATATGTCAACCTATGTCACGGAAACATATATTGAGCGAGTTTTTAACAGTATTTTATCCGGTTTTGTATTTATAACATCTTTTCCCAAACTTACAGTGTTAAAGAGAGAATCAGACGCCATCTGGAATTTTCGAATACATCGGTAAACACTGTTTTTCGAGCTGAATAAACATGTTACATTGAATAAAAACACAAAAAATATATCCAGTTTGGCAGAAAAGTAACTTATCTTGCCTTTGATAACATTTATTTGTTATATATTTGTTTTTTAACAACTTTTTCGAATCTATGTGTACAGTAATACAAACCCACGTATTTTAACAAACTGAAAATATGGATATAAAAAAATGATTTTGCATGTTATTTTTGTTATGTGGTGAAATAATCTTAAATAAGAAACATGATTTTTTTCTTTAGGTTAATTATTTTTTTACTGTGCAATATTTCATGAATTTATTAAAAATATTGTTTTTGATTTTGAAAAAATATTGTGGTTCATTTTGATTAAAAAATATTCATTTTGATTTAAAAAAAAAAGTTTAATTTTAATATTTGTTTATTGTCTTAACTCATATCAAATGTTTTGCTTGTGTTCTGCTTCAAATATTCATAATCTTACATGCGTAATTTTCATTTAATTATATTAAATAAACTTCAAGTTTATTTCAAATCAAATCGTGTTCCTTCACTTTTTAAAATGTAATTTATAAGTAATTAAAGAACGCATTCTAATCTTTAAAATCTATAATACAACGAAATATTCAATTGCTAACATACTTAAACAAATAACTTGTTTTTTTTTATTATTTTTGTGTTCTTTCTTTATTTCTTTATTTTAATCCAATTTTGAAGTTTTGTAACACTGTCTGTAAAAATTACTGTTCATTATTGACAGTCTAAGAGTTCCACATATCTTGCTTATTGGGACCTCGGCGATGACGTCATTTTTTCAGCTGGCCGGCCATCTTTATAACGAAGGCCACGCTTTAGAGCCATCGGTGAAAATAGGTAGATGGTCTGGATATTTTAGGAGAATATCATAGGCTTTTTCATGGTAGATATTAGGGTGGGATTTCGCTTTTGGGAGTTCATTGAAGTTTAAGATTACTTTTGGTTTTTTAAGTATCCAAGTTGGGGTTTTAGGTAGTATATGTTCTTGGATATTTTCTACAGTCATTTCTGATTCCTGCAGTATTGCTTTCATTCTAAGACTAAAGGACTTTATGGCCTTTCTTTTTGCTTCAAATGCCTCTTTATATCTCGGATTGAATGTAGCTTCATATGCTGGATTATTTCGTTGTGCTTTTAATTTAGTGTAATATTGTGCACCCAGTTTTTAACTAGTTATATTTATAGGGATTTCGTTGGCCTCTGCATGGAGGCTTTCAACTGGGGATGTTCTAAAAGCACCGAGAGCTAACCTCAGTCCTCCATGGCAGATTGGATCTAAAATCTTTAGGTAGGACTTTCTGGCTGATTGGTATATAAAACTACCATAGTCGAGTTTTGATCTTATCAAAGTCCTATATAATTTCATTAGTGTTTCTTGATCGGCTCCCCATTCTGTATGGGCTATTACCCGTAGTAGTTGCAGTCTTTTGTTGCAACTATTTCTTAGATTCTTCAGGTGGGGAATGAATGACAGTTTTTTGTCAAATATAAGGCCCAGGAATTTGTGTTGTTCTACGATGGGGATTATTGTTCTTCCAAGCTTCAATGTAGGATCATTATGAAGTTTTCTCATGTGGCAGAAATGAACGCATTTGGTTTTTGATTGGGAAAATTTATATCCATTTTCCATTGCCCATTTGTCTAATTTATTTAAGCAGTGTTGGAGTTTGCGTTTGATGGTGCATATATACTTTGATCTGCAGAATACCAGTAGGTCATCTACATATAAAGATCCCTCAACACCAGGGTCCAAACATTTCACTATGCTGTTCATTTTAATATTGAACAGTGTCACAGATAAAATGCTACCTTGAGGTACTCCTTCCTCTTGATTTGTGGTGTCTGAGTAAGTAGTTCCAATGCGGACTCTAAACTTTTGGTCAGATAAAAATCCTTTTATAAATTGTGGGAGTCTGCCTTTTAGTTCAAATTCGTGCAAGTCTCTCATAATTCCATATTTCCACGCAGTGTCGTAGGCCTTCTCCAGATCAAAAAATACTGCTGATAGGTGCTCATTTCTAATAAAGGCTTCCCTTATGGCTGTTTCCAATCTAACCAAGTGATCTGTTGTGCTTCTCTTATTACGGAATCCACATTGTAGGTTGGAGATAAGGTTGTTGGTTTCTAGGTACCAAACCAATCTATCATTTATCATTCTCTCCATTATTTTGCACAAGCAGCTAGTCAGTGAGATTGGTCTGTAGTTTTGTGGATTCGAATGGTCTTTTCCTGGTTTTGGTATTGCTATTATTGTGGTTTGCCTCCACGAGTCAGGAAATTCACCTTCTGTCCATAATTTGTTGTAAATTTTTAGTAGCAACTTCAATGATTCCAAAGGGAGTTGTCACAGGAATTCGTAATGGATTTCATCAGGTCCTACGGCTGTGTTGTGGGATCTTTTAATAGAATCTTCTAATTCAGTTAATGTAAGTAGTTTATTATAATCTAGGTTTTTTGATTTAAAGTTTAGTTTGTATTGTTCGATATTTTGTTTAATTGTTATAAATTTAAAGTTATGGTTTTGGTTAGATGAGTTTTGAGAAAAAGTTTCGGCTAGTAGGTCTGCTATATTCTTTTCATCGGTTACTCTGATGTTTTTAAGCAGGTGTTTAATTGGTGTTGATTGATGTTTACCTGAAATTTTTCTAATCATCTCCCATACTACTCTCGGTTCTGTAGAGGAATTTAGTTTATTGACATACTTTTCCCAACTCTCTTTTTTAGCTGCTTTTATTACCCTACGAGCTTTAGCTCTATTTAATTTGTATTCTATCAAATTTGAAGTTGTGGGTTGTTTCTGAAATTTCTTCAGTGCAATTTTTCGCAATTTGATGGATTCCCGAAATTTGTCAAACCAGGGTCTGTTGTACCGATTAGATGCTGAAGTTTTAGGGATGCATTCATTTGCAATTTCTACTAGTGTTTCTGTAAAAAATTCTACAGTGTTGTTTGTCTCTGAATCATTCAACTTATGTCGACATTTTTCTTTGTATAATTGCCAGTTGGCCTTATTTAGCTTCCATCTGGGAAGTTTTTCGCTGTTGAATTCTGGAATTTCTATCACTAATGGAAAATGGTCACTGCAGCAAGTGTCATCATATACTTTCCAGGTTAAGTCCATATATAGTGATGGATCACACAAGCTAAGGTCAATGGCTGAATGGTTTCCACCAGTTGGGTTGATGTGTGTAGGTGTTCCATCGTTGAGGAAGCATATATCGTTTTCATTGATAAATTCTTCCAACGTTTTGCCCTTTTTATTGGTGTCTTTACATCCCCATAGTATGTTATGACTATTGAAATCTCCTAATAGGGCGAAAGGTTTGGGTAATTGATCAATCAATTTTTTAATCTCGTTTTTATCTATGTCATCGTTTGGAGGTATATATAGTGAACATACTGTCATTGGTTTATGTAGTGTGGCATTAATAGCAATTGCTTGGATATTGGTTGTTATGTTTATTTTGCTATGGGGTATATCGTTTCTGACTGCCCCCAAAGTTATGAGTGAAATCAAAAATTTCATATTGCTTAATATTAATTTTGTCTCCTGGTTTCAGAAAAGTTTCTTGAAGACACACCACTGCAGGGCGCTCCTGCGCTAGTAGCAGAAGCAGTTCATTCATGTTTGTTTTTAAACCGCGACAGTTCCACTGGATTATTTTTTGTTTTTTGTTAGTCATTGGTATCAGATCTTCGGTCTTCTATGTCCATTTCTTCAAATCTGTTTTGTGTAGGGATTCTTGGTCTGGAACTTGAGCGTGATCTGTCTAGTTTTGTTTTAGTTTCTTTTTTTGAGTGGAGGTTTATTTCTTTTCTCTTCATGGGCATATTTTGGTGTCTGTTTTTTCCCCTCTGTAAGTGGAGATGTTTCTATGGGTGTTGTATTTTGGGGTTTTATGGGTTTATTTGATTTAGTTTTAGCTTGAGAGGTTTGTTCAGTTATAGGAACTTTTTTTTCATTGTTGAATTGTTTTATAATTTTTTTAAATTCTTCCATAAGTTCCTTCATTTCATTAAGTAATTTAATAATGTCCTCGGATTTAATGTTGAGTGAATTTATTTTTGTTTGTTTATTTGGTTTGGTAGTTTGCTGTATGTTTTTTTTTGTTATTTCAGAATATTTTGCATTTTCTGATAGTTTGCGAGCTTCTTGGAAGGTAATATTTTTTGTATATTTTATTTTGTTGATTTCTTTTTCACTCTTCCATTTGTCGCATTCTTTTGAATTGGCGCTATGGCCTTTTTGACAATTGATGCATTTTGGCTCTTTTTTACAATCTGTATGAGGTTCATTATCTCCGCACCTTATACATATTGGAGGGCGGGTACACCGGTCTCGATGGTGTCCGTATCTCTGGCAATTGTAACACCTGAGTGGGTTTGGTATGTAGTGTTCAACATTTACCATTTCATACCCTATTTTAATTTTGTTTGGAATTTGGTGAGTATTGAATGTTAAAATGTAAGTATTTGTTTTTATTATTTCGCCAAGTTTATTAATTTGGACTCTTTTAACGTCAGTGACGTTTTGTTTTTGTAGGTTAGTCTGAATTTCTTCCAAGGGGCACAGTGATAATTCAATACTCCTGATTACACCTTTGCTAATGTTCAGAGATTTGTGAGGGTAAATTTTAACATTTTGATTGTTAAAACGTTTCCATTTGGAAATTTCAACAGCATATTTTTGGTTTTCTACTTCGAGAAGTAATGTACCATTATTTTGTTTTTTAACCATTTTAGGTTTGATGCTAGATAGAATCTTTTCAATTTTGAATGGGGATATTTTGGTTATTGGTTCCCCTTCAGTTGCTTCTATAACTATGAAGCGGGGAACATTCTGATTTTTTTGATAAAGCTCTGTTTCAGTGTCAGAACTACTGGCATCAGATACTTCGGTGTGGTTTCTTTTTTGAGGCTTTCTGAATTCCATTAATATATTTGGTTTGTTTCATTTTTCATGCTCCCCACCCACCTCGGAGTCCTATATGGGAAGTGTTGGGGGGGATACCCATTCGCCCCAACCCAACAGGGATACAGGAAAAGTATACTCTTCTTGCTGGTGGATTCAAGCACCTGTGGTTCTTCAATTTCTTTCTGAAGGCCTCGTTTTCAGTAAGAATTTCAGTTTTTCAGTCGTGTTTAGTCCATTATTCAGCAAGTTGATTGGCCCTCCAGCCACCGCTTACTAAATCAATTTATTGTATAGTGTGGGAAGTGCAAGCATATTTTCTTGTTATGTCTGTCTGATTTAGGGCTAGGCGTGACCAACCGATTGATTGGATCGGGCCTATCCAACCGCCCGTCTTAGCTTAAGTAAGGGCCAAAGAGGTGTGTTGCATCTCATGTCCTTAAAATATCCTGGACATGATCTACTCAACCACCAGGATTCCGTTCGTAAGCCTTACGGGATGCCACCCACGGTCAACAGGTGGCCCCATTGAGGGACTTATACCCTCTGCAGGGGGGCAGTCGGCATATTCTAATGCCCCACCGACAGAGTCAACCGGGAAGTAGGGAAGGAAAAAGAAAGGAGGGGAGGAGGGTTGTTGTTTTTGTTTTTGTTTTTCGTAGAACATAATTAGGTTTTACAAAAGAGAATAGAAAACAAAAACAAATCAATGTAGGTGCATTTCGTCTCAGGAAGCCAATAGACAGCCTGATCTGGGAGCACCAGTGAAAAGACAATTGTTTTAAAACGATTATAATTTAAACGATTAAATAAAGCAAAAAACACGTTTAGATGATATAAAAAGTAAAGGTATTAATAACAAAAATTTATTTGAAAATACATTATTTAGAATCAAAATTAAAAATTCCGCAAGCACTTTCTAATCAATCTAATAGATTTACTTACGCATTGAGCACTGTTGAAGTAAACATTGAAAATTTATACATAATAAATTCTATTATTTCTCCTTATCATAAGTGTACTAGCAGGGAGATTGAACACTGTTCGAGATTGAATGAGGATCAACAAATGTTCCACACTTCAAATACGTTTGTCATCGATAATCAAATCGATTGTTTGCCTGCTAGTTGGGGATCAATAGTTGAGCACCATGAGGAAGATACACATGCTTCCCAGTGGTGACAGTCCACAATACATTGTAGTTTATGTTGCACTGTAGATAACCTACTGTTGACTTCATAAAATTTTTATATATACATTAGCCCCTTCTGCTTGTGACGATAAAACTTCAAAAATGCCAAATGCACGACTATTTCTTGAATTTTAATTTGTTTTCGATTATCAATTTTTGATACAAAACAAATTTAAGAACACCAAAATACAAAGTACATTTGTGTGAAATTAAAAAACAGTTTAGTCATTTTGGAGTCCATAGAAAACAAACACACACACACAAAGTGCCTTTTATATATAAGTAGGGATACATGAAATAAGATGTTTCTAACAGTAATTAATATATTTGGAGAGTAAATTGCTTAAATACTAATGTAATATAGTATGGGGGCATTCTTCAACCCCAGACCACAGCAAACATTTGTCTGGCATAATGTTCTGTCATCATTTCGCAAACTGTTCGGTGGATATTTTGTTTTTAGTTCCTCTTTCCTTTTGATAGCTAGTGAAGTGAGGAATTTAAGAACAAATAAGCCATTATTTGCTTCTGGGGTTTCACTTATTTTTTTTTCAGCAATTGTAATCTAGATTGTGAAGGACCTAGAAAAGGATGTCTATTGATTTTGATGACAAACCAAAAAGGCAAACTTTGCAACAAAGAATATTCTTGAAGATATAGGCAGATTTAAAAAATGAAAAAGTGCTTGTGTAAATTGATCTTTAAAACCAATATACTTTAGGTGAAAACATTACATACTTGCGCATCTTGTCGAAATTAATATTAATTCCAAAAATTACAAAAAATGATTCAGTAGCAAAATAATTACAAGTAAAACACTCTTGCTTCCCTTATTTTGTCTTTTTAGTTCTCCAATCCATGAGTTAAGTTTCTGACAACAAAGAAAGAAATGCCGTTTTCTAGGTCAAACTCTATTCCATCTAGCAACTATTGTTGGCAAGTTTTTAACCTTGAAGTAGTATTTTTCTCAGTTCCTACCATCAAGTGGCTTCATGCCTTATGTGAAGCAATTTCCATTACAAAAAAAAAAAATAAAGTTTAGCAATTTATAAAGTTTTATAGTGTTGGCAAGATCCAAGGGCAAGTAACTACAATCAATAACTGACTACATTTACCGCCATTTTTTTCTCAGAACCTGATTGTGGCTGATGTTTTATTTAAAATACTTCTAGCACATCATCTACTGGATTATTTTTCATAATTTTTTGAATTTATATTGACATGACACAATGTACTCACCTGAAATGCTTGGTTAAAAAAAAAAAAAAAAAAAAAAAGATTTTTACAAGTACCAAAGGAAATAATTGAATATTTTAAAAACATTTGACACAAAACTGAAAAAAAGCCATCAGGTTAAAGAAATTTGATATTTTTGGATCCAGACCCAGATTAAAAAAGACAAAAATCACATACATCATCAGGTGGATTGATACAGGCCAACGCAAATAAAGTTGCTTTTGCTGGTATGTGCTGGAAGTAGGCTGGTAAAGCACTCATCATTGTACTTGGAACTTCTTCCCGCTACAAAAATAAGACAATAAAGTGAGTCTGATGATTTTAAGGAAGATAACTAAAACATTACAATTTTTAGCACTTTTCCACTGTAATAGCAGAAGTTGGAAATTGAAACATTGAATTTCAACTAAAACCAATGGTATCTATTTAATTGTCATGTTGCAGTAATGAACATATCCAAAAATTACAAAAAGCAATAAAGTAGAATATTATTAATGAAAACAGTTTTCGAAGACAATTAGCAAATATCGAGTTTTGTTAAATTGGCCTAAGATTTATAGTTGTCGGAAAATATTTACCTCCCCTGTTATGATACTAACTCTGCATTTTTTTTTTTTTTTTACGACTTAATTTTTGTTAATTGTCTTTGATAATTATTTTTATGAATAAGTTTCTGCCTCACTGCTTTTTTGTAATTGTTGTTTGGTTGTTTTTGTTTTACGGCATATAAACCTTTTTCAGGTTATTTAATGCCGAATCTAGTTATTTTGAGGTACGGTTTTTAATGGAGTATATTTGTTTTTGTTTTTTAAGTCGGATTCTATTTAACCCATAGTTGGGACCCTAACAGGTACTACCACTCCGGGTCAGAGTGGACCTGGAAACAATGGCAATTAAAAGGTGGCTCCACACTTCCCAAGGCCCGCAAGCTGGGGCCTCACCATCGGATATAGCTTTAGGTCATATCCAGGACCATTGTATAAAGGGTTCTTTTTAAATTTTTTTATAAAGGCCAATTTTTTTTTAAGATATGAGAGTATGGTGTGGGGATTGTTTTTATCAAATAACTCTTTAATAATGTTTTCTTTGTAGAATCGATTTCTTACTGTTACAAAATCAGTACATTCAGTTAATATGTGTTTGATTGTGAGTGGTGTTTGACAAGGTATACAAGATGGGTTGGCTTTCTTTTTTTAGGAGATATGAGTGGTTTAAGTGAGTATGGCCTATTTTTATTCTTGTTAGTTTGACTTCTAGTCTTGTCATCACTGTTTCTTCTTTTCTTGTCTTCTCCCCAGCTAGAGGTCCCGCCCTCTGTTCTTTTCCCGAGGTTGGGCTTCACCTGCTGGAGCTTGTTATTCTTGCAGGCATTCCATGACTCCTGCCACTTGGAAGTGATGTATTTGTTGATAAGGGGTTTGTATCAGTGTGAGGTACTTTTGTATTGCTGATATTCATTTTTAAAGATTTTTTTTTGCTGCTGTATCAGCTTTTTCGTTGCCTATGAGTCCTATGTGGCTGGGAATCCAGCAGAATACGATGTCAGTGTTTTTGGAAAGGGAGGTGATTCTTTCCAGGAGGTTTATGATTAAGGGGTTGTTCAAGTTTTTGTTATATAATGATGTTAAGACAAAGTGAATCAGATAATATTAAGTATTTGTTTGACTTGGTTTTTTGGATGATGTCTAAAGCTAGGTCTATGGCTGTTGATTCAGCATTGAAAATTAAGCAGTTGTCTGGAAGACGTTTTTGTAGTATAATGTTGTTAGATATGGCTGCACTTCCAGCTTTGTTTAGTTCTTTGGAGCCATCTGTGTAGATGCGTGTCCAGTTTTTATATTGTTCTAATATATTATTGAAGTTATTTGTATAAGTTAGTGATGTGTGTTGGATTTAGAAGATTGTTACATTCTTGGGGTTTAAATTTACCGATGGCTGTTTAATTAGCCAAGGTGGAGATTTTGGTTTGAGGAAAACCTGGATTTCTGTGGTATCTATTTGGGCTTCTGTAAGAAGATCTTTTATACATAGGCTGTATGGTTTGATAATATTTTCTCTCCCATTGAAGTTTCTGTTGTGGTTGGAAAACAATTGTTTGCAGGGTTTGATGGACATGAGAGATTTAAGCAGTATTGAAGGGCTAGTTTTTTCCATCTAAGTGTTGTAATTTTTGGATATGTTCATTACCACAACATGACAATTAAGTAGATACCATTGGTTTTAAGTGAAATTCAATATTTTCATTTTTGCTATTATAATAAAGAAGCGACCAATATTTTAAAAAATAGAAGAGAACAGCCAATCTTAGATCTTCAATATAATTAAAAGCAATTTTAATTTTTTTTTAACAACATCTTCAAAAACATAATTGGAACTTTATAACATAATTCGAAAAGAAAGTGAACATTGAAAAAAGTTTTTTTCTTAATTCATTATGAAGATTATGCTTTAGCAAATTTGGTTTGAATATGAAAAAAAAATGCAAAAATACCAAACGTCTCTTACATTTCCATAATCAATATATAAAACTGATGCTTTTCCATTTACAATTTTTTCAACTTTTGCTCTGTACCTGAAGAAAAGAGAATTTGAAAATTTAATAAAAATAGCAATTAAAACTTTAAGAAAAATAAAAATCACAATAAAATTCAATTTTTTTAAAAATTTAAATGAAAACTTGATTATTTTGTTGAAAGTTTTATTCTTTTTTTAAATGAAAGTGCCAAAATTAGTATTTTTGATAAGCAAAAACGACAAAAAATGAAATTTTGTGAACCATCAGTTGAAAGTGCAACAAAAATGGATATCCTTAAGATGAATCCGTCAAAGTTAAGCATGAACACACAATGAAATCCAATTTGCAAGTTTAAATTCTATTTTAGACTGAAGTGAGATCAATCATTGGAAAAACTGTCTCTTAGAAATGGAATGGTGAGTGTAGAAATTAAACATTTTAGTTGAATGAATGCTTACAAATATTTTAAATGCATGCTAAAGACATTGTGCCAATTTTACTCTTGAATGTCACAGACTATTTACTAAAATTATACTTGATAATTTCCTGTAAATTTTGGTGTACAAATTTGGCTTGATATGTAAGTATATCAAAGAGAGTTCATGTTAAATTTTGAACTGTCATATTTCACTTGTCTATTTCTTAAAAACACTCATGTTTGCCATAAACAGTTGCCACTTCAAATCATTCAAGAGAAATAATTTATTTGACATTAAGCATCTTTCTCTTATCAATTAGAGCACATTTTTAATAGTTTCTATTGTTTTCATAGCTTCATATTTCAAATAAATGTGCTTCCTTAAAAATTTTGAAGAGAGCTTCATTCAAGGATGCATCTTCCAATTGTTCATTACTTTATATTGATGAGAAAGTCACTTCATTTCTTTTTATTAGTAGTAAATGACCTCTCTTTACAGAAGATGCACATACAAATACAAGCCTGAAATCAAATGGTCAATCACAGCGACAAAAACATAAAATTACTAAATTCCCCACTGGATTGAGAATGAAATTCAAAATTTTATAGATGAACGCGAGGTATTTTGTATTTAGCTTTGTATGGTTTTAAAGTTCAATAAAACTCATACTGGATTTATTTCTAAAAATGAATCACAACTTAAGATAAGCAGCAATCAATAATGAACAGATGAAGCAGAGTAATAAACATATGAAAATATAAAACTATTCACCATCTCATGAGCTTTTAATTTCATGAAGTTTAATTAAAATTTAAATAAAATTCATATAAAATAAATCGAAGCAATCACAACATACCATTGATTATCTAAAGAGAATTTGGCAGCACAGAGATCTCCTCTGCGTGGTGTATATGCACCGGGTACAGGAGGGTTACCTTCAAGATCTTTCCGGAGTTGTTCCATCATCTCAACAAGCTGTGGACCTAAGAGCAATAGAAAGGTCAATGAAAACAATTATCTCCCTTTGATTTGTTAAAAACGGTCAAAATGGACAATAGTAAAACTACAGTTTAACAAATTTTTTTTTTTTTTATTACATTTTCACCCCAAACAAGGCAAATTGCCACTTTGGTGTAGGGGGCTACTATCAGGGGCAACAACTACTGGGGTACTATGTAGGGGTTGCTAACAGTGAATGATATGCAGAAAATTATCTGTTTAAATACTAATTACAAGTGCTTAAATAAGAGTAAATAAATAAAACGGTTAAAAAAAATCTTTAAAAATATGTACAAAAAAGATGCAATGAGGAAGAGGAAAGAGAAAAATTTTTTTAAAATTTATTTTATTCCAATTTAATTGGAAATATGTATGGTTATAGGCAGCTAACATACTTCCTAACTTCTGGCATGACTGCGACTGAAAATGGTGACAAAGCAAATCAGTTTCTTCGGTTTTTTTTTTTTTTCCTCATGCTTAAATTACCCATGTACAGTACATATACTCTTTATTACATTTTTCCGGTCATTCATTTTTTTATTTATTTTAGTTATGAATTATTGAAATTAAAGTTAGTTTTTTGGGTTTCTTTTTAACATTTGTGTTATCTTTTTTTTATTATTATTATTATTGTAAACACTTTAAAATCTTTTTAAACTATTTTGTAAATATTATGTATTGGATACATTTTTTTATGTTTGAAATTTTGTTATTTTGATTTCAATAATTTTATTTTTATATTACTTTCATAAACATATATAAATTCAAATAAAACTTATTTTTAAAATCAAAATATCTATTTTTATAATTTCATTAACATTTCTTATAAAATTTCAAATAAAATTTTTAAAAAAGTGCAAATAAAGACGAATTGTGTTATTTTTATCTGTATAATTTTGTTAATTTCTTTTAGTATATTTTTCAATAATGTCCATTTTTTTATATTTTATTTCAATAAATCGCTTCAGAAGAGAAATACTCAGAAACAATACAAGTGAAGGAACTGATTTGTCTTGTCACCGCTTCCAGTAGTCATGCCAAAAGTTAGGAAATACTGACTACAAGTGAAAATATTAAGGAAAAAAAATTAAAAAAAATAGAATTGATTCACAATTTCATTTACCATTTTCAACATATTGACCATAAAATTTCAAATCTGACATGACTTCCGTTACAACTACATTGCGATAACTTATTTTCCGCTCAAGAGGTTCTTCAACAACTTGTTCTTCTTTAGGTTCTTCATAATTAGACCAAATCTGAAGGAGAAATAAAACAAATTTCAAAACCAAGGTAAATTTTGTTTTAAATAAAGTTTTCTAAAAAAAAAAAAAAAAAAAAAAAAAAAAAAAATACAAACTATTTTTATTTTTGTTACTAAAACAGAAGAAAATGAATCAGTATTTTTTAATTCAATAGTTTGAAAGCAAAAGAAACTACTTTTCAGCCATGGAAACTGCAAGACAACAATGGAGACTGAAACACTTAAATCCAACAGTCTCTTTGATATCAGTCATAAAAAAAAGCAACAACCTACAGCTAATCTCTGACAAGAATGACAACAACTAGTGAAAAAGGAAAACTATCATTCAATATGATGTATATTTTTTTATCTCATGAGCATTGGATTTGAATGCCAGATCTGGAGTTAAGATAAGACAAGCTTGCAAAATGTCTACATTAAAATAGTGATAACTTTGCGTCTGACACTCGCACACATATATTGTTTAGCTATTTGAAAGATCTACACTGTCTAATAAAATTAAAAGCATTACCATAATAATTAACTATAATTTTATAACAATTAAGTTTAATAATTTAATAACTAAATGATACAGTAATTTAATTTTTATTTAAAAATTATACAAGTTTATGATGATCGATATCGGTTAAAAAATAACTGAAGTGTTATAGCACAAGAGCAAAAATCGTCTATTGTGAAATTGAAACTCACGATGGCATAAAATATTGGACTGAAGACATGCTTTCACAAAGCCACCAATTTAATGAAAATATTGTCTTTTTAACTTAAGTTCAGTGTACATTTTTTTTTTTAAATTTAAAATAATTTAATTGACTAGAATAATGAAAAAATATAAAATAAAAATTCATATTAAAGTAAAATATATATATTAGTGACCATTTATCAAGTATTTTTCACCTATATTAAAAAAAAAAAAAAAGATGAGGGGGATAAATGTTTTCTCTTCAGTGTACATACAAAGACATGATTTTGCAGGAGTTGTTTAGTAAGCTGAAAGGAACACTAAAAAGGTTAGTAAATATGTTATTTTTATATACTTTAATCTTGAACGAGTTTAAAAAAGTTTTTTTAAATCTGACGTCAAAATCAAATCACAGGTGCCAATTACAAATTAACTCTTACTGAGCAAACAAAAAGAATACTAATGTGTGAATGAAAATTAATGCTTTTTTTTTGTTCTGGAACACAAATGAACTATACTATTTGACTTTTGCTCTAATTGAAGCTAGAAATTATCTGCCTGTCAATTCAAGATCTTCAAAATTACTTTCGAGTGGTGATGCATTTCAAGGTTATAAATTTCAAAAAAAAATTTCTGTATTATGCTTACTCATGTATACATACCACTAATACACATTAATTTTTTTTTTTTTTTTTTTTTTGTATTTCCTATTAATCAAATATTTATTGCAATCAAAAATAAAAAACTAAAACAGTTTTAAAAAATCCTATTTTTTTAACAAATTGTAAACACCTATATTTTGAAATACGGGGCGATTCAAAAAGAATGACCCTATTTCACGATTAAATATTTTATGAAGGAAAAACAGCAAAAAAATAAAGATTATAATACAAGTATTCTACTTACAATCAACTTTCATTTTACATGTTACAAGTGCTCAATATACCCCCCCATCTTGCAGCATGAACAAGATTAATACCATATGAGAATTCTTCCCAAACACGTTTAAAGCACAGCAGAATCAATCGATTGGATCGCTGTTATTCGATGTTTTAAGTTTTCCAGGTCAGTTGGTAATAGTGGAACACAGACTTTCTTTCATACCCCTCTCCCTGAGGAACAAAAAAAAAAAAAAAAAAAATATCACAACCTGTAAGGTCAGGAGATTTAGGAAGCCAAGCACTAAGTGCAATGTCTTGGATCCCTGTCTGACCAATCCATCGCTGAGGTAGTTTTTCATTTAAAAATGCTCTAACTGATGAGCTCCAGTAGAGAGGCGCCCTATCTTGTAGAAAAATGAATCCATTTGAATCAACTTCCATTAATTAATAGGAAAAGTCAATTTCAATTTTGTAACATAAATGGCCTTACTCTGTAACAGAGTTTTCCAAAAAAGGTCATAAACCTTATTACAAGATGCAGCACAGAAAACGTTTAGTTTAGGGGAATCTCTTATGTTGAACAATTTTGTGAGGATTTTGAATTCCCCAAATTCGCACATTGCATCAATAAACTTTGCTATTCAAATGAAAAGTGGCTTTGTCACTGAAAATTAACAGTGAACTGAAGTTTTTGTCATCCTCCATCATTTGCAGCATCTGGTTGCAAAATTCCATTGTTGTAGATAGTCATTGTTTTTAAGCACCTTAAGGAACTGCAATCTGTACAGTTTCAATTGCAACCATTTTTTTTAAACATGCGCTGTACATGGGTTGAGAAATTGCCAGCTCAGAACTTACACAACGTGTGGATTTCCTTGGGCTCTGAATAAATGCAGCATGGATTCTCTACATCTTCCTATAAAGTTTGTGGTTGCCCAGGACTTGCTTTTTACACAGGCACCTGCTCTCTTTAAACTGCTTAAACCATCCCAAACATGTGACATGTTTTTTTTTTCTTTATCTTGTTCTAGCCATGGCATTATTAGTATTGGCAGTCATATCGGTTTATACAAGCGACTTCTTGAGCATGGGTGCGTGCGTGTCATTGAGGTTCCATCATTAGTGTCTACCCTGAGCTAATCCTACTATCTCTAACAGCTAGTTTCTCCCAAATAATTCTAGATGTCCGTTTTCTTTCCTTAGTTATTCTCAGCTAACTTTAACCAGGAACTTGATGCTTCCTTACTAAGTAACTGTCATGGTGCCATTAGCCTTTAGAGCTCAATAGACCAGTTGGGTTTTATCATCTGCTTTCACAGCTCCGTGTATGGGGAGGGAAGATCTATAGTATCCCATTAATATTAAGTAATTTCTTACGATTATATAATAGAACCTACATTAGTAGATTACCAGTTTTAGCTAGTATGTAGATATTGATTTAGAATGGATCCCATTATATTAGTTTGAGGTCACAACATTCAGAACCTGTCAAACATGGCAGTGGGGTGACAGGAAAGGAGATCACAGAGTCACGTTGGGAAGGTTCGTTTCATAAGAATGGTAGTTGGTGAGAGTTTGTGATGAAATCACATTTTTCTGACATGAGATTGAAAGAACAGCTTTTTTTTTTAGGGAGTCATTCTTAAGGAAGCAACAAGAGCACATGTTAGAGTTTGTTCTTGGATGCAAAAGAACATGCACATAATTTAAGATACAGCAATGAATTCAAAATGCCACCACACACCTAAAATGAAGGGCTAGTAAGGGATTAGGTGATGTGCCTCTGGACCAGTCTGTAAAGTTTAATAAACTCGACTATATCCGCAAAAAGTTATGCATTCATTATTACTGTTACAAAAGATATTCCATTTGCAGAAAACGAGTAGATGAAGGAACAATGTTGGAGCTGTAGGTCAGATCGATGGCCACATGGCCGTGAAAGAAAGACAGCGAAGAAAAGGTATGTTACATATTTTACCAGTTGCTCAAATAAATAACACGGGTTCAAAAGGTGTAGAACCCTAACTTATGTGAGAACATTTGTTGTAAAACTAAGGGTTGATGTGCCATAACATGAATGTGAAGTAAATAGTTTTAACGACTTATAAACATTATGAACCACCTTATGTTACATTAGTAATAGATGAAAACGGTTGATTAACATTTGAAATTATTTATAAAGCCTTTAAAAACTAATGATAAAATTATTTTTGGTTTCAATTAAACAAAGCAAACATCTAGTATTAAGGTTCATATGTACTCCCAACCAAAAAAGAAAACGTCAATTTAAAAACTTACATTTTTTTTCATATCTCTGACTTTTTTTTCTGCTTCCAGCAATGCTTTGTAATGCGAACTACGCTCAGCTGTAAAATGAACTTTAGCTAAACCTTCTTCAACAAGAGCTATAGACAAGTTTATACCATCCACATAAAGCCAGCCGATAAAATTGCCACCTTTGTCTATAGTTTCTACTTCAACTTCAACCTGGAAAAGAAAACAAGAAAAGTATTAGATTAAAAAAAAAAAAGTAAATATTCTTACACATACATAATTCTAAAATCTCCCGATTATAAAGTACTAGCAGGACTTTTAACTGTCATTGTCCGGTGGAAGGGATTACGTAAATAAGCAGGAATTAATAAAAGTATGAAAAATGATTCATTAGAATAATAATGGAAAGTAAAAACAGAAGTTTTAGAGGTGAGGGATTCTCACTGCATATGGACTGTTTAGAGGGATCGAAATCAGTGGTATCAGTCTTAGCTGTTTCTGTTTATTGTTCAAGTCTTCCTCTTTTCAACTCTTCCACCAATAGTATTAAAGTAAATTCCATTTTTATGTCGTCTGTTTCTAATGTATAAAACAAAACAATTACGACTTTTTCCACTTCTTTGAGTACTGTCATGTTAAGAACGGCTTTCGGAATAGACACCACCAACCTCCCCATCTTAAGAACAGCATTTGGCATAAACACTCCCAACATCCCTGTGTAAAGAACGGCTTTTGGAGTAGACAACCCCTTTTTATTAGGAAGGGGGGGGGAGTAATTCCCTCAAATTTAACTGTGATAATTGTTGTCAGCATACCCACCCGCAAATGCTAATAAAAAATTGTGGGTTGGCAGTGTCAGTAGGAGAGAATTAGATTCTTTATCATACATACATACAAATCTGGCAACGTGAATTACAGTGCATAATACAGGTTTTTATATCTATAAGTAATTGTCTCCAAAATTTGAATGAGATTTTCTTAATCAGCGGAATTATTCTGGGATGACTTATTTTTTGTAATGGAAAAGAGAAAGATTATATTACGTCAATGAGTTTATAATCCAGTTATGAAGGGTGAAACCCCATATCTGTCCTAAGTGCAGAATAGCTCACAGTGATGACTGGGAACGGTAGGAATGTGTTATTTAGAGGGAAAAACAAGAACTATTTCCTCTAAAGGTGGTTGCGATGGTGATGAGGTTGCTCCTAGGATGTAATGTAGGATTTTATTATAACTAAATGTGTCTAAAATAGCATTCCAAAGTTACATAAGATAGTGGCTAATAATCTAGACATAATAAATTTGTATGTGGCAGCTGTTGTTGCAAACTCACGGTACTTTGGTCCAGAGGAGAATTCCTACAACCAAAATATTATATAGATCAAAACAAAAACTGATTGTTAAAATAAAAATTAAAGAAAATCAGGATTCTTACTTCTCTTTGGATACATAATTCTTTCGTGAACATCAAGGCTTCCTCACCAAAAGGATCTGATGGAATTTGACCTCCTGCACCACCTGGAGCTGGTCGAGAGCCTCGGGGACAATCGATACCTGTAAAAACAGGGTTATAAAATCACATTTAATTATAAAATTACTAGCCGGGGTGCCCAGCGTTGCCTGGGTATTTGGAGGCGTGTGTTGAACAAAAAAAAAAAAAAAAAAAAAAGTGGTAGTAGGCAGGCAGGCTCAAACCCATACCACAAAGGCGGAAAAGAACATGAAAAAAAAAAAAAAAAAAAAAAGAAAAAAGTGACGTCTTTGCCGTTGCATCCATTGCCAAATCGGAAGTGGCAAAGGCTAGTCAATCGAAAAGAGGGTATGACTTTCGAAAATATCGGTGAAAAAAGTGACTCTGTAGAAAAAAGTGACTCTGTAGAAAAAAGTGCCCAGTTGAGGGTAAAGGAATGTTTTAGCCAATTTTTCAACACTTGTCATCTGAAGGGTGGAGCTTCAAAAAGATACTGATCTCGTGAAAATCCATTGCCTCTGTCGATAGTTTTAGGCAGATATACATACATTTTAAACAGACAGGTGAAATTTATATTATAGATAACAGATGCAAAATAGAAATGAAAATAAAAGAAATAATTTATAAATTCCAAGTTGTATATAACTAACAATGAAGAAGGATAACAACATACCAGAGATGAGGAATGTTATGAGGCAAGTTTCTCTAGGGATGAATAATCGCAGACGAGATCCACTGGCGACAAATTCAACAACAGCCTCTGACCGACCAGCACGTTGTAAGAAAGGCAAAAATTGTTTCGACTTTGCTACATCCTGAAAAAACATAAAATAAACTCTAGAGATTCAAAAGTAAACAATTTTTTCTAAGTAATATAAAAAGATAATTCCAGTATTTTAATGTTTAAACTGAAACAGACAAAATCCAAAACGATTTTGTCAAATTAAATTTGGAAATCTAACTTGTCTTCATGTTCAGCTATTTTTTATATTGATAAGGAGTGCAAAATTCTTATTTTATTAAATTGACTTCTTGATCCGAAACTAAACTTTTGCATAAAAACAAGGCCGATAGCCATTAGTCGCGTGCTCTTGTGTAATGCATGAATGTAGGATTGACATGAAATTCTTAAAGATAAATTAAAATGACCGAAAAATGGGCTGAAATGACTTAAATAAATAAAAAGTAAATGACTTAGAATGACTTTAATGAACTTAAGGATGAATTGAATGACCTTAAGAATGAATTGAATGCTTAAAAAATAACTGAAATCCTTCAAAAACAACTTGAATGGCATTGAGACTGACTGGTTGTTACATTAAATTAATACAGAAAAGTAATCCCCCACTTTATATCACAATAAGTACAGCAATACAGCATGTAGTAAGAACAGATACTACACTTTGATCTTGGCCAAAAGGCCAAGAAAAGGGTATTTATTTGCTCTCCCACCGAGCAAATTAGGCACAAGGCCGATTTTTAATATGAGGAGTGAAGGGGAAGTGGGGACCAACTCCCCGGGGAGTAAGGGAGTTGGATTATGACAATTGGTATGAAGGGTTGCCCCTACATTGACCAAGGTCTTATATGTGGGGGAAACCCCACATATGGTCTTTGCTTGCAGTATCTGCCGAACAGATACTACACTTTGAGATATTAAATCCTTTATTCATTTTAAAAATACATTGAAAACCAATAATGAACAAAAGATACTACCCTTTGATTTTGGCCAAAAGGCCAAGGAAAGCTTAAAAAGTTAATAACAGCATCTATTAACAACAGACCTTTGATCTTAACCAAAAAGGCCAAGCACAAAAGTGTTACGGACAGACCGACCGACCAATGAAGTGACTTATAGAGTCGCTTGCACGTGACTAAAAACTGACATTTCCATCAAGTTCAACTCACAATATTTTTCCTATTTTACAAAAAGAGTTTTAGGAACTTATTTTTTTCTAAATTTTTCTAACACTCTTTTTTCTCTAAAATAACCAATGAGAGGTTTTTGTTTCAAGAATTCCTCTCATTACGGATACAAATAAGCTTTTCATTCAACTTATGCTGAAATTTTGTTCAAAATTGA
Source organism: Euprymna scolopes (assembly GCF_053919585.1). Lineage (NCBI taxonomy): Eukaryota > Metazoa > Mollusca > Cephalopoda > Sepiida > Sepiolidae > Euprymna > Euprymna scolopes. The sequence goes on from NC_136492.1 coordinate 77,523,928, forward strand.
TGTCCATTTGTTAATACATCATTTTCAGATATATCAAAAACTAATAAACCACATTAATTTATTATTTTTAACTGTTTTCTTTTAAGAACATCTATAGACTTATTTCAATCATCATGTCCAACTTTATTTAAAAAGCTATCTTGTCAGGTTTTAAAAATCAGGCACAAATAGCATTTAAGCTGACAAATCCAAGTCCGACTGGTCATTGTCTATTTATTATTGTTGTACTATGGCATCAGCAATATGTTATATTTCACTACAATTTCTGTTATAAGTTATTTAGTCTGGCTAAAACAACTGATGATTTAGAAAGATTTTTAAATCACTTGAAAAGATATACTAGAGAGAGAACTTGAGTGTCTAAGGTCTCAGAAAAACCTGGCATGAGCATACTTTTTCTTAGAAGTAAACCCTGACCAAATATTCAAAATCACATATTTGCAGCCCAAATAAGATCTTCTCACTATGGCTAACTCACATTAGCTTTTACGAGGAATGATGCACCTTCTCCAAGTGATGTTACCTCAAGTAATAGCACAAAGCTGGATACTCACTAGACTAGATAAATTCTTGTCCTGAAATTCAGTAAGACCAAACGTAAGCTATACTACAGTAAAATATATTACAGCAGAATCCAGTAAGAACAAAATGTAAGATATACTACAACATATGAAAATGATTAATTGGGGAGAGTAAAATTATGTTATCAATTTCTTTACTAACTCAGTGATTGAGAGATTAATGGAACATTCGAATATCTATGTATCATATAGAGTTCAAGTGTTAGTCCCAGGAATGGGCCCCTCGATTTCTGAGAACTTTGACTGAAGTAAAATTAACAAAAACGCAAAAGGGAAAGCATACTTTTTTTTATTCATTGAATACAAATTGCCTACCTTACAATTAACATTTCATTTCTAACAAATTACAAACTAACATGACTTCAGTGCATCTGGGGCAATGCCAGGTAGGCACAACTCAATAAAATCTTTCAGGCTTTCATGATACCAAATGATTTCAGTATTTATTTTTTAAATGTCTCAATGTAGTTTTTGCTAATACTACTGATGTCTTGCTAGTAAGAGTTCTTACGGAAAATAGTGCCTTATTAATGGCACTAGAATTGTTGCAGTCTGGTGACGAGAAACCTTCCTTTCCAAACTTACTGTATCTAATAGTTTTTTTTACCTCCATTATTAATATTATGTAAGTCACATACAGGTGAGAAACATGCATACAGACAAGTGGCAACAGCTTCATTAAAATAGGTGATAGTTTGTTTTAAATATATCTAAATAGAGAATTAAGGTGATAAAATTAATACAATTAAAAGATTTCGAAAGAATGCTGAAATAAGTGTAAAAATACCATTTAATTTGAGAATAAAATATTTAAATGTAAAAAGGATCATTTAATTTGAAAATAAAATGCTTAAATGTAAAAAATAACTTACACCAGAAAGATCTGCAACTCTGTGAATTGGTGGCTCTTTCTTGGAGTGAACCCCAAGACCTTTCTTTTGGGCCCTTGATTCTGCACCAAGTAGATCATCATAATGGGCGGAGCGCTGATCATCATCTTGCCGATAGCGAATCACATGGGCAAGACCTTTACTTACAAGCGTCTCTGCTACATTGCTGAAGGGAGATAAGACAGGGGAAAAGATTTTAATTACAGTGAATAACAAAACAAGTGAAAATAATTTTACACATAATGGCAAGATGCAACAAACTTTAAATGAGGGAAAACGTTTCTCAGAGACAACAAACATTCAAAAATTTATTTTCATTCAATTTCAAAACACAAACTATAATACTTAAGGGCTTCACACATTAATCAAGAATTTATTTTCAAACTAACTTTAAAATTTGCCATGGCAACAGAGTAATCATTATGTTTCTGAATTTTTCAGATGAGGATTGATAATTTGTATTATTTAGATTACTGTTCTCATCCTGAGTGTTAGTCACATGTTTGACAAGAATTTAAAAAGAAAAAAAAAGTATGAAAAAATTTTTAACTTACATATTACCACTTGTGACTGTTGCGCAAGTCTTTTCTGGAAAATTACCTGATGCAGGTTGAATATAATCGATTTGCACATTCACCTGGAAAATGAAATCATCAAATCACAGATTTAATTTGACAGATAGGAAAAAGATTGCCTTAAAATTGGCTGAATTTACAGTAAAATATAACAATAATTATAAGGTTAACTAACTTAACATCTAATCAGAGCTGGTAGACCAAACACCCAGCTTAAGAAACATTAGAACAGATGATATTATACTAAATATGAGTTTATCAACCTTTGTTTCCCCTAATACTAATATTTCTTACATAAATGGTAAAATAGTTTTGTTCTGGAATTGAGTTAGGTTTGAAAAAAATTGTTTTAATTAGATATAATTTATGATTCTTGCCCAGAATTCCTCCTATATTTATAAATGAAAAGAAAGAAAAATCTGCATGATGTATGTACCCATGATGAAACAAAAATACATTCCAAAAATCACATAAATTAATCAAGTAATTTTATTTTTAAATAAGCAAATCAAATTTTATGAGTTACTGAGAAATGATCATCTTAAGGTTTACTAATTTCTATTAATTGCTTAAAAATGATTTTCTTTATAAAACTACTTAATCAATTTACATAAATTTTTAAATATATTGTTATTTGGTGACGGATATGTACATCATACAGATTTTTTTTTATTTTTGCTTTTTTTTTCAATATAGGAACAATTCTGGAAAAGAATTTATAATTAATTTAATAAGTCAACATTTCTAAACTATGTATTTCTTTCTCCCCCCCCCCCTCACTAATATTTCTGAATGTCTGAGAATTTAGATAAAGAAGATTTATTTTTTAGCTTGGTTATCTAATTTACATACATCTGTAGACACCAAACACATATGTAAATTAGATGGAAAAATAAGTATGCTTCTATATAAGAATAATAAGTTAGAAGACTTATTTTTAGGTATAGAAAATAAGTCTTAAAAGATATTTCACAATTTATGAATTTTCGATACTTATACAGTTTAATCAAGACATTAAAAAAAATGAAAATATTGAAAAAAAAATTATATAGTATGTATCCGTTATGGAATTAAGTTAAAAAAAAAAGTTTCACTTAATTTGATCAAGTAGTTTTTTAATTTTTTTTTACACTGTAAAACAATTTGTTATGATAATGGTTGGAAGCACCCATGTTTGGATTTTTAGACCACGAGGAAGGGAGGGGGGAGTGTGCCACAGTGATAACTTAGTCTTTCACATGCGCAGAGAACTTCAAGTATCACTGATATTAAAATACATAAATGTGCGATATAAGCACTGCTGGTTTCTTGTGAAAGACTGAGTTATCTCCCCGTGGCATCCTCCCCAACTCCCTTCCTCGTTGTCTAAAAATCCAAACATGGCTGCTTCTGCTAGCAGTCATAAATTGTTTTTCCGCTGAAGAAAAAAATTGGTCAAATTAGGTGAAATTTTTTTTATGAGAACTTAATTCCATGACGGGTATGTATAATATAATTTTTTTTTTTTCAATATTTTCATTTTTTAATGTGTTGATTAAACGGCATAAGTACTGAATTTTCAAATGAAATCAAAATGGGTCACGAGTACATTTAGTGTCACATATATTTATGATTTTAATTTTAAAATGGACACACATTTTGGTGTTTTCATTTTAAAACTTGGAATCCAATTTTTTTTTTTTTAATTGTTCTTTTGATAAAGAAATATTGAAAGTTATGCTTGATAAGAAAAAAAAAAAAAACTTCAAAACAGAATAACCATCTTTGTATTAAGAAAAAAAAAAAAAAAATACCCACCATCAAGCAGCTATAATCTAGCTCTAAGTATTCTTATAAAATATATAACTTCTATTACATATCTTTAAGATAAATTAATAAACATATTTTAAAAGGGTTTTGGCAAATTAATCTTTTTTTATTAAATCACTCAACAAAACTATTGCATAGGACAATGTAATGACAAATGAATAACACCAAATATTAATTTCACATTACCATTGTCAATCAAGGGATGTCTATCAGGCATGTGTATGCAGTGTGGTGATATATCGAAGCGAAACTTGACCAGTGAGGTTTGAAAACGTGTTGCATGGAGAGAAATGATGTGGAGGTGTAATGATAGTCATAAAGACACGCTTAGATCAGAATCTGAAGATTAGAACAGATTTTAGTCTAACCTCAATAGAACCCTTATCCTCGAGTGGAGACTATATGAAGTAAAAAAAGGAAAAATTCCCTTTACACCATATATATAAAAAAATGATCAAGTTTTGCTAAATTAAGAAATAAAATTTAAAACAAAAAATTTTTAAAGTAAAATAAAATATTTCTTACTTTTTTGCCAATCAGCTTCTTTCGCATAAACTCTCTGGCTTCAAACATGTACGGGATATCATAAAGTGGCCGAACACGTCTATTAGAATCTTTCATTATATTCGGTGGGGCATTCTCATTATTTTCTGAAGGAAGCCTTTAAATAAAAATATTTTTTTTAAAACTTTTATAAAAGGAGAGAAAAAGATTTTTATAAAAAAAAATGAATAAATAAAAATCATTCAAATGTAAATATGCATATGGTTGGTTAATATGCATGCTACAAACGATAGACTGTCGTTGCAAAAATATTTGGTTCAGGCTTAGATCACACAAGAAATTGACTAGCTCTTTGAAAAAAATATCTTCTAGGATATGAGGCATCATGTTGTGATTGTGAACCACTTGAGACTTTGGAAAATTAATGTCCAATTCAGATACGAGGCCTCCTCCTGATCAGTCGGGTTTTATGTCCAGTGATAAAACATTAAAATGTAACCAATATCTACATATGTTCCAGAAAGACAGGCAGAGGGGGTCAGTTGGGTTTCTACGAGTTTCAGAGACACATTGTTTATGTTCAGTTGGAAGTGGTTTTGTTTTTTCTACAATTTGCAAATTTGTCATTAAAGAGGGAAGTTAGGTGTCACTAACTTGAAAATAGAACATGCTTTTTTTTTTTTTAAATTGGAATTGTGAACCTGTTTGGAAGGAAAATACTTTTGTTACAGTAGTGACTGCGACCACCTAATTGACACTACAGCCATTCTTGTAATCAAGCATTCAATCGGAGCAAAGTAATCAAGCAAATGATCACGGCCTGAGCAGTGAATACACACAAACAGACTCACAAGTGCATAAGATTCGTATATTTAAAACTAGGATGTTCTGTCATTATTTAAACAGGTTTTCTCAAATTTGTTGTCGTTAGTACAATATTTTGACCGTTTTTCCGTTCACTCTTTTTCAGGCAAGTGCTTTAAAGATTTGTTACAGAATTTTGAAAACCAAGATGTACAAATCAATCAAAAAATTATAACACTAGTGTGTATTAACTTCTGGGGAAAAGGTTGTCAGTTTCTGTTAATATTTTAATTTATTAACATTAATTGTTAGAAAAAAGTAAAAACAGAAAAGAAAGTCTATTGCAATACATTTGAATTTATGCATTTTAAATTGAAAATGTGTTTGTTTTACAACACAACCACTTTTGGGTCATTTAATGTCGAAAAATTAATTGCTGTGTGTTGGTTAGTTATTTTTTGGTCTTTCTTGTGGAATCTTTTGCTATATTTTTTTAAATCTCTTTCAGGAATCCAATAATTTTTTTCTGGGTCATTCCTTAGACTATTTTCTTAGTAATGGTTTACTCAGGCCCATTTGAAGTCCACACGTCAGTATATGATGTACTGTGTAGGGCTCCTGACATGTTATGGAAATAAGCACCTCTTCTCCTTTTAGTAGATGTGAGTGAGTGACATGAGTGTGACCTATTTGTAGTTTAATCATTATTACCTCATCTTTTCTTGACATTTTTTTTGTATCTCATTCTGATGTTTAGTGTTACTTTGAATAGTTTATACTCTGTGCAGGAGTTCCAATGTTCTTGCCATTTTCTTTTCATTTTGGGTTTTAGGTCTGTGTAAGGGATTTTTCCCGTTGTATAGTTTTGTTGAAGTGACTCTTTTGCAGCTTTATTTACTTTGTCATTCATGTAAATACCGATGTGGCTTGTTATCCAGCAGAAGATTATATATTTATTCATCGTTATGGCATTTATTTTATTTAGGAGATTTGTATTAGGCTGGTGCAAAAATGTTTTTTGACGTTGAACTTCAAAAGATCATAACGCTTTTCATAATAAACTTTATTAATTGAAATAACCATTAGAATTGACACATTTTTGCCAACGAGAAACAAGTTTATTTATCCCATTAGCATAGAAATCTGGAGTTCTGGAAGTGATGAAGTTATTGATGGCCGATCCGGCATCATCTCGGCTTGTGAGGCATTTTTACTTCCCTATTTGCTTTAAATAACGAATGACTTAAGTGGTCAACCTCCAGTTCAACAGCAACTTCGTGTGGTTTTGCAAGGATTGGCTTCAATTACGGCTTTCAAATGTTATCAACTGCAGTAGTCTTCATTGTCAAGGGTCTCATCACCATTGCGAAATTTCTTGAACCACCGTTATGCTATACATGCGGATTTGAATTTTGTCCATGCTGTCGAAAAACCTGCAAAAAATAAAGAGATTGAGAACGGTAACGAATAACAATTCGATAAAGCAAAACCGTGCTTCAAAATGATATATAACCTGGCTATATATATATCAATGAATTCAGAAATCATATATAAAAGTAACATGTATGAGAAAATAATATTGTTTTTGCACCAACCTAATAAGGAAATTTGTCTTTTTTTCCTTTCGTGACATGAGTACCAATAGAGAATCTGTAAATATGGAGATATTTTTTATGGTTATCAGTTGTTATGTCTAGCGCCAAGTCAATGGCAGACACCTCTGCACTAAACACAGAAGCCTCATTCGGCATCTGTGTTTTAATTTTTTATTTTTATGGATAGCTGCGCATCCTACTCTTTCTCCATCCTTTGATCCATCTGTATAGATTTGTGAGTATTCTTTATATTTATTTTGGATGTTAAGCAGTTTTTCATCAAAGGTTAAGGAATGGGTTTTTGTTTTAGAATATTTACTCAAGTTTAATATTATGGATGGTTGTTCAACCATCCAAGGTGAAGTTTTAGAGTTGATAGATTCATGTATTTTATTGTGTCTATTTGGGTTTCTATGAGGAAGTTCTTTATATGGCGGCTGTAAGGTTTAATTTTTTTTTTATTTTTTTATTTTTTTACATGGAGGTCACCTTATCAAGGCCTAGAAGCCACTCGGGGTAAGGGTTATTGTGTGTACAGTAATCAATGGCATAGTGTTGCAGTATTTGTTAGTATTGGAGATTTGATAAAGTGTCATTACTTAAGGGGGCAGTTCATCAGGAATCTGTTTATGTTGGACTTAAAGACATCCATGTTGAAGTCAGGAGGGAAATGATGCTCAAGTATTTGTATTGGTCAATGACTGGCACATTATAATTGTCCAGTTTTAAGGTGGAGTCGTAATGGAACTTTTATAGTTTACAAAAATGTATGCATTTTGCTTTCTCTTCTGAAAATTTAAATCCATTTTCTATGGCCCATTTATTTATTTTATGTAGGCAGAGTTGAAGTTTGCGTTCAGCTGTTGGTATATATTTTGATTGATAGTATACGAGTAGGTCGTTTACGTAGAAAACGTAGATAAATTGAAAAGTGTTACAGAAAAAAAAAAAAAAAAATTGAGTTTTAAATAAATGTTGCTCAGTAAAAGCCTGAAAAAGACATTTGTTTTCTTACCTGGGTGGTCGAATACTTGCTAGGAAGATTTTCTTAATTGAGCCGTCAGATGACTTGACAAACATGGCATCTCCATTGACAATTTCAACTACCTATAAACAACAGAAAAGAAATAAACCTAAAATGATTTGTTATCATACCCAAATCAGTGCATGCCGCATTTAGAAGGAATCATCCTTTTTACGCTAGGATCATCCGTCAATTATATTTTTGTTAATATATTACTAGCACCTCCACCCCAAGGATATGGTAATCACTAGGAAGATGGTATCATGACCACAAAACAGATACTATATTACCCCAACCCGACAAAGAGGGGATAAGGTTTGAGAAGATTATATAACAAAACATACATTATGCATCCTCTAAATTGAGCAGTAAAAATACATTCATCTGAAATATTATAAACTGAAATGAGCATTAAAACATAGTGCAAGAATAGAATAGTATTGTTTTCAGCTTCAGACACACAGATACCAAATCTCTATGTCTAGAAGTGTAAGCCATTTTGAGTTTCAGAACAGTTTCAGATGGTTCGCTGTTACACACAAGTCCTGGGAGATGACTTGTTTGTAGTAGACAGTTCCACAGAACAAAATATTCTTACCGTGTCGAAACCCGGGAAAAGAACATGTGAAATTGCTCTAGAAAAGGTTTAATATTTATGAAGCAATTCTGGTTTCTGATTGGTTGGTAGCAGAACGTGAATTAATTTGATTCGTCAGTTCTTAGCAGCATCGTTTATAAATAGAATCATCCGACTGTGTGGGATCATACCCCATTAGCAGTCCAAAATATTGCAACACTATGTATAGAACAACACACAACCAATCTGGAAAGCTTTAATTTACCAAGAAAAAGTTAAAACCGTTAATTATTTATGTTTATGGATTAAAGCGAGCTGAGATACAAATACTAATCTTATTTCCTCTCACTCCAATGACAAATTGCTGTGGTCCAAAGATCATTTTCATTTGTTTCTAACATTTTTTTTTAAATCATTTGAAAATTAAGTTTAATTACATTATATTTTGGTCCTGAAATTAAACCAATTGTCAATCATATTTGCCTGCCCCAAAAACCGATTTACAAAAAAAAAAAAAAAAAAAAAAAATCTTTATGTATTTAAATAAATTTGATATATATAAAAATAAAATTGGGTTCTTGGTTTAAGGACACAGATGAACAGACTTTTGGCTATAAACTTTATTACTAGTTAGAAATTGGTTAGACATCTATTTAAGAGCTTCAAAATCATTTTCAACCAATGTTTGGTTTTAACATTATTAGTAGCATCAAATTGTTATATAATTAAAACTAGGGCTAGGACAACCAGCATATTCTTTTCATTGTGTTGACCCTCGAGTGTGTATCCATTAATATCTTGTATGCTTTTTATATAGTTATGTGGTTCTCGGTTGATTAACTGTCTCGGATATATACTAGAGATTCATAACAACGAAAAGTATATTCTGCTGTCATAGACCTAATTATGACTTACGAGGGGTGTGCAATTGTTAGAGAATGGAGAGAGAGAGAGGGAGATGTGCGAGTTGTATTGAAACACGTTGACCGGAATTCAAGATCAGCTGATTTGATTGCGTGCGAGTCATGTGATCAGGTTAGCTGAATCGGGAGATTTGATTGGGACTTGGACGAGAGCGGACGGCTTCGCCGTTGTCTTCTCCCCTTCACTGGGGGTGGGGACAAATGCTGACGTGGTAGAAATAAGACCTAGAAAAAGAAACAACACAGGCCAAATTCACTTTCCAATCTTCTGTGATCAAACTGGAAGGTGAATAAAAAACTATAGAACCGATTTCTTGTCTTGGAATGAAATAAATCTTCGTCCCCAAAAAACAGGTACCAGTCTCCCTCACAGACGAGATGTTCCAGATGGACCAACAAAATGGCAGAAGGTATGTTGAAGATATATGGCATGTCACACACATATTCACACTTAACAGCATATGAACATATGTAATAGAAAGACCACTAAACGATCAAACACACAACGACAAACTCTGATAAGATAATCAAACAATCAATCCTTTATAAATAGACAATACAACAAACGCTCATTTTATGATACGACAACGTAATGCGTAGAGAATATGCCCCTGACCCACTTCCAGTTGTCTGATCTAGCTGAAATTTTGGTATCAAGTCTCCCTCCCAGACGAGAATTTCCAGATGGACCAACGAAATGGCAGAAGGTATGTTGAAGATACATGATATGTCACACACATATTCACACTTCCAGTTGTCTGATCTAGCTGAAATTTTGCATGTGAAATGATTTATATCTCTATGAGTTATGTTGAAAATTACAGCTCTGAACTAATTGTGGTTTCTGTTTTACAGGTTTTTGAACTGAATCAGGTGTGAAATGGAGCCTGTTGAATGTCGAGCAGTGATCCGGTTTTTGTATTTGAAAGGACGCACACCACAGGAGACTTTTGATGAAATGAAAGAAACTCATGGTGATAATGCCCCATCATATGACCTTGTAAAACGCTGGCATCGTGAATTCAAACAAGCCCGGAAGTCTGTGGAAACAGCTCCCAGACCTGGTCGCCCCCCTTCTGCCATTGACGAGGCATCTGTCCGTCAAGTTGAGGCTGCCATTTTGGAAGATCGGCGCATTACTATTCGCCAAATAGCCCAAGATGTCAAAATTAGTACAGGGTCTGTGGAAACTATCATTCATGACCATTTGCATATGCATAAGGTGTCTGGCAGATGGATTCCCAGGTTGTTCACACCATTCCAGAAGCGAGAACGCATCAAGTGCGCAAGGATGAATTTGGAGATGTACCAAGAAAATGAGTCAGCTTTTCAAAAGACTGATTACACAGGATGAAACCTGGGTCCATCACTATGATCCAGAGACCAAAGACCAGTCAATGCAATAGAAGCACTTGGACTCACCACCTCCAAAGAAGGCAACGGTGCAGCCCTCCACTGGCAAGGTCATGCTCAGTCTTCTGGGACCAGGACGGAGTAGTGATGACAGATTTCTTGGCAAAGGGTACCACAATTACAGGAGCCTATTATGCTTCACATTTGAGGAAATTAAGGAAAGCTATAAAAATAAAGAGGCGGGGCAAGATCAGCAAAGGTACCCTCCTCCTGCAGGACAACGCTCTGGTCCATAACTCGCATGTCGCCAGATTAGAAGCACGGGCGTGTGGTTATGAAATCCTCCCTACTCTTCTGACCTTGCACCCTCTGACTTTTACCTCTTCCCAGCCATGAAGTTGTTTTTGAAAAGAAAGCGTTTCCCAGATGATGCAGCCTTGATTTCTGAAGTCACGTCGTGGTTGGAGGACCAACCTGGGGTGTTCTACAAAAACGGTCTCCAGAGCTGCATCAAACGATAAGAGAAATGCATAACTCTGGGTAGTTTCTTTGTAGAGAAAGACTAATAACTGTGCCAAGTTTCGTTGCTCTACTGCTATGGGAAGTGGGTCAGGGGCATTATGTATTGCACACCCCTTGTATGTTAGAGTAATGTTGTAAATTTTTTTTTTTTTTAATTATCAAAAGATAAACATTTTTTATAGAGAAATATATTAAAAAAAATTTTCTTGCTCTTCCAATAGGAATCCAACATGCAATTATTCCATTAGAAGGTTGGTTTCTCATCCATTAGTTGTAGTTTTAATAATAGAGTGATTATAAAACAATTGATTTTAAATGTAAGCATATTCAACTTTTGTTCTATATTTATATCATATTTGGCTTTGAAAAAGAACATTCTGATTTTGTAATCGATAGTTCAAATCCTTTAAAATTCCTTTAAAAGTAATTCATTTTATTCTAAAATTGCTTTATTGTACACAATTTCAAAAGTCAATTTGTGATCAGGTCAAATGACATTTAAATTTCGTAATTTGATAGAATCACAGCAATTGGTCAAATCCATGTCTAATTAATCGAAAACATTTCACACAAAAAAGAAAAATGTTTATACAGTAGAACACCGGAATATGGTGACCCTAGGATAGTTTTTTCAGGTTACAATGTAGAATATGATGTTTTCCCGGCCCCTGGCTACAGTATTTGCCTCGCCTTACGGTGTTATATTATTTTTATTATATACATGTGTATTATATACTGTACTGTATTTTGTTATTAATTTTTAATGCCATATCCCAGGGTTCTACTGTACATACAAAACAGGCTGGCCCTACTTTATATAAATTTTTTCTTTCATGTCTGCTTTTATCATGGTTTTATATAAGCTATTTTTAGTTGAGCATTTGTTAAAGTTTGATACTTTTAGCTTCCATAATTTTAGGCTTCATTTTATTTTATTAATATAACAAGTGTTCGTTATCTTTTTAACGTTGCTTGTGTATAACTTTAATATTTCTGCTTAATACTATGAAATGAGTAGCAATAAGTTTGTGGCCAGGACATCTGAAGCCATTAAAAGAGAAATAAAAACCCACTTACTTTAGCTGTAAAACTTTTACTCTTTGCATCAATAGCCACACCTGAAGGTTTGTAATCCTTCCAGATTCGAAGACGTTTTTCTTTGGCCTTCCTGAAAGATATTTTTGGTTTAACTGCTTTAGTATTTAGCTTATTAATGTATTTTAAATTTAAAAAAAAAAAAAAAAGTGTCAATCTGGTGGTAAGAAGATATTGAAGGTGAAAACATTACAAAATGTTGTCCATACACAAAATGTTTTCTACTACTACTATTACTACTGTCTACATAATAAGCACTTTCACTTGTTAGGACATAATTGTCCGTTTCTTAAATTTCTCTTGTTTTTGGAGGTTTAAAAAAAAAAAATTTTCTTGATTTTTCTCGTTATGTAATGAAACCTAAATAAAATTTGTTTACTATTTCCTTCTAAAAACTTTTAGAGGATTTAAAAATTTTGCATTTGAAGAAAGTTACAAATTTTTGAAATTTGAAGACTTTATTTTGAAGACATTACATACAATGAAATGATTACATCGTGGCAGTAGAAACAAATACAGATGAAGAGAGAGTAAGAGACATATGTACCAGTAGAGCGTGAAAAAACTATACTAAAACTGCTTGTCATGATGTTAGTTCATTTGTTACGTTATTTAAAGACATATTTTAATATAAATTAAACAGATGAGGGAGCGAGGATTAGAAACTTTATTTTATTAGTGCTCTAGAGGCCCCCTTGTGTAGATTGATCTTTTAAACCAATGCATTTCAGGTGAAAATATTACCTTACATGTCAAAGTTACTTTTCTGCTTACATGGATAAGATTTTGGTTGGTTGGTTGGTTGTTTTACGGCATATCAACCTTTTTCAGGTTATTTAATGCCGAATCTAGTGATTTTGAAGAATAATTTTTTAATAGAGTACATTTGGGTTTTTTAAGTCAGTTTCTATTTAACTCATAGTTGGGACCCTAACAGGTACTACCAGTCCGGTCAGAGTGCACCTGGGAGCAATGGCAATTAAAGGGTGGCTCCACACTCCCCAAAGCCCGCAAGCTGGGGCCTCACCATCAGATATAGTTTAAGGCCATATCCAGGACCGATAAGATTTTGGGTTTTAATTGAAAGCAGTTTTCTTACACATAAAAGTAGTGTACAACACATTACTGTTACTAAAGGCAAGATTAAGTTACTCTTAAAGAAGAAGTAAGGTATTTCTAAAGAATTCTACCCATTTGTAAATACAAAGAAAATCTTACAAGTGATGGGAGAAAAAAAACATTGTGCAACAACAATCACATAAAATCATTGAACAGTTTTATTTTTTTAAATCAGAAATACAGTACTTGTACAGAATTCTATCCATATAAAAGCACAAACAAAATCTTATTTGTGATGGAAATAAAAGGTAATACAACAGAAAATCACATAAAATCATTGAATAGTTTTATTTTTAAGAAATAAGATATTTAAAAAATAATTTTTAGTAGTGCACTGGAGGTTTACTTAATTTTAATTACTGCTTTCAGTAGCACTTTGGGGGTCTTCTGAGTATTTTTTCCACTGATCACTTAAAAAAAATAAGGGGTGAGGGGGGGGGGGAATAAAAACTGTTTTAATAGTGTTCTGGAAGCCTCCTTACTTTTGATTTAGTGCTTTCCGTAGCACTCTGGAGGCCTCCAGAGTTTCATTTTTTTCACTGCTCACATAAATATTTTTCTTTTGAGGGAAGGCAGTTAGAAACTTGGTTTTAGTAGTGCTTTTGAGACACTCCTTAATTTTCATTAGTCTTTCAGAAGTATTCTGGAGTCATCTTAAGCTTTTTTTGTTTTTTTTTCAATCATCAAATAAATTTCTCTTCAAGAGGGGTAAAAACTTGATTACAGTAGAGCTCTGGAGGTCTTAATTTTATTTAGTGTTTTCAGTAGCACTCAGGTCTCTTATTTTTCTTCACTGCTCACTTATGAAATTGTTATTGTTTTATTCATTATATTTTGCTAGAAAGTGATAGATAAACTTCATTTTAAAACAAATGAGTTTCAGGATAATGAGAGATAATGAAATAAGTTTTAAAATAAATATGCTAACCACACTTTTTTAATACTGCTTTGTTATTTATGGTCCCGGTCAATAATCTGGAACAATAATCTTTTCATATAGGACACTTAGTAAATAGTACATGCTACATAAAATACTGCTCAATTTCCTAGATTAAACAGTTGCATGCAATAATGAAGTAGGTCACTTGGAACATGGTAGATGCTGAATCCAAATGTACTCAATACTCTAAATACAGTTCATGGATGTTATAATTTTACTCTTATTAAATTGTTGAATCGAACAGTACTTGATACTCTAGAGTAAATATATATATGAGAGCTAAAATAGAGTAAGAAAATAGAGATACAAATGAGGAATAGAAGTAAAGAAAGGAGAGGGAAAGACAGAAGAGTAGATATAATTGTATAATCTTTTTTTGTTTAACATTTTTATGTTTTAAATTAGATTTTAATCATTTTTTTTTTTTTTTTATTACAAAATAACTTTACTTTTTCACCCAAGTAAAATACAAATAATTATTCTAACTTGTTACCGGCATGCAAATGTATATTCATTTTTTTTGATTTTACATTAAAAATTAAGTAAAATATAATCTTAAAAAATGAGATACAAGTTAGAAAAGCATTTCTTGCAAGGCACGAAAACAGCTAAACAAAATGTTCTTTTTTATAAGCTTTCAAAATAAGTGTATAAGATTTAATTTGAAATTCAAATTTTCAAAGTGCACTTTTATAAACTTTATAAAGTAAGGTACAAAAAATTTAATTTAAAATGAATCTAAAAATTACTGTTGATTTATTGTTATGTACATTTTGCTGCACTTTTTAAAAATTTTTAGTTGAAAATTATATATATCATTAATTGCTAAATAATAGATAAATGTATTTTTTAAGTGCAGCAAAATGATTTGTAAATAAAAGTGCACTTGGAAAATTGATAATTTTAAATAAAATCTTGTACCTTAATCTCTAAAGTTTATATAAAAAAAAAGCTTTTCTAACTTATATAAATATTTTAAATCAAAAGTTTAATTTTATAATTTAAAAGATTTGTTTTCAAATATTTTTTTATGTCTTAAATTATTTATTTAAACAATTATTTTTAAATTTATGGCAGAAATTAAATTAGATTGGCAAAATCAAATTCATTTTTTGGGGGGTTTAAGTTAAAATACATTACAGGCAAATTGTAATACTTAAGCAGATCTTTTGAAAAAAAAAAATGAGGATAATCTATTTTCTATTACTATAGACACTAAAAACTATTTTCTAGTTCTCTGAAAAACTCTTCCAGTTTAGCTGTGATAATGATATAAGCATACTCTCAATATCATTTCTTCCCTTGTTCATTTTCTGAGCCAATGCAAATTTACACTTTCTCAGCTGCTCTCACTTATTCAAAGCTTATATATATATCTCATTATTACTGCTTATTTGGTATTGGACTAGGCTTTTGCCCAGCAGAGATAGAGCAACTAAAAATCAGTTGTGGTCAGAAGGGATGATTAGTAACAATTGTTTGAAATATTTGATTTTGCTTGCAATGAATTGCAGGTATTCACTGCAATCAATTTACTATATGAATCAATCAATTACATTTCTTAAATGCCTTTTTACTAATTGGAACCATATTGAGTAAGGATAATTAAAAGGTTACTGGTATTGGTTCTTTTTACTTCTAATATTCATGTTGAAGTTCTTGAAAATTGAGAGAGGGTGGGGGGCTCAGTTGCCCTTACCTTTCTGCTGCTCTGTACTTTTCTGTGCCACATGTTACGACTCCCATACTCCAGTCAACACAACGTGCAAAACCTTCGTTCAATAATAACTCTGTTATATTTCCTTTCTGATAATGAAAAAGAAAATAAGTTTCTTTTAATCAGACATTATTTTAAACATGAAATTTACAAATATTTGAATCAAAACTAAAATAGAAAGTGGATTAGGATGTCAAATAGAATCATGCCATCAACTGACAATTAAAGTGAAATTTGTTTTTATTTTAACATTTAGCTTAAAAATACTCTTTCAGTAATAAGATTTTTTATAAGTTTTAATTTATTACAATGAATAAATTAAAAAAGGTGAAACATTTTTGTCTGTTTAAAAATATGCAGCTTGATTATTTTTACAGTAAGAATAAAAAGATGGTAGGCAAGTCTGAGATTTTCATGGATTCTTTTAGTAATTAATATTAAGACAAAAGAAACTTCAATAATGTGGTAGATTTATTTATTTACTATTTTTTAATAGTATCTATATATTTCTAGTGTGAGAAAAAAAAAAAAAACTTTCATATTCAGAATATATTATATTGAAGGTTTCAATCATACTATTCGTTTCATCACATCTAGTAAAGTAGTTAAATCTAAGGATTCCAATCTATTTTTATAATTGAAATCTTATTCCTTTCATTTGTTTAGTCGTTTTTCTTTTTAATATATCACAATTTCCATGCAAAGTTTTGATAGAGAAAAAATTACTAGCATTACTAATTCTCTGCTCTATAAGGTTTTAATTAAAAACGTTATGGAAGATTGTAGGATTGTAGTTTATGTATGTTATGCAAGTATCCTATGTTAATTGTAAAAAAAAACTTATTTTCTTACTGGATGTATAACAGTTCCAAGAAAGTTTTGATTTGATGCCCCTTCAAGAATGATTTTGACATCTCTTTGGAGTAACCGAGATTCTGTAAAGTATTTGGCTTCTTCTGCAAATTCTTCTGGTATCGGTTGGTCTCCATCCATTTTGAACATTGGTGCCTATGAAATCAAATAAAAAATGAATGTGAGCTTCGAAGACAATTCTACAGGAAAACAAGCCAAGCATGCAGCGCCCCCCCCCCAAGTGAAAAATTTACTTTCACCATGACTAATGTTTGTGCAAAATTTAAAAAAAAAAAAAATCCAAGGCATGGCTGAGAAAAGTGCGAACAAACTAATGAACGAGAATGAATTTGAAAATTATTTTTCCTTTATTAACTGATTCAATTCAAATTTTGATCTGGTTAATCTATCAACCGTCTTTGTAATCATATTTTGCAAAGTGTTTGCAAATTCTAATTAAACCAGAAAGACTAGTAAATACTAGATACCATAACGTTTAGCTCTGGAAAAGGCACATACTGCTACTTAATTTGACACAGTTTTGAAATCAGTAATAAGTACTTTTTTTTTTTTTTTTTTTTTTTTTTTCCCAATCTTCACCCCAAACAAGGCAAGTGCCATTTTGAAGCAGGGGGTTCACATTACACTTGAACTTCTGCATATCAGTACAGTTGGGAAAGCAGTATCCCGGAAGGGAGTTCCAAAGACTTGCAGTTCTGGAGAAGAAACTATTGGAGTAAAAGGCTTTCTTACACCAAGCGCATGAGAATTGTTGTGCATCGTGACGCGCATAAAAAAATCTGTAAACACATGTTCGTTAACTTACTAGCATCAAGTACTCATTTAATTTTATTTTTTTTTAGAAAACACAAGTTTTAATTATGAAAAGAAAAAGAATATTTTAAAAAAATAAATTCTTTGAAAAAGAATAACCGACAATAACCATGCTTTTAAAGGAGTTAAAAACACACAAACCACTTATCCAATTAAGTAAAAAAATAACTTTTATTGGGTATGAAAAAGTGGTCAAAAAGCAAATGTTACCAAAGGCAAGTTACTCTTCTACTTATCTCTATAAATTTTTAGCGTTGTAAATGTTTATTCTGTTCAAAAACAAGTAGTGTCAAGCGTTACATGAGAACAGGAAAAAAAAAAAATGGTCTCTTCAAGGACTTAAAAAAAAAAATTATACAAAATAGTGGTAGAAACTCACACGAGCCATATTTTGTTAATTTCTTTGAATCTGGTCATGATTGCCATTTTAAATTTCTTGGTTGCCATCTTGGATGTTCAGTTTCAAGTTTATCTGCATATGAATAGGACTGACTTAAGGCAAAATGTCCAGTGAACCGCACATTTTTTTTATACTTTGAATGGTCATAACTCCAGTTCTAATGGACCGATTTTAAAAAACAAAAGATTATTTCTTTGTTTTTTATGCTCTTTTCCATAATGCTTGATTTGAGTTTATTCAATCTAAAGAAAAAGATGGTGTAGTATTGCTAGTTAGACTTTTGGCAAGAAGCAAAACCTATCTCTTTATCTTTTCCATTAATTGATGGAAAAATCCTTGTAGACAGGTTTTAATTTTTTTTTTGTCTCAATTCAGTGCCCTTCTGGATTTTCTCCAAAAACCAACGTAGTGTTTAATTCTGTTTTCATGGTGAGGAAAGTAAATAGAAAATGGTACTACCATCCAGGTTAGATTGGACCTGTAAGTAATGGCTACTAAAAGGTGATTCTGCACACTCAATAGGACCATATTAGTACATGTAGTTTATGGTCATACGCAGTAGAGAGTTAAGAAAGTGATAGGGTTGAGAAAGGCGAACAAAAGAATTTTTCATTAAAAAAGATTAATTAAAAAAGGTGGTGTTCTGGAGGGGGTGGGGATTACATTTCAATTATCCTGTTTAAATGCATTTCTTTTTTAACATTTTTGTCAAGTTTGTAACAGAAACAAAGTATTTCAAAGTTGGATATTATTTGTATGATAAAATAACTGATGCAGCAACTCACTTTTACTCCTGATAACATCACTGTAACATATTCAAAAGTTGGAAGAAGGAACGCTCGTACAGTGCAACCATCACGGACATGTTCAATCACCGCTGAAAAGGAGAACACAGCAAAGAACTGTTTTAAATAATCAGATGTAACAAGTTTGTCTTTGCAGACAATCAGGAATACTACCACAGTACATAGAAAAGAAAAAAAATGCTAAAATAATCTGTTCAGGCCTTTACCCTATCTCTGTACACTACAAATCCAAAGTTTTTAGATATGTCCATGCATCTATATAAGAGAGCGTCAATCACACTTAAGTTTGAAATAGTATTTGGAAAAGGTGAATGGACACATCTTAAAGTGTTTTTGTTAAGAGAAAAATTCCTTATCTTACAAAGATTACATGTTATCTCTAGACATTTGAGATGCTATAAAGCCAATAAGCGAATAATTTGTTAGAATGGAGTGGGTAGAGCTAATTTATAAAATGATAAATCCTCATATTAAAACAAAGCTTACTAAGATATTAAGGTGTGCAATTAAAGAATTTAAAACATTCATTAGACATCAAATTCTTAAAAATAATTGTTTAAAAGTTATTGTTAAATTTTTAGATTTTCTGGCTATAGATTCGATAAAATATCAAGTAGAACAATTTTACATTAAAAATAAAAACTGAATTTGCTACTAAAAATTGAACAAGTATTGTTTTCAATGATCTGAAAATTTGGTGCGTGATAGTATTAAAGATTGTTTTTTTTTGATTCAGAGCAGAATCATGATTGAATAGTTTGTCTGACTAAACTAAAGCCTCATCATTTATTGTAAGTGAAAAAGTAGGAAGAAGCTTTGGCCCTTCTACACTTAGGAACGAAATGTTGTAGTCAAATGGAGTTTTCAGATAAAAACCAATGGTTTCTGACTTTTTTGTCAATTCTAATAAATTACAATGTTAACTTCCAAATTATGCAGTTGAAATTGCCCGAATATTACTGAATTATTAAAAAAAAAAAAAAACTTTAAATCGTTTTAGCAGGTAAAAAATTGTGGGCATCTTGTTTTAGTAAAATAAATCAAAATGGAAAATTACCTTTTTGAACTCGTGTCTTACATAAGCAAAATATGGTCATTTTCTTGAAATTCTATTTTTTAGTTTATTTAATAAATAATTTTCTAACTTATTGATCTTCATAATTTTTGGATATAATCATCTTAAAAATACAAGGATACATATTGTTTTCATGATAAATTCAGTATTACGATTTCTGAAATTTCATTCTGATAGTGTAGAAGCCCTGAGGTTTTTTGTCAACTTCAAAATAAAAAATTTAAATAAAAAACAGCAGCTGCAATCGTAGCTAGAGGTAAAAGAAAAAAAAAAACAAAAAAAAAAAACGCATCTTACCATCAATTGGTTTGTTGTGATGAGAATCTACAAAATTTCGTGGATTCTCAATGACCCATACGATATTCCTTATATGGTCATCGCTAGAGTCATTTGACCATTTGCCACGACCTGAAGATTTAGCTGTCTCCTCTAACTGAACCAACTTTTGTTGACCTTCACTATAAGGAAAAAAAAGATATTAGAACAAGTAAAAGATGGATTGACCAGAAAAATTTACAAGATTTCTATTATACATAAAAGAAAAATTAAATTGTTTTTCGAACCAGTATTCATTTTAACATGAAAACAAATTGAAATTTACAAGGAGAGGAGGTGCTGCCTTTGGATTATGAAGGGGGGGGGCTGCCTTTGGATATATGGCAGGGGGGGGGCTGCTGCCTTTGGATGCATGGAAAGGAGGAGTACCTAGTTGAAGTCCTTTTTTTTTTCATTAAGAATGAATAAAGTTATACATTTTTTTTTATCAATAATCGGCATAAACTAGAGAATTTAGAGGAATTTATTCAAAGATTTTTTTTTTAACAAGTCTTTCCACCTCCAAAAGATTTTTTATATAATGAGTCTGCGTTGTAGAAGTTTTTATTAAATAAATCTTAATATATATATATATATATGGTAAAACTTCATGTAAATTGGTGTACAATTCTGATAATTTGTAAGATAATTTTTAGGTTGGTTTGACAAGAATTTTGAAGATTTTCTTCAATCCATCATACTTAAGTTTGAAATAATATGGTCATCAATACAGATTAAATAAATGTTTTAATATTGTTCTGTTACATTTTTATTATAACTTATCTAAATCTGGTTGAAAAATAAAATGTGATTGGTTACAAGTGTCGTCTAGAGATTTAAAATTAAAAATGAAAATTCAAGATCCAAACTCAAAAAGTAAATATTACCAAATGCATTTATGTCCAGTTTTAAAATCATGAAAAGTATTCTGACCAAAATAGAGTAATCAAAATAGCCAACTAAAAATTTTAAGTAAAAAAAAATTTTTTTTTAATTGAATAAAAATAAAATGATAAATTTGTAGAGACACCAATTTTTCATTCCAAATTTTCCTCAATTTTGTTTCAGTTGTGATAAATTTGATTTTATTTCTTTTGAATCTTTCACAAGATTCTAAAAACTTTGTAAACAACCTCATTTTCATGTTCTCACTGAATCTATCCAGCATTATCCAGGAGTTTTTGCTTTCATTTTTATTTACCTAAATACAACTCATTTTATTTCTTTTAACAATGCAGTTTGTTTTCCATACTTCAAAAACTACCTGGCAAATATACCTGGTGAACCAAGTGCAAGAGAGATTCAAACAATTGCAATCAAAGGGACGGCCAAAATCTTAAAAGATCTCTCAATTAGAATATCTGAGTTAGCAGGCGAATGTTTGGCATCCAGTAGGATACCCCATCCCAAGTTTGAATAAACTGATAAGAAAAAAAAAGGTGGGAGGGCAACTTTGATAAGATTAAAATAGATTTTAAAAAACAATCTTAAATATCTATAATACAAAACAACTGAAATTATTAAATAAAATAATGAAGTTAATAAAAAAAATTTTTTTTTACTCAATCTATAGATGAAATTGCCAAGTAGTTTTAAATATTAATTCTTGTCCTGAAATAAGATATTAATTTTTGAAAGTGTTGAAACTTTAATTCAATGTTGTAATTTCTGGTGAACAAGTTAGTAACATTATTAACATGATATTGATGAAAAACTACAATCTGAGCTATTGTATTTATACACAGAACAATTTAAGGATTTTAATAAAATATTAACCAAAATGCCAAGGAACCATAAAAATAGCATTTTTTTAATTTAAATTAATGAAAAAAGATTTAATCTATTATTGCATTATCTTTTAATAAGGGTAGGTAGTATCAGTTTTGTTGTAGTAAAACTAATCTCCTAGGAAGGATCTCCGTTTTTTAAGAAAGTTAATCCTCTAAAATATTACATCTGTAGAGTACAGTAACATTTGCTCTGGTCTAATGAGATAATCTTATCTGAAACTATATCTGGGAGAGAGGGGGGGGTATCTGTTCTTTTGCTCCCAATATTGTCTATGCAATCTATTCTATTTTTTTTTTTTTTTTTTTTTTATTACATTTTCACCCCAAACAAGGCACATTGCCACTTTGGTGTAGGGGGCTACTATCAGGGGAAACATCTACTGGGGTACTATGTAGAGATTAGGGCAGCGAGATGTTGGTTCACGTTGCACTTGAACTTATGCATGTCAGTACAGTTGGGGAAGCAGTGACCTGGAATGGAATTCAAAAGTCTAGCAGTTCTGGGGAAGAAACTACTGGAGTAGAAAGATCTTTTACATCTAGGGATCTCTACAGTGTGGGGGTGGGATTTTGCAGCTTGTCGGGTCTGTCGAGGGTGTTCACGTCATGGGGGCACAAGTGCTTGCAGTTCTTCAGAGCATTCACCATTATAATACTTGTAGAACAGGCAGAGGGATGCAACGTTTCGACGATGGGACAAAGGCTGAAGCTTAGATGCCAGTTTAGGACCTATCAGATTTGCGACTCTCTTTTGAACCCTGTCAAGGAGCGAGAGACTAGTAGCCGATGCACCAGCCCAAATATGATAGCAATACTCCATACATGGGCGAATAGTGGCCTTATAGAGGTACAGGATACTTTCGGGTGTTAGAAGTTTTCTAGCACGGTAGAGAGAGCCCACCTTCCTCGCAGCGGCTCTGGCAATGCCCTCGATGTAATTGTTCCAACTCATGTTTCCTGTGAAAGTTAGGCCAAGGAGCTTGAGAGACGTACTCTCAGATAAAGAGTCGTTGGCCATTGCTATAGGTGGTAGAGAAGGTTTCTTGTAATTATTGAATGAAACCAGTTTTGTCTTGGCGGCATTGAACGTGACCATCCATTTTTGTCCCCATTCCACTACTGATTGGAGGTCATCCTCTAGTGTTTCTGCCATTACTTTAGATATATGTTCATTTGTTTTCCTGTCATGCCTGCTATAGAGTGTGGTGTCATCAGCATATATACCCATCTCAGAGGCAATTTTGTCGGGGAGGTCATTTATGAATATCAGGAACAGCAAAGGTCTAAGGATAGATCCCTGGGGCACTCCCGCATTTATATCATATTGTTTAGATGTACGACCGTCGACGACAACCTGGATTTTTCTCTTATCTAAGAAGGATTTAATTATGTTAAGTATTCTACCAGTGATACCGTAAGATCTAATCTTCCTGAGGAGACCCTCATGCCATACCCTGTCAAAAGCCTTAGATATATCTAGAGCTACCGCTCTGCCCTCTCCCGCTTTGTCCAGTGAATGGTATATGCGTTCAGAGATTACAGTGAGGATGTCTGCAGTGGAACGGGCTTGTCTAAATCCATATTGTTGGTCGGTCAGAAGTTTAGCATCTGTAAGGTGCTGGACTAGAGCATGGTTAATTAAGGTCTCAAATATTTTGGCAAAAAGTGGGAGGAGGCTAATAGGGCGATAATTTAATGGGTCAGTTCTTTCGCCAGAATTCTTGAATACTGGTACCACAGAAGCAGTTTTCCAACAGCCCGAAAAGCAAGATTCATTAAGGCATTTGTTGTAGAGTTTGGAGAGAACTGGAGCTACTTCGGCTGAGCACTTTTTTTAATAGCACAGCTGGGATGAGGTCGGGTCCACATGCTTTGGAAGTGTCAAGGTTTTTTATGATAGCATGCACCTGAGCAGGGGTGATTATCAGATCGTCTAGCGTGGCGTCTGTCCGCATAGGAAAGTCAGGTAGGGGGTGGTTTAGAGGGTCCAGTGTGGAGTTTGAGGCAAACCGACTGGCAAGCATGTTAGCCTTCTTGGTTGCTGAGCAAAGAACCTCGTGATTGTTGGTTAGTGGGGGAATTGTTGATTGCCCATTATTTACTACACTGTCACTACCAGAAGTCACAAGTTCCTAGTTTTTGTGCTTCGATGCGTTTTTTAGTGGTTTCCGTAAATTCCCTCTTAGCTGTCGCTATTTCTTTCTTAACGTTACTTCTAGCTTCTATGTACTTCTGTCTGTTTGAACTGGACTTATGTCGATTAAACCTGCGGAATGCATGCTGCCTTTGAGCAATGGCAGTTGCGCAAGTCCAAGTAAACCATTGGGGAGAGTGGGGCTTGCTATAGAATTTCCGCATGGGAACATGCGCTTCGATTGCAGTTTTGAACCATTCAGTGGTCTCGGTTGCACACTGTTCAGCAGGAAGAGAAAAAATATTTCCCCATGGGGCGTCTCTGATAAGATCTCTGATGGCTTCCCAGTCAGCCTTTTTATAATATCTCGTTGTTTTGAGCACTGGCTCTTCAGTTTTGGATCTAGAGTTTAGGGCGATTTCAACCATTATCACCGCATGATCAGCGTTCCCAAGTGGGCTGTCGGCTTTCGTTACACAATCGTCAGAAACTGTGGTCAAAAACAGATCTAATAGTGATGCGTTTTGTTCTTCCTGATCAGGGAAACGGGTTGGAAAAGTAACAATTTGCGATAGGGAGTGAGATACAGAGAAGCTATGAGTTGCGCTGCCTGCTGCATCTGTGTAAGTAGAGAATCCAAGCCAGTTTTTGTGATGGACATTAAAGTCGCCAAATACATGGACTTGGGCGCTAGTGTCGAAGGAGAGTGCTGTGTCTATGCTGTCAGATACTTTGTTTATTATGGTGCAGTCTTGGGTCGAGGGAGAGCGGTAGAGAAAGTAAAAGTAGCTAATGTTGTGTTGCATGATTAGTCTAAAGCACATAAAGGCTTGATCATCCGTTTCTAAGTTTGTTTCTCTAGTCAAGGGAAGGGTATTACGAATGTAAACTCCAAGTCCGTGCATATGTCTGTCAGAGTCCTTACGGCAGAGTGGGAGATATCCAGGCATGTTAAAGTAGTTAGAGGGGATGGAGGAGTGTAGGTTAGTCTCACTTAGTGCTAAGATATCCGGGGTATTTGTTAGGAGAATTCTTTACTATACTCATAATCGGCCAATATTGTAGTGACAGTAGGCTATATTTAATTGCTCTACTCTAATAAAGAGATAACAGATGCATGTGTAAAAATATTTTCTCTGTTGCCATTTTACAACTCCGACATATTGCCAAGAACAGATCCCAAATTCTCCCCAAAAGGAGTCACATTTTTTTTTTCTTAAAACCTACTAATTATTTGAAAACTTTACCTGCTGGTTCAGAGGAGAGTCTAATACCAAACTTTCGGAGAGGAGTCTAATAATGAACTTTCTTTTCAGGGTCAGTGAAGAAATCCTGCAACTCCCCTTTTAGGGATCTGCATTTTCCTCTATATTAAAAACTCACAGTATCTCACTACCTTCATGAGGAAGCGAATAGTGACTATTGTCACACTTTTTAATCACTCACTTGATAAAGAAATCTTAATTTTTATTTGGAGCAAAATTTTATTTTCTACTTAAAGAAAAAAAAATTGTCTATTGTTGCAAAGTCTGTTTAAGATATTAAAGGATTCAATTAGACATGTTGAATCATATCTTCTAAAAGTGTTGTGGCACTATCCTTCCAAACTGAAATGGCATATGCAATGATAAGTATAAGAACTAAAAAAACAAAATACTGGATTCTTATTCAGAATTCGACTTAATTAACAAAAAAATATAAAAAATACAAAATAGTCTTTATGATGTACATATCCATCACAGATGGAAGAAGACATATTCCAAAAATTACAAATTAATCTAATATTTTTTTAAATTTTTTTTGTTAACTAAGAAAATCAAATTTTATGATGAGCAACATAACTGTCAGGTTTTTAGAAAGTGTTAAAATTCAAGAACAACAACTCAATTTGACTACCAAGATTTTATTCAAAATTAAAACTTTCTGTATTGCTAAAAATCATAAGTTGAATTCTAAATAAGACCCAAACACTGTTGTAAAGTATCAAGGGTGCTTATTTAAAATTACACTTAGTTAAAAAACAAAAATACAAACAAATTTTTATGATGTACATACTTATCACAGAACAAAGATGTCATATTCCAAAAATCATGACTTGACCAAGTAGGGTTTTTTTTAATTAATATCAAATTTTATGAGGAAGCGAGAAGGCCAGAAGCAGCCATATTCTTTTAGATTTTGCCAAAATTCAAGGACAGCAATTTAATTTGACTACACATATTTTGTTAATATTCAAAATAATTCAAACTTTAATTTCTAAAAATTGTCAAATTTAATTTTCATAATTAAAAAAAAAAAAAAAAAACAAGCCTACTTTGTCAATATATATGATTTTTGGAATATGACATTCTGTGACAAGTAGATACATCATAAAGATGTTTCTGTATTTTTTCTTTTTGATTAAGTATAATTCTAAATAAGGACCAAATCAAGTTTTGGCACTAAGCTTAAATTAGAATAAAAAAAACTTTACTTACTCTGTAGGTTTAAGTCCTCCTCGTCTCACTTCAACTAAACCTTCAGAGATTAAGCTTTCAGTCAGATTTTCCTTGTTAGCATCTAGACAATCAAAAAAAAGAATCAAAGATCCATTAGGATGAAAAAAAAAAGAAAAAAAAAAAAAAGAGGGGGGGGGTGAAAGTATTCACATTTCTTTAAATCTGTTTTAGACATTAATGGATTCAAAGAGTAATTTTTTTTTTAAATCTACTTAAAATTTCCTTCATAAGAGTTAAAAACATTTTTTAATTTTTATCAAACCAAAAATTAAATGCATCCTTACACTTTCAAAAATTCTAAAAGAAATATGTTAAAATAATTTAAAAACCGTGGAAATTTTCAGACATGAAAGAGTTCCAGCTCAAGAAAATCCAGCATACTAGTTGAATTCAATACTAGCACAAATTCAAGACTGGTTTAGGGTTTTTGATATAAATTGCCCCTAAAACACAGGTGAAAAAGCCATGACCAGTTAGGTTTGCAAGGGCCCATGGTATAGCAAATAAGGTACTAAGTAAAATTGAATTCCTCAGTGCAGACGATACGAATTACAAATTACTTAAAACTTCTACCCAGTCATAGCTAGTATGCTATCTCTGTGGATTAAATAATAGGTTTCATTCAAAATTTCATACAGATTACTAAGTGCGACAGAAAGGCTCCAGGATACAACAAGTTGTTGAAAGTTACATCTGGCAAAACATTCAAGATGAGAAAAGTAGTTCGAATAATCCAAACACAAATTATCAATCCTCATCTCCAAAATTTAGAAACAAAAGTTTTGAGTTGTATTTCTTTTTCATTTAAAATTACATCACATGATTAGTTTTAACTGTGTTTGTCCCTGCATTAAAACTATAGCAACATAAAATGCAAATTATTTTTTTGATGGTCTGATTATGTATAAATCAGCTAAACAATAAAAGGATGTTTTGTATTGCTGCTGTAGTTTTGATACAGAAATAGCTGTAATCAGATCCAGTAACAATTCAAATGAAATGAACATTTGTTTATTTAAAATCTAATTCACCTTTTTCATGACAAAGGAGAACTTAGAAAACAACATTGGGATGGATTATTCGGACAACTATTCTCATCTCCGTGTTATTTGCACATTTCAGCAGATGAAACTCATGCCCAATTTTGTAACTAAATCCATGATGCAATGGATAATGTGCTAAATTAGGATCAGTTCTAAGTGAAAAGATTCTAGAGATTGCTGGTTTGTGAACACATTTTAAATTCTCATCAATCATAATTTAGAAATGTTTTTTTTTTCATAGTTATTAAACATTTTGTGTATGTGCTTTTTTTTTTTTAAAGCAAAAAGTTGTGGAGCAAGAAATGGACACATATTTTCTCAATCCAAAGTTGCTAAGGCTGTGGAGTGGGTAAAAATCTAACTGAAATAGTGATACTTGATGAAAGTGCCTAAAAAAAAAAAAAATAAAAATACCCTTATGAAGTGGTGGCCATCTTATTTGGAAGAAGAAAAAAAAAACACAAAGATCACAACTTCATGAAAAGAAAAAATTGATTAAACATATCCATCCTCTTTAAAATAAAATGACTAATATATAGAATATGCAAATTATTATGAATGCAAGAATTTATGTGGAGTTAGACCTTTTAAAATTTAGGAATTGGTTATTTGGGTTATTGACTCCACAACTTAATGGTGTTAGCAATCGCCATGCCAAAATTTTAATAACCATTTTTATTTTATTGGAGGAGGAAGGGAATTAAAACCCTGTACAGTTTTTTTTTTTTTTTGTTTTTGTTTTTTTTCATAAAATGTGTTAGCTGTAACCTTAACTTCTTTAGCAGTGTAAAAAAAAAAAATGTATTGGTCATTTACTTACAAAAAGTAAACTTTTGAATTTGTCTCCTATACTAGATTATAATTTATCTTTTCATAATGATGACTTAGATGGCATTTAATTTGAAGACATCATTTAATCACTTTAAACGAAAAAAATCTGTCAAACTGAATCCACCAAGCAGCCGATGTCATCTGCATATGAGCATGACAAAGAATAACACTAAACATGAATAACAGGAGTACAAGATAGAATCACTTGGTTAATATCATTTATCCAGTTTCAATCACCCTTGTTCTCAGACAGACATATCAGCAGTAAGAACTGAAAAGGGGGTCATTAACATCATGAGATATTTCAACTGGGATACATCAACGACCCTGATGCCGATGACCAGACATTTTGGTAAATTCTCAGAGTGTATTCTCCATTCTTCACAAAATTGCATACAGCATTTTTTAACATGCAAGTGCAATACCATGTTCTTAACCACCGACCAGTAGTTGGTAACAAGTGTATATAAAATAGTACTACCACCCTTGGTGCCACAATCCTTAAAATTAAAAATGTTTAAATAAGTGTATATTCATCTTTAATATGCCATACTTTCAATCATTGATGACATTACCTGCTTGTAGAAATTGACACTAACAAACTTTGATATTGCATTATCACTTGCATTGCAGATGGGAAATGCTGATGTCGTTAGTATTTTTTGTGCATGCTTTAAATTTCGACCAACACCAGATAGATGCTTTGCTTAACTGGATAGATTGATATGGATTGAAAGCTAATAAAGCTAGCACAGATTACACTTTAACGGTGACAACTTTCCAATGTAAACTTCCAGTTTGATTGGCTTTTTTTTTCACTTCATATGAAACAAAGAAAAATATTTTTTCACACTTTCTTTTAAATTTTTTTTTTTCTTTTTATGAAAAAAGTGGAGGGATCCATACAGTAAAAGACTAAAAATAATTTCCACAAATGCTGAGATTATCAAAATGCATTCAAAATCTGAGAGGATTTCACAGATTTTAAAGAAAAAAAAAAATTACCAGAGCCAATATAAATACACCCATATTCACGATTTGTGCCAGGAACTGTATATTCCACAGTAAAAGTGACTTCTCGACCAATGAGTCTTCTGCGAAGATATTCACGGGCTTCCCATGCAAATGGCTATAATAAAAATAAGGATTGACACTAACTTCAATAAAATAAATAAAAATAAATAGCAATTACTAATTGATATATTCATTCATACACATTTAAAAATAAAAATACATTTTTTCATACTATAAAAATTTTTAAAAAGAAACCTAAACTTATGTTATTCTCCAAAACCAGTTTTCAAAAGAAAAGAATTTTTAAGTGTCTTTTTGAAAATGTTTCTAGAATTTTTCAAACAAAATACAGCAACAAATTTTTATACGAATTCACTTTTTCATTACAAATTTTACAAAGAACAGAAGTCAGTTGTGAGATTTAATACTTCCACCTGACAATGTAAGAATGAAACAAAGTATTATCCAAGCCTTATTTCTACATATTGCATCAAGTATTCCCAAAGTTATAATATAGAAATGCCAATAACTAAAAAACTGACGAGGATGAAATTTTGCACAATGGATATTGTTATGAAAGTGCATCAGATGCATACACCAAATTTGGAAAAATGGGAAGTTGAAATGTAATCAAAATTGTTACTGACTAAACTTTTTACATTCAAACATCAAGATTATATAAAATGCAAGATTTCATTGGCTACTAGCTAACAGAACCAAATTTACTGCCAAAAGTGTGACCTAGATATTTTAAAATTAAATTAGTTCTGTTAAATCATGACTGATCTTTTGATCAAGTTTGATTACAATTGTTCAAGCGATGTGAGCACTAGGAGATACACAAACAGTGACAAATTCAACCAAAAAATATAACCACCACCGTAGATTCTAATTTATTGTAGCTGAATTGCTGATTTCATTTAAAAAAAAAAAAAAAAAAAAAGATTGACGTTTTATAATAATGTTAAAATTTGCTTTTAACGGTTTTGAATTGGCCCAGTAAATATATATTTCTCCCAGGTATGACAAAGTAAGCAAAAGATGAAAGTTATATTCTTTAAATTCCAAGGCAAAATGCACAATTTTGAATAACAATAAATTGGAAGATATTTTCCAAAGGTGACAAGTGCTTACAATAGAAAAAGGGGTATGTAATGAGACAATGCATAATAAAAAGGAAGAGCTAGAGATTTAAAGATAAACAAAAAGAGACCGGAAAAAGTGGAAAATAGTGATTTCAAAAAGGTACTAATATAGTACCTTTTTTTTTTTTTTTTTTTTTTTAGGTTCAGTTACTTCTAACTCTTGCTTCTTTTATTTTATTTTATTTTTTTTAGAGAAAATCAATCAATTTTTCATGTCATTTTTATTTAGAGAAGTCACAGTCAGTAAATTTTCACCGACTAACTCCAAAAGCAATGATTTTGCTCAGTTTCTGAAATTCTATACCAACTCGTATTCATGGCAGAGTAAATTCTATACCAACTCGTATTCATGGCAGAGTAAATTCTATACCAACTCGTATTCATGGCAGAGTAAATTCTATACCAACTCGTATTCATGGCAGAGTAAATTCTATACCAACTCGTATTCATGGCAGAGTAAATTCTATACCAACTCGTATTCATGGCAGAGTAAATTCTATACCAACTCGTATTCATATCAGTAAATTCTATACCAACTCGTATTCATATCAGTAAATTCTATACCAACTTGTATTATATAAGAGTAAATTCTAATTGACCCTTCAGATGCATTATGGATTGTGTAATTCATGTACCATTTATCTATACGAGATATATATATTACATACATACAGAAAGAAAGACATTTTTCTATTAAACTAACATTTTAGTATATCTTATTCAAATTATTCTCACTATATTCTCATCTTTGGTGTTATTCTCACATTTTAGTCTTCAATCTTTTTTTGTAGGTTAATCTTTTTAAGCTCAGGAAATGTTTTTCTAACATTAATGTACTTAGCTTCAAATTTGTGGAGAATTTTTATTCCTTATAAAAATAAAGATAATACTTCTATATAATTATAAAAGATACAAGTAAAGACTTTTTTTTAGTTATAAAAGAAGAATGTCTGAAAAGATATCACAACTTATGAATCTGTTGTTAGAGTTTAAATGATGATTAAATATTTCAGACTCCCATATTTTTATTGTCATCAAAATCAATTAAATAGCCCATTTTCCAATTAAATTGATTTATTGCTAGCTTTAATTGGGGGACCCATCATAATGCACATGAGGCATGTGAACCTTCCTCTCGCAGTGACTAAGTTCACAACATATTGTAATCTACATTGCACTGTAGAGAACCCACTGCTAATTTTATAAAATTATTTTTATAGATATGGGCTTGAATTAAAGTTTAAAATGCAAAAGTCAAAAATCATGCTTCAATTGTGCTCTAAATAAACATTCATTTTGAACACGCCCTTGTCATATCAAAGGGTCTACAGTTGATTTTATATGCCTGGCATTACTGGTTGTGCAGTGATAATGGCTTGAATTTAAGTTTAAAATGAAAAAGTCAAGTATCATTGCAAAATTGTGCTTAAACAGAAACATTCAATTTGAATGCTCTCCTGTCATTGTTGATTTTATAAGTCGGCCCTTTCGGCTTGTATGGTAATAAAACTTCTCAAATGCACTTGTGATATTAGGCTGTGTAAAATGTTAACTTTGGTCAAAATCGCCTGTTCCTTCTTTCATCAGATTATTTCGATTATCAATACTTATCAAAGACATTCCAACACAAAACCTAAGAACACTTCGATCGACAAAAAAGTACCTTTGTGTGAAATTTTATGAAAATCAACCCAGCTGTTTTCAAGTCCATAGCAAACAACCACATAGGCAAAGTTCCTTTTATATAATAGTAGAGACAGATATGTTTGTATTGATGTCAAACAGAAAACTAGATCTGACTAAATATGAATCATCTGTCCTCCTTAACTCTTCAAAGCTATTTTGTATGGTATCAGCCAAGGTTGATGCTGTGTTTTTGTTGGGGGTTTTTTGGGGGGGGAGGGGGGGGGGAGTTTAAGGATTTCTTGCAGTTTCAACTATAGTTCATGCAGATTTTATGCGTCCATTTTCAAGAACTTTTCAAGGCTTTTGAAAGTTTTTCAAGACCTTCTCCAGACAAAATTCAAGTTTGCACAACAAAATTTGGGATTCGTTTTATAATTCCTAGCGATTCGAAAAAGTGGTTAAAAATCAAATATACAACAAATGTTACCATAGCCAATAAAAGATAGGTTGCAACCTACCGGTATCATTTTTGTTTTTTAGTTTTTTAAAATTATTTTTATTTCATCTTAAATATTAACTCTTTACAGCTTTTAAACTTACAACCAAGATGGCTGCTGTCTTGTTCATTTTTTATTTTTTTGCTCATCTGGCCTCATTTTCAATGTTTTTTGAGAGATGAAGGGAAAATTTGCTATTGGAAAGTTCTGTCCACACAAGGAAAGTGTTTTTTGGGTTTTTTTAGAGGATGTGTAGGGAGGGGGTCATTTTTATTCATGGCATCCGCCACACCCCACTCAAATTATAAATGAGAGCAAAAAAAAATTTCCTTATGAGAACGGGATTTTTTTTTTTTTTTTTTTTAAACTTTTGTTGCAATTTCCATGTGGCTGATTAGTGTTCATTGGTTATGTGGGTTAGGTGCTGTATTCAAGGATTTTTAAGATTTCAACTATTTTCATCATTGGTGTCTGTTGCATTGTCTCAGTCTTCCTTTCAATTTTAATTTCTCAGTCTTTTGCTCAGGTTTGTCGAAATTGTTCCTAGTGCTGTTACAATTACTGGTATTATATTAACTTTCATGTTCCATATTCCTTTCAGCTTGCTGGCAGGCTCTGTTTATTTGGGGTTTTTTTTAATATATAAACGAATAAATGCAAAACATCATTCAGAAATCCTATATCACTATCAAAACTTTTTTGTTATTCAAATCAATAATACATCATTTTGAAATATATATATATATATATATATATACATACTATTTGTTTTTACATAAGCAATAAGCAGCAATATGTTGCTACGGTCATCAGCATGTTTCAATCATAAGCTGTATCACCTGAAGAGGTCCCTAGTTACTAGTTAGCTGACTGAAACATGCTCATGATTGTGTAGCAACACTGCTTATGTAGAAAAAAAAACGAGTATACCCTGTTCTACTTTGGTATTGAGCACTCATTAACCTTGTTAAACTTTGTTACTTAACCTCTGGAAAACTATAACCTCATTATATATATATATATATATATATATATATATATGTAACAGACAAACTATGCAAACTTATTTGAATTCCTAATTTGCATACTTTTTTTAAAAAAACTGTTCATGATTCAAGTTTTATGTTATTCATAATTTTATTGCATTATTGTCTAGACAGATGCCATAGTTTCCTCAATATTAACAAGGATTAAATTTATTTAATAAGAACAGTGAATAAACTGCCATAAAATTTTTAAAATAAAACACCACTCACTAGAATTCTTATCAACAAGCATCAAGAACAGAGAAAAGGAGTCTTGTTTGCTTTCTCTCTCTTTCTCCTTTGTCTTCCATTAACAATACCATTCTATGGATAAAATGGCTTGCATTTGTGTTTAAAAGATTGTTTTTCCAGACTTTAAAAAGACTAACTTTATTTTCAACTAGCATTTCAGCCCGGTGTTGCCCGGGTGTTTGGCGGTGTATGCCGAGCAAAAAAAAAAAAAAAAAGTGTCAATTTTTTTAACTTTGACCCTATTATGACCCCTTAAAATTTGTTTTGGGCTCAAATCAGGTTATTAAGTCCAAGGAACCTATATCTAAAATTTCAAGTGTGTAGACCCAAAATTGTTGGAGGAGTTTGGTAGAGTTCTCAAAGGTCAAATCGTTGAACTTTGACCCCTTAACAGCCAAATTTCTGGCCGAAAACCGATCACAGATTTTCCCAAATCTCAGTACCCTGTATATCAAATTTCGAGTCTGTAGACTAAAAATTGACAGTTATTGCGTAGGGAAATGTACACAGGCACACACACGTTCACTTTTACAGATATATAGATTACTGAATCCTATGCTAAAAATAAAACACCCTCCACGACCACCACACACAATCTTATTTTAAATAATTGGTATCAAAGTCACCTACATTTTAATGTTGGTTTTCATACGAAAAAATTTAAAATTTAAATGTTTATTTTTTAACATTTTTGTTTCAAGTATTTCCAGTAGTGAACTTGAAGAAGCAACAGCAAACTAACAAAGCTTGTCAGTTAATGTTTTTTTTTTATTATTTAAGTTTATTACTTTATATTTATCATTAAAATTACTACTCATGCTTAGTGCAATTGTTTGACTGTCAATTATATCATTGGTTTTCAATTTTTTTCATTTTTATTAAGATTGAGTGAACGAATATTTTGTTTAACATTTTAATCTCTGATGGTCGTTTTATGCCAAGAAAAGGTTTGGTTAGCAATTTCTTGATAAGTTTGTTTACAAAAGTAAAATCTTTTCAATTTCTTGAAAAAGTTTGGTTTTCTAAAGTAAAATTTTGTTTATTTTAGAGAAGTTTGAGTTCCTTTTAAGTATGTTCCAATTTATTATGGCTCTACTTCTTGAAACATCACTCCAATTCTTGCTGTGCCCAAATATTTTCCCTGGATGTGTTCATGCCATCTACACTATCAGTAAATGTTTAATAGTTATTTGTTGGTTGCAGAGTGTGCATTTTCGTACTTACGCAAATTTGATCAGGTAAGAGTTGGTCAATTCGTCTTCAGTCCAGTATAATCTCCTCTCTTTGTCCTTTCAAAGCTTTTTGGGGTTTTCAGTTGATGTAATTTGTTCTTTGTGCATGTGTCCCATTCTTATTGAAACTTGTTTTCCAGGTATTCCTTTAATTTTTCTTTTTAAGTCTGTATGTGGGATTTTGATTTTTTTTTTTTTTTCAGATTTGGTAGTTTGTGGCTTCTCCAGCAACATTCTTTGATATGTTTTGAGATAATATCAATAGAAATTCTTTTATTAAAAGAATCTCCACTTTTTATTAAATGGCGAGTCTGATTTTTTTTTCGCTATAAATATTCATATTTGTATATTTCTATAATACAATTTTTTTTCCATATACATATACTTTTAATAGGATTTCTTTCCTCGATTGTGTCTCTTTATATGTTCGATTTCATTGCTTTATATACTATCAAAAAGTGGATTGTACATATATTCCAACCCTTCCTCACCCTCTCGAATTGTATAACTGAGAATGAACAATATTTGATATTTTTTTTCTATACAGAGTTGATGAAGAGACTAGAAATCAATAAAATTTATAGTTTCAGAAACAATTGTACATGAAACTGTCAGTCAATTCTTGAAACATGTAAATAAATGCGTTGTTAACTTGTTCAGTTGGGACCTATATATATATATATATATATATATATATATATATATATATATATTACACACACAAGTATATCCCTTAGTCAAAAATGGAAAAGAAAATTTATATTTTGCCATCATTCATACTTGTTCCAAAATATCCAAATATAAATCATAGAATCACTTTAGTAATTAAAGTTTTCATACATATTATTTCTTGAAATCAGTAATAAGTACATTTCTCCTACCTCCATCAAAATAAAACTTATACAACTGGATTTACAATAAAATTTAGTTTAAAATGGTATTTTAGTATTTTTGCTGTGATTTGTATATTCAAAGAAATCGCTATTTAAATCTGACTATTAATGATAAAACATGCCAGTATAGCATGCAACTGGTGGTAGATCACTTTTTGCAGATAAGCGGTTGAGGTGTGTTCACATAAATACTCGAACTGGAAGTTGTATCCGTTGACATTTCTAGTTGTTTTAGCTAATCAGGGAAAAGAATTGTCTTTGCTATGGAATTTGAACAACATGTAAATCTTTTCAGTCAAAAGTTAGAACATCTCAAAGTTAACGCTTTGTAGTATAAAGATAGAAACTGTGTTCGAATGCTATTTATTAGAGAATATATTAATTTCTTTTGTCCTAGAATTTAAAAAGAATTGGATAAAAACTTTCTATGCACGAGTCGATAGAAATAGTGACAATTGCATATAAACATGAGAATTTTTGTGTGCCGAGACGCACACAAAAAAATCTGTAAACAAAACGTTTGTCAACTAACTCACGAACAAAGTATTCATTTTATTTTTGTTATTTAGAAAACATAAATTTTAATTATGAAAAGGAAAAGAATATTTTACAAAAATAAATTTTCTGAAAAAGAATAACCGACAATGACCATGCTTTTAAACAAGTTAAAACATACAAACCACTTATCCAGTTAAGTAAAAGAATAACTTTTATTGGGTTTGTTTTACAATCCACAGGTATAAAAAAGTGGTCAAAAAACAAATATATAAATAAATGTTACCAAAGGTAAGTTACTCTTCTACCTACCTCGATAAATTTTTGGTGCTGTAAATGTTTCTGTTCAAAAAACAAGTAGTGTTGAGCGTTACATGAGAACAAGAAAAAATGGGAATGATGTCTCTTGAAGTCTCGACAATAACTTAAAATAAAAAACTTATACAAAATAGTGGTAGAAACTCGTCCGATAATTGTCACAGTAATTTGAAGCTGTTGAAATGAAATTTAATTATCCTAATTAGTTTAATGTACTTAAAAACAATTCTAATTTGTACAAAATTTCCTTTCATTTGATATGCTACAAGCCATATTTTGTTAATGATTTCTTTGTATCATGTTGTGGTGGCCATTTTGGATTTCCTGGTTACCATCTTGGATTTTTCAGTGTAATGATGACAAATGATAATGTCCATTGGAATAATATTTCACATTTGATGATAAAGCTTTACCTTCCATTTTTTAAACTGTTTTTTTATGATGCTTCTACTTAAAACCGTTAGAATAAAACTTAATTATGCTAATTAGTATGCTAATAAGTTTAATGTACTTGAAAACAATTCTGATCTGTACAAAACTTTCTTTAATTTGATATGCTACAAGCCATATTTTAATTTTTTTGAATCATGTCATGGAGGCCATTTTGGATTTCCCCGTTTGTCATCTTTGAGTTTTCAAGATGTTATAATGGCAAATGATAATGTCCATCAGAATAATACTTCCTATGATGATAAAGCCTTACCATTTTTCTTAGCTGTTTTTACTTAAAGCTGTTAAAATGAAACTGGAATATGCTAATTAGTCTATAAGTTACCAAGTGAGATGATCATAAATAAAGCCAACTGAACCTTTATGGTATTACCAGCAGGAGTACCCAGCATTGCCCAGGTGTTTAGAGGTGTGTGTGTGTGTGTGTGTGTGTGTGTTGGGGGATGGGGGTAAATCAAAACAAGAATAAGCAAAATAATAACCCTATTTAAATATATTAAAAAAAAAAAAAAAAAAAAAAAACGGAGCGTGATGCAAACGAACGATGTTAAAATTTCTTAAAATCGGAAAAACAAATTAAAAAAGAAAACAAACGGGATGGAGGAAAAAAAACAAAAAAACGAACGAACGAGAGAGTTGAAAATAAATGTTTAAAAACCCAGGAGGTTTTCTAGGTCAAATATCACACCATAGCAACAGCAGCAGAGAAAACAAATTCACAGCACAAATTTTGTAAGATAAAGTGGCTTAAATAAAAGATTTTTACGGCGTCGTTTCATAAGTGTTAGATATTATCATCTCGGTAGCATATAAAAAAGTTTATATATATATATATAGACTAGCAGGGGTACCCGGCATTGCCCAGGTGTTTGTAGGTGTGTGTGTTGGGGGAGGGGGGGGGTAGATCCAAACTTTATGTTAGACTTCTTTTAAAAAAGCAGAAAAAAAAAAAAAAAAAAAAAAAAAAAAACAGCAAACATGTAAAAGAAAAAGTAAAATTTAAAAAAAGAAAAATCGGGGAAAAAAAATTTTTTTAAGTTTTGGTAGGTAGGTAGGATCAGACCCGGAACATTGAGGCAAAAAACTTGATAACTTACCGCTCGCCCACAAAAGGAAAGTAACTAAAAACAATTTCATTTTAATGTTTATAAATACACAAGTGGCAGGTGCGCAGCAAATTTAATTAGGTCAAAAGAAATGAAATTCTGCACTTTTAACTGGGTTATTTCTTTTGGGTTTGTTTTTTTTACCCAACTTTGTCTGGTTTTGTTTCCCCAACGTGCTGGGTAAAACCAGCTCCCCTTTATTAGGGGAGTGTCCCAATGAAAGCAATTGTCTGATATGATGATTTTCACAAACATTAACCAAACATACGTTGCTTTCTGGATACTCCCAGCCCGTAGGCCGAGGATTGCTCATCAGTTTCACTTTTATACAAAAAAGCCCAACCAACACGTGAGAAGCCGAAATAGCAATAATTTTGTAAAAGTTGACGTAAATAAATCTAGCCCAGACGCGTGTTTGCAATTCGTACATATTATGATCTACACGGTATATAAGAAGTTCTAAGCGATAGTAACCTCCCTCCCAAGAACCCTGGCGAAAAAAGTCTGGACATATGAAGGCTTGCGCGCCCGTTTTGCCTTTTATATATATAGACTAGTGGGGGGTGCCTGCCGTTGCCTGGGTGTTTGTAGGTGTGCATGTTTTTTTTTTGGGGGGGGGGTAGATAAAAAAAAAAAGTTTTGGTAGGAAAGTAGGCTCGAATACAAATATTAAAAAAAAAAACGAACAAAAACAAAAAAAAATAAAATAAACAGCGAATAAAGTTTGTGTGCGTGTTGGGAGAGGGGGGGGGGGTTTAGATCCAAACCCTATGTTAAACTTCCTTTGAAAAATCAGAAAAAAAAAAAAAAAAAAAATGTTTTGGCAGGTAGGTAGGATAGAACCCGGATCATTGAGGCGAAAAACTTGGCAAGTTCCCGGCTCGCCCACGAAAGAAAAGTAACTGAAAACAATTTTGATTTAACGTTTATAAATGGCAGGTGAGCGGCGAATCTAATTAGGTCAAAGGAAATGAAATTCCGCACTTAATTTTAACTGCGAGATAGTTCTTTTGAGTTTGTTTTTTACCCAACTTTGTCTGGTTTTGTTTCCCCAATGTGTTGGGGAAAACCAGCTCCCCCTTTATTAGGGGAGTGTCCAAATGAAAGCAATTGTTTGATATGACAGTGAAAACTGACATTGACCAAACGTCCATTTGCTTTTTGGACGCTCCCAGCCCGTAGGCTGAGAATCACACCTTAGTTTCGCTTTTATACAAAAAAGCCGAATCAACACGAGATGGGCCGAAATAGCAAGAATTGCGTAAAAGTCCTGAATTGCGTAAAAGTCCTAAATAAATCTAGACGCGACGTGCATTCCGATACACGTACATATTTAAAAAGATACACACACCTTGATCTTTATTATAAAATGAAATATATATATATATATATATATATATATATAAAAAAGAGAGAGAGGGGGGGAGGGATAATTATAAGAAAGCAAATCTATTTACCTCATCCTTTGTTTCCTTTGGATTTGCTCGTCTTGCTAACCGGGGAGCTGTGATATTTGAGAGACAAATTGTCCTCTCTTTTGGTGGACCACCATGAGGCTGCCCTCTGATGACCACTGCGTCACCAGAAAGAACCTGAAAAATAGACAATTAAAATAAATAAATACTGAAAAAAAATTTATAAGATTTTGGATTCCAATTTCTTAATAAATCAGTCAAATCATCAACTTCAGATAGAGAAAAAAGGAAGAGGCGTCTTAAAAATAGTTTTTACATGGTCATTTGTGTAACTTGTGCTGTAGATTAGGATCAAACAATAGTATTTATGTCCCCAGTCAGTAAAAGAAAAAATCCTTCTAGCCTGAAGCAATTTTTATTGTTTATCCAAATCTAAAATGCCATTTTTGGGGAGAATGTATTCTCCTCTATCTAAACTTTAACTCTGCCCTTGTGGAGAACAATTAATTAAGAACAATAACATAAATGGAAGAGACTACTGTACTTATCTTTAGTGCTATTCTCATGTTTCGGCCAATGTAACCTAAGAGCTTCATCAAGGGTATCTTGTTGAACTCCAGAATCTGGTTAAAATTTTGAACAGAACCTTTTATTTAATCTACGAGGATGGTATGCTTCCATTCCATCAACCATTACAAGAGTATAAATGTTAAATAATTTGCAAATTGTAGAATAGTGTCACTTAGAACTTAATTTTATTCAGTATTTTATCCACTACACCATGGGTCCTTGCATACAATTTTAATATGAATTTTGAGAGCCTTAAAAGTAGTCTTTTTTTTTTTTTTTTTTGTGTTTTTTTTTTTTTAAATGTACAGTATTATTAGTTATCACTACAGAAAATAATTTTTTTGTTCTTATTTCAAACAAACTTTCGAAATTCCATGCAGATTCCAGAGTTTGGCAAAAAGATTCCCGAGTTCAACAAGATATATCTGAAGAAAGTCGAAAGTTACATCAGCCGAAACATTGTGAGAATAAAACTGAAGAGGAGTTATCAATTCGGCGATCTCCTTTCCCATTGTGTTCTGCAGTCCGAAACATGCTGCCTCAGAATTGTGTGAATAAACATGTATCACTGACACATTCTCGGAGTTTTGTATTGGCTATTGTGATGTTCGTAAGTTTTATACATTCCCCCCTTTATTTTCCTTTAATAAGCCATAGTCATAAAACCGTTAGTAACCTTTGTTAACGGTTTGCTAAGTTAATTAGCTTAGTAACCTCTGTCTATTGCTAACGATTTTATGACCATGGTGTAATAAAGAAAAAAAATTTTCAACTGAAATATGAATATAGTTGCTAGCAAGAAGGATCATAGCAGATGTTCTGTGTCCACATAATGAAGCTGCAAAAGCTGAGGATGCTCTGGTTCTACTCAGATGGGAAGAACTTCCGGCAGAGCCAGTTGGAAAACATGCAGAACACTAAATAACTAGTCAACAGGTCACAAAATATTATGCTTAACGAAGATAACGTTTCTTTCATTTTTACAGTTATTAAGTATGACCGCAGACCTCATGATAATGTAGCAGTTTTTATCAAAATGAAATAAACCGATTTAAGTACCCTAGCTAATATGGTTTCAGAAAATATAGTTAAGAGTGTCTATCTCAAGAAAAAAAAAAAAAAAGGCGTTTGTAAACAGACAGAAAGAAGCTAAATCTTGATTTTGTATTTTCTGTAACTTTCAATTTTTCAGGAGGCTGAGATTGCATCACCCTAAGTCAAGCATACATAAGGGGAAATTCTTGACAAAATCTGGCTGAACAATTCTTAACTAGAAAAAAAATTCTGATGAGATCTGTAAAATAGTCAGCATTAATGCCAGATTACGAACAATGGCATTTTTGACTTTTACAGTAAGAATCTTTTTTTTATCTAAATGATTATTATTTTATAGTTTTTATAAATTTTATCAAACACTATCAATTAAAACAATTTTCACAACTGTGCAAATTTGTCCACATAATTTCATAGTTTTATCAGATAAAAATGAAATATCAGTTTTTGACATAAAAAAATCCAGTTTATTTTTTTTTACCAGTGAAAATGAATTACAACTCTTTCATTAAAATAAATAATAAAAACAGAGGCAATGAGTCACAATATTAAAATTAGATTTTAATGTGAATATACACCATTCAATTGTTAAACAACTTTTTAGCTGTTATGAGGTATGTCATCAGTGATGAACTGATTTTACGAACCAAAAAGATCACTTATCACAAAGACCACTTAAAAGATAAAAGGTCGACGGAGATGGAATTTTAAAAGTTCTCCATATTTCAACTGATAAATATCTGTTAAAATACAATTAACTTTATGACTAAATTGGGAAGATTGATAGGATGGATCGAGCTCAAATTACTAGAGGGGGGTAATTTATCACAAATTTTTTGACATTGGATTTAAAGACAACACAATAAAAAATCAGTTACATAGTAGTGTTCCACAGACAGGAAGCACTTACAAAGCTTTTTTGTGTAATGTAAGGCATGTGGCAGAAGAAAGGAAAGTTTTTTTTTCATTGTGGGAGTGTGAACCTTAGCTTATCAAAGACGATGCTTTTTGCTGTGCCTTAGTGAAAATGCCA
This sequence comes from Euprymna scolopes, assembly GCF_053919585.1. Taxonomy (NCBI): domain Eukaryota; kingdom Metazoa; phylum Mollusca; class Cephalopoda; order Sepiida; family Sepiolidae; genus Euprymna; species Euprymna scolopes. Next base: position 77,566,658 of record NC_136492.1, read on the forward strand.
AGATCCACACTGACACATTATGACCATGTAATCCTTACAGCCACCTACTTTGAAAATGTTGCTGTCAAACCTGACATAGTTATATAGAATAAGTCAGAGAGAGTAGCAATCTTGGTTGAAGCGAGTGTCCCTAATGATGGAGGTCTCGTATGTAAAAAGAAACTGGAATCTTGGGCAGATATCAATCATACCAATTATTATAGGTGCCAGGGGCTTATGAAGAAGAACCTGAAGTCCTACCTAACTAATATTCCTGGTGAACCAAGTGCAAAAGGGATCCAGACAATTGCACTTTAGGGAACAACGAGGATACTAAAAAGAGCTCTCAGTTGGACTCAATAAAAAACAGGGCAATGTTGGCAGCTGGTTTGGCTGCCCCATACCCAGCGTTACAATCTTCAAAGGAAGAAAATTAAAACAAAAAAATTGTTACTAAAATGTTGAACAGAAAAACATGAATATCGAATGAAAAAAAACAAAAAAAACAAAAAAAAACATTAACAAGATATTTACATATGTAAAGTCTTGCAAGTCATTTTATGCAAGTAATTGTTCATTGGATATGTTGAGATTTTATAGAAAGTTTTGTTAGAAATGTTAAAATGAGTGTTTATGTCCTTTCATGAGCATGTACATATGTGCAACAGTCTAGGCATTTTTGCATGTGTGTGTGTGTGTGCGTTTTGCTTTTCATCAGCGTAAGCATCATCACATAAGCATATTGTGCATGCACACGAGTTGGGAAATGAATTTAGCTTCTTTCCAAAAAGATGCAAGGGAAGTGGATTCCCCGTCAACTTTTTTTTTTTTTTTTTTGCAATAAAAAAAAATATCTTAAATACATAGTCACCAACTGCAGAACTTTTTTTGTTGTTGTTGTTTTCACTTGAAGCATCAAAAGTCATTTCAAGTGCATGGGCAAAGTCACATGAACACTATTTTTTTCTTTTTGATAACTATTTCTCTGGGACCCAGATTTTGTATGAAAAAAAAAAAAAAAAAAAAAAAAAAAAAAAAAAATGTAATTTCCTTTCTAAGCATGATTCTTATGTTTTTGCACGCGTCCTTGATTAATTAATATAGGATTAGAATACATGTCACAAGGCGATTTTTTTTAATCATTTATCCCAAACAAAGCATATTGCCATCAAGACATAAGGAGGCTACAGTGCTTAGGGGCCAAATTTATATGGGGGCATGCTACATGGGGAGTTGTGCAGCAAGATATTTTTTCATATTTCATTTAAGTTTCTGGATGTTGGTATGGTTAGGGAAACAAAGAGGAGATTCCAAGGACCAGCAAATCCAACAAAAAACCTATTAGACTAGAAAATTAGTGATTTTAAAAGTTAAAATTTTTTTTTTTTTAAATGACTTTTGTGCAATCAACTAGAATTGAAACCAAAGCATTTAGCTCTCCAGTGTGTTATTCAATACCATCTAAGCTAATGATATGACAAATTAAGGCAGTTAAATGTATATTTGCATATACAGGGTGGTCACAAAGTCTGGCTACATAATCTACATTTGACCAACCAACTCTGGTGTTCTGACTTCCTTACTCCTCCCATATCTCCCACCATCCCTCAAAGACGATCTGCCTTCTTTGAATCTCTTATGCTACTCAAAAACTGATGCTTGATTCATATGAGATAATCCAAATCCTGTAGATTATGTAGCCAGACTTTGTGACCACCCTGTAGATCAAGCATTTTGACACTTTCCAGCTAAAAACCAAATTGATTTTGTTCTACAGGTTCATATTCCACATGTATCAAGTTTATAAACCAAAAATTAACAGAGTAGTTTGGTAGAGACCATTCCAGAGACAGACAGTCATTTTTATAATATATAAATATTAGTTTATTATATAAAAATTATTTTGTCTGAGATAAAATTAAAGAAAAAAAAATATGATTAGATAAATAAATGCATTAAGAGGTGATGAGGCAAAATAAAATGTTTGGATTTTAAATTCAAAATGTAATTTAAGTATTTAAAAAGAATTTCATCTGTAGATTTAAAAATAAAATGCAAATTAAAAGTCGAGAAATTTGGAGTTTAGATAAAAATGTGTAAAATAGTTCAGAAAATAAACAAAGCAGAATTAAATAAATTTTGGAATTTCAAAATGAGGTGATAAAGAATTTGTTGACATCAGATGTCAATAAAAGTGACAGGGAAGGCAACAATGTGAGTGCAACGCTCTCCGAGGGTGACTCCATATAATAATTCAGTAACCTTGCCACCAATAACAAAATATCAAAAGAACAACAATGATAGTGTACAATAAAAACAAATTTTTTAAATAAAGTAACACACTCATTTCAATCACAACTCTCACACAACTATTTTGCATAGTCCAATTTACCTACTACATAACCATTCTTAACACGAAGTACGATTTATACAACATAATTGTATTTATCTTGTTTATAACTATTGTGCAGCTGGTTGTAATAGACATATTTATATTGTCTGATTTGTTTTTATTTTGTTTTTATATGTGGAGTTGATAAAAATATGCAATTCAGACTCTTGAAATATTAAAAAGATTCAACTCAGATGCAAAAAATCTTGGTACTTGTACAGTTTAATCAAGACATTAAAAAAATGAAAATATTGTAAAAAAAAGATATATTGTACTTATATGTTATGGAATGAAGTTCTTTGAAAAAAGAATTTCACTTGATTTCATCAAGTAGTTTTTTTTTGTTTTTTTTAACAGCAAATAAACATTTTGTTATAATACCGATCAAAAAGTAGCCATGTTTTGATTTTTAAGAAGAAAAGCTAGTATTTAGGATGGGAGGGGGGGGGGCTTTAGACTGAGTTATTTCCCCATGGCAGATTCTAAAAATCCAAACATGGCTGCCTCCAGAGCACTATCATAAAAACGTGTTTTTCTGCTGTAAAAAATAAAACTACTTAATCAAATTAAGTGAAATTTTTTTTTTTCGGAGAACTTCAGTCCAAAATGGATATGCACAATGACTTACTTTTTTTCGATATATTCATTTTTTAATGCCTTGATTAAACTGTACAAGTTTAAAAATCTAATTATTTATAATTTTCATATCTTAATTATATACATCTTGAGATATTTTTCAAGGTTTTGCGAATTTAACTTTATTTCGATTCCTGGATTTTAATGAACTGAATCTAAAAAATTCAATTACGAAAGATCACTGTGGAGTTGGTAACCCAAAGACTCGCCCAAGTCTTTTGAAATTTGGAAGCATCTGATTCTGGCTCCTTTACTCTGACAGACTCCAATTCAACAAACGTGATATTGAGCAATATTCATTTGCTGAAATAAGGACATGTTCAAAAATATTTTAACAAATGAAAGTGAATTTGCTCCAACTTGTTCAACACATGCTACCATGAAAAAGATATTAACCCGAATATGATAATTCAATGGCACACCCCTTAATTATTATGTTAGTTTTAAGCAAATGTTACAAAAAGTTGATGGCAAAAATTATGGAGGGAGTGGTCAATAGATATTTTAAACATGAAAACTGAATCTGAATGATTTAAAATATAAAATCATAACCATATTTGACAGATTGTTTGAAGTTGTTGTCAGAAATATAGTGAAGAAAAATTAAACCTTTTGTTAAAAAAAAAAAAAAAAAAACTCAAACTAAAGAAATTCAAACAGGATCATGTTTATCGATGACTTGGAGTGAATTCTTGCCATCTGCTATTTTATTTCTTATCAGAGCATCTTCTGGTTTTATACTTGAGCTAATTATGCCAGATAAACAGCCTCAAATCAGATTAGGTCTAATATATATCCACACAAAGCAAAACACTTCAAAACTTCCTTAAATCAATATTTAAATTCTAAATTTCTACATTGAAATGATTGTCAAAAACAGAATAAAAATATTTGATTTCTTCCAAGTTAAAAAACGAAAATAACTTGAATTTGTCCTCTTAAAGAAGTCAACTGTTTTTTATTTTAAACTACATTAATCTTTCATGGATCATCAGTTATAAAATGATAGATCTAAAGATGAACAAAGATGATAACACTTGTCAATTCCAGATAATTTTTACTAAATATATATATATATATTTTTTTTTTTACATACGAGTCACCACTTATCAAAGGCCAGAGGTCACTCGAGGATAAGGGTTATTGAGTGTACAGTAATCAATGGGATAATATTGTAGTAATCGTTAGTAGTGGGAATTTTATAGATTGGATTACTTAAGGGGGCAGTTCATCAAGAATTTTTTTATGTTTGACTTAAAGACAACCAGGTTGTAGTCAGCTGGGAGACAGGCAAACGGAAGAGTTCCACAAGTATGCAGTTCTAAGAAAGAAGCTTTGTTCATGAAATCTACTGACTTAGGTACAGTCAAAGAGTGGGGAAAATTATTGACAGTGGTTTCAGCTAGACGAAAAATAATTAATGAGATTTTTTATGATCAGTTTTGTTTCTAAATCCCCACCCACATCCTAAGGAAATTGTAATTATTTCCTGTATTCATTCTAAAGTTTCAAGTTTTTAATCTTTTATTAGACATGTTGACCATTTTTAAAATTCAGAGCTAAATTAGAACATTTCTTAATCCATGTAAAATTAATTAGAATGATCAACAGATTTTTATCATATGGTCTATCATATGCAACAAATATATACATATTATAATACAGTTATCCACAGATGATCCTTTTGTGGTCTACAGTTTATGTGATATAGTGAGATTCGAATCCATATCTAATTTATAAAACTTACTATGTATGTCTGTCTCCATTTTTTCAAAGTGCATTTCGTCCGAGACGCAAAATCTGCGTGGGAGACATCAAAGGATTGTATTTTAGAGGATCATTTTTTTTCAGAGATTTTAACAGGTAAAAATACCTGCTATGGGGACAAAATTGTAAAAAATTGGAACTTGACTAACCCCATTTGTACACATGCACAAATATATACATTTATAGTCAGTTAATTTTTAACTTTTTTATCCATCTGATGATACCTCAAAATGGTAATGACTAAGGTTGGATCACTATGTTTTGGTTTTGATTCTAGCTGATGGCACCCAAGTCATTTTGTTTTTTTTTATTTTAGAAATATATATATATATATATATATATATATATATTGGGTACAATATAATAGATAATAATTGATAGAGAATTGACTAATAATGGATATGAAATCTGCATGAATTAAAATATTTAAGTGATTTTATGACCATGCAAATATTTACAAATAAAAATTCAGGTAAATAAATAAAAAAGGTAAATAAAATTAAAAAAATATCTGGGAATTTATTTTGAGCTTTTGGCCAATTTTTATTGATATACGAAAAACCTCATTTAAAATCTGTTGCTGAAGTAGGAATTTTGTTTTTGTAGAAATCATTTACTTTCTAGATTAATAACTTCTTTGATAATATCATTTATCTTTAGCGAATTAGTAATACTAGACTCTCCTATAGCTTTTAGTTCTAGTCAAAAGTTTTTGAATTGGCATTCGAAAATCAAGATTTTTTTTTAATATTTGATAACCTCATCGGAATTCCCTCGGCACTGAAGCTAAAGTTAAAGGTTATTGTTGAGATGATATTTCCTAGTAAGCAAGGCGGGTTTCTGATCCTGTGCCGTTCTAAGAGGTTCAGGCTTTGCCTTCCCCCTGTGAGAAAGGGTAGGTGTATCGCTGAAGCGCCTCTACTAGGGAATATCGACGGGACTGCGCAGGCATTTTTTAATAGCTTTTCAAAACCCCACCTGTCTAAAGTGTTTTTAAACGGATTTTCTAAATCTCACTTTCTGACCCTTAAATTATATTAAGGGTTTTTTTGGGTTTTTTTTTTTAATTTCTAATTTTCAAATATATGTACTTGAATTATTGTCATTTCTTAGCTAGGCTCATTCACAACTGGTTTATGAAAATGTTGGCATTTCGACATTTCACGTATACAATGAAATTTGTTAAAACTTGGTATTTTTAATGCTATATCATTATTAAAATTTAAGTAGAAATTGAGAATAATGCCTAAACCATACGGAGACATTTCATTCTAAATAACGCTCTGATCCCCATCTGGCATCAATTGAAATGAATGGCTCTAATCTTGAGGAGGCCTCATGTTTTGACAAGCTTCTGGGCTTGACCTTTACTCCTGATCTGAAATGGAACACTTACATCAAATCTATTGCCAAGGTCGCTGGAAAAAGGTGAGATCCTTCTATCGATGTAGTAGATCGATCACGGCTGATGCTATTCTCTATCTATATAGGAGCCAGGTACGTCCAAGGATCATGTACTGTTGCCACATCTGGGCAGGAGCTGCTAGAAAGGACTTATCCTGCCTTGACAGAGTTCAAAATAGACTTTGTAGACTCGTAGGGATGTCCTTTTCTCTTCCCTGCAATCTCTTTTTCACAGAAGAGACGTTGCGAGTTTGCTTTATCGTTATTTTCATGGCAAGTGCTCGACTAAGCTCCAATCTATATCCCCCCCCTCGCCAAACACTTTATCTGTGCCTAAACCTAAACATAGATTCCATGAACAAAAGCTTCTTTCTTAGAACTGCAAGCCTGTGGAATGTCTTCTGTTTTCCAGCTGACTACAATATGGTTGTCTTCAAGTCCAATGTAAACAAGTTCTTGATGAGCCATTCCACTTAAGTTAACAAATTTATCGAATTTCCATTACTAACGATTACTGTATTGTTTAATTGACTACTGTACACTCTTTAACTTATCCTCGAGTGGCCTCTGGGCCTTGATAAGTGGTGATGCCCATGTAAAGTTTTTTTTTTTTTTTTTTTTTTTTTTAGAATGAACGTTAACGAGCGTTTCAATTATTTAAGTGAACATTATCATCGCTAAAAAGAAAAATCGCCCATTTCTAAATCGGGGCGATTTTTATCTTCAGATATTTAAAAACATATGTGGATTTTTCTCCTCAAATAACAAATCCACAATAACTTGACGATCCACAAAAAAAAAAAAAAATAAAATAAAAATAAATTTTTTAAATTGCAATTTCCGCGAATTAAAACATCCGATTAAAACACTGATAGAAAATTAAGTTCCTTTACATTCTAACTTAAGAAAAATAAAAAAAATTATGTCATTGTTTGGTTTTCTTTAATGTCATTTGAAATGACACGTGGAAAAAAAAAATCGGGGAATCACAACCTTCTCGAGGGGGGGGGCACAGAAAAGAGGAGTTTTTATTTGTTGTTTTAAAAAGTAACAATCGTGTTAAAAAAATGGTTCAATACAGATCAACCCCTATAACTTAGTACCTAACAAGTTATAACAGCCGAAAGGGGGACTATACAAAAATAAACTCGGAACCAGAAAAAAGATAAAAGAAAAGCACCTGCTTATTTACACTTCATATTTTTGTTTTTTTTACTCATTTTTAACTTGTTGAATTGTATTTTTTTTGTAAATTGTTGATTTTTAGAATTAGTTTTCTTGTGTTTTCATTTTTTTTTTTTACTTTATTTTCGGGTTTCGGCGTGTTTTTTTTTTTTTTTTTTTTTTTTGTCGCTTTAATTCATCTTCCAACAGTCAGTAAAAAATATTCATTTTTTTTTTTTTTTTTTTGAAGAAAAGGGGTAATGTAAACTGGGATTGTATTAAAAACGAAGGGGGTCAATGCCAAAATTTGGTCCGTATGAAATGCAACCGACAAAATAAAATTGTCCGTAAATAAAAAAAATGCTAGAAAATCATAAAAAGCAACAATTTAGAAAATAATATGCAACAACAACGGTGTAAATAAAATCAGCCCCGCCCCCTCCCTCCGCTTCGAAAACATGTTTTATTTTAGCTTTTCGTTACTGGATTTTATCGAGTCAATATGGACAATCCTAGGGGCCGAGTTATATAAACACAAAAAATAATTTTTTTGTAATGAGATATATATACATATGATTTTCTTGGGGGTACAAAACTTTATTAAGACAATCATGAAGGGAAGACGTATTCCTTCGGAATTCATTTTATATTAAAAAAAAGAAAAAGAAAAAAGATCGAGAAAAGGAAAATGGATAGCGACTAAAAAATAAAAACGTGATCAGTCTCCAAAATTCATCCCCATACGATTGCTCTTGCTCCCGTCTCTTTTTAGCTTTTATCATAAAGGAAAACAAATTACTAAAAAATAAATCCCTCGATTCCAATTTTGATGAGTGAGGGCGAAACATGTCAATTGACTCGTTTTGATTTTTTTTTTTTTTTTTAATATAAAATGAATTCCGAAGGAATACGTCTTCCCTTCATGATTGCCTTAATATATATATATAGTAAGCTAAGAAAATAAATATTGCTTCAAGAGAAACAGTAAAGAATGTGTTTGGGGAGAGGTACGTGTTGCTATTAAATTAAGAAGCAAGCAGAAATTCCACGTATACAAAAAAGACAATGATGAAAATAAAGACGGAAGGAGAATATTTAATTCCTATTTCAATTTGAGAGGAGACCGGTTATTGTCAGTTTAGTTTAGAATGACACGTTCTTTTTATTCTTATTCCAGTATTGCCTGCTCTACAAGTCATAAACGAATGGCATCGTGGCTTGTAAGAGAGAACGAGTTATTATTAGGTCTTCTTTGCTTCTTGCTTTTATTTTCATGACTGAATTACGAAGAAAAAAAAAATAGAGCAACCAGAGATTCTTTTTTCGTCACACGGATATCAGATCCCCTTTTCTCCTCGAAGCTGGCAGTCTTAAAAGACACATTTTACATTTTTAACACTACAGGATTGTTATATATATATATATATATAAGGAACAATTACTTAAAATTAAGTCCTTTTAAAAATAAGAAAAAAGGGAGGTTGGATTATAATTGTAAGATTTATAAAAAAAAAAAAAAAAAACACGCACTTTTTCACAGCTGTTAGTGTTCAAATTCCATTAAGCGTTATCAACGTAAACAATTTTATCAAGTTTTCGATTTTTAAACACACGAAAAAGACATTTTAACATTTCATTTTATTTAATCCTATGAGGTAATCAAAGCTATCCTTAGAATCTAGAGGGAAAATGTGAAATGTAAAATATTCTTGCACATTTTTAAGTTGACCTTTTTGTTTATTTGAAACCTAGGAGAAAAATCAAGCTGGAGTATTTTATCCCTACAGAAAATAAATCAAAAAGTTCCACTTAAAAATTAAAAAAAACATTTTAATTTAAATTAGATTTTTTAAATTAAAAAAAAAAATCTTTAGATGCCAATATGTTAGACCTTCTTTCGGTTTATTCGAGTATATGGGTGTGTAAAATTGTAATTTCCACATTGAAAATGGCCACAAAATTATTGAACCTTAATAATCAACATTTTGAAGAATATTTCTTAAAATGGTAAAACTTTTCGTTAATGAAGTTAAACTTTAGAAATTAATCTACATTTCGATTCATAGATCACGAATTTCTACTTTTTTTTTAAAAAAAAAGAAAACCATTTCATTAAAAACGAGATAAATCTTTAAAACGGCAATTCTTTTTAATTTAAAACATAAAACAAAGGAGTGGATTTATTTAAAGAAATTTCCAATCCACAAAGAATTAAAAATTTAGCTTAAAAATGAGAGAACGTTAGTTGAAGATTTTAAGAGCGATTATACCCGCTTGCTTCACACAAAAAAAAAAATAAAAATAAAGTATAAAGTGTTTAAAGATAAAACAGGAGTATTTTTTTTTTTTAATTAAAAATTTGAAAAATTCTATTTTTAGAAGGGGGGGATTAAAATAGGGTTAGAAAACGAAAAAAATAGTAAAAGGAATGATTAAGAAATAAAATATAGTACAAGTTTTTGTTTTTTGATGTTTTTTTTTTTTTATTTATCATTGACAAACGTGGACAATCAACAAATTTGAAATTCAAAGTTTACCGGACTTAAACAGAACCAATATGGGCAGCACAGACAGCACTCCAGCAGCCATAGGGATCGATCTATATAAGTACTGAAGGTTTTAGCTTTAATAAAAGAATACAATACGAGGGAACAGTCATTACATGATCTTAAAATTCAAAAATTCAGCTAAACCGGAAAAAAAAAAAAAAAAAAAAAAAACGATGTTTAGTCGAAGGTAAAAATTAAAATTTTTTGAAACGTGTTGGAGCAACACTGTTGGACTACAAATAGCGCGTCATACTTGACAGAGAAGGGGGCGAATTCGGGCTTTTATCAAAGAGGAATATTGTTCTATTCGGCCTAAGGAGGCCACCTTCCCAAGTATTATCTCCTCTTTCTACGAGGGAGTGTTATTGTCTGTTGCTTGAAGCGCCCCCACCAGGGAATACCGACGAGGTCCGATCATGGCAATTTATACATTCAGTGCCCTCTGTTTATTTTTGTGTGTGAGAGAGGGAGGAGAGGCGGGATGATCCCCTCTATTACAAATTGACCTTGTGTCTTAACTTGCTGCAGTTAGGGGCAGGTAAATAAACAGTTTGTCTGTCCGCCCCTAAAAAGAACACGTTTAGTTTATTTTTTTTAAGCCCCTCCCTTTTTTTATTTGCAAGGATGTTACCCTATAAAAAAGGGGTAGTAGTTTTCATGTATTTCTATAAGTTTGTTGGGTTAGGGAAGATCTCGATTATTCTTTTAACGTTTTCAACTCTATGATACTTGTAAAGAAGAATGGGGGATATTATTAGATAGAAAAGAAAGAGAATAGGGTATCATTATTGGAGAAAGGATGTGAACAAAACTGCTACTAAGAAGAGAGAAAGATAAATAAAAAATTAAATTAAAACATATGTGGAAAAGATGCCTTCTATTTCAGAAGCCTCTTTTTGCCTTTTTTTTTTTTTTATTTGCTATCGGGAACAAAAATCGCCACTAAAGAGGGAAAGAAGAAGGCCAGTGAGAAAGGGAAAGACGCCTTGGTAGACAAATTAAAAATATAACGACCATCATTCAACTCCCCTCCCCCTACAAAAAAGAAACTCACTATTACAAACTAGGGATCTCTGCACGAAATTATTAAATGTTTCGAGGAGTAGACTTTAAAAAATAATAATAATAATAATAAGGGTTGGTCCAATGGTACCTGTTTAACAATTCCCGAATGAAGAACTGGAGGTTGAGAAGAAGTCATGCTGGCTGGTTTAAAAGTCGTCGTCGTAGTTGTCGATCGTAGATATGTCAGGAAACGGAGACTTTTTGGTTGAAGAGCGAAGGGGGAGTGGAACGACAATATTAAACAGACGAAGTGGGAGGGTCACGTGACTGCTTTCGGCCAAGTTCGCTCAATCCAGATTATTGTGTTTAACTGCAGAGGTTTCAGAAACTTATCTCACATTATTCATAAAATATAATTAATACACAAAAAATATTAATAAATAACTAAAATAGTCATATTTCATTCATTATTCAAATTTATCAAGATAAATTTAAATTATTTAAGTTTTTAAATTTTTTCCATTTAAGTATAATAGTTTTATTGGACTTCCAGAGTTTATTTATTAACTTTTTCTTCTTAAAAAGAATCCCTTTTCTTTGATTTTCAAATAAAATTCATGAATTTGAATTTAATCAGCATATCCTATTTTGTTTAATCAATGTATCAGACAAGCTTGAAAATTATACGATTTTTCTCCATTAAGTTGTTTTTTGAAAAATGGAAACTTTAGGAAGTTCCATTTTCCCAAGCAAAACAAGAACCTGCTGATGTAACATAAATAACTTTTCCAGAAAGTCTTCAGAGGTAATAGTTAAAAACTTTGATTGACAAGAAAACATTTTATTCATGTAATTCATAGATTATTATTAAAAAAAATAAAAATCTGAAAGTTTTTGCATATACTACCAACCGCTAAAAAGTGAATTTAAAAAAAAAAAAAACTTCATGGATTTCTTTTTCAATAAAATATTTGTGCAACAATTGAAAATTCACTATCTCTATTAAATGAAATTCATTACTTGTTGTTTATTTTGTTTAGTTTTGTTTTTTCACTTTATCTTAATTTGTTAATCTTTATATTTGACATACAATTACTACGGTTTTTTTCTTCTGCGACAAAATTAAAATATTCTGCTTCTTTCCCATTTATTTCCCCATTTTTTTTATTTGAAATAAAAGATATTTTAAACTGAAGCTAGTTACTATACCTAAAAAAAAAAAAAAAAAAAAACTATAGCTCTAGCAGACCCTAACCAACATGCCAAAATTATTGTTGTAGACATTGCTCTAAAAAATAAGATCCATCTTGACATGGCAGTAGAAGTGATTAAGGATCTCTTTATTGACATAACTGTTGCGGACCAGGATATAAATACCCTAACTCGCTACAAGAAAAAATAATGAAATGAATTGAATGAAGGAAACAAAGAACTCAAATGCTGGAATAAAATAAACATGTCGTTTATTTTCTGTTGAGAAATGAAAGTCTTGGGTGTACACATGTTCATTTGGTCATTGACGGCTACGCGCGTGGAAAGAAAGGGGAATGCAATAGAGAAACGCGATGTGGCAAGCCGGCCTGTAGAAAGAGAGGGTTAAGCTTAATAGAGAGTCGTGCACATGTCTGTTTTGATGGACCAAAGCCGAAGGGGAAATAGAGCGAGAAAGTCAATCCAGTTCATGGAGAGAGAAAGCGTATAAAGTGTGCGTGCACTTATTCACATTACAGTAGCAGGGAAAGTGACGTTAGAGTGCGCGGTCGGTTTGTCGACTCAACAGGTCGAACGCTGGTCCAGAAGAAAAAGGGAAGTTGACAGGTTTTGTTGACTTTTATACTGGAGTTAGTGTTCTGGGTGCGCATGTCTGGTTTTCACTTTAAAGGAAGTGATGTCACAGCTCGGGTGTGTGTATGCGCATGAATGTGAGTGTGTTTATGAGGCTATGTATATGCGTGTGCATGTGTGTGCGTACGTGCGTGCGTACATGTGGGTGTGTATATGTGTGGGAAAACATGTTCGAACAAGACTCCCCCTCCTGGGGAGAAAAAAAATATATATATATAGAAGAGAAATGTATTTCGTTTTTGTTTTTATGTATATTTTTTTTTTCTTTTAATAAGTTATATATTGTTTGAAATGTTTTGCCCAATGAACTTTTCGACCAGTTTTTGTTGTTGTTTGTGGTGTGTTGTTTTTTGTAATTTCTTTGTCCGCTTCTGAGTGTGTATGTTCTTGCATTGGAGTAGGAGAAACGTGTAATTGTTTGTCTATGAATGCAGGTTTAAGTCTGTCTATTGCTATAGTGTCTTTTTTTTTCTCTTTTTAATATCGTAAAATACTTTTTACTCCTGTCGAGAACTAAATAAGGTTCGGAATAATTGGGACAGAGTGTTTTTTTTACTGCGTCGTTCCTGATAAAAACGTATTTACATGTGTGAATATCGCTTGGGACGAAAATGTTCGTGTCTGGCTTTTCGTCGGAGTAAATTTTAATCGTGACATTTTATGTTTTAAGTCCGTCACAAAAGTTGTTGTTGGGGAAATGTCTGTATTGTTTTCGCAGAATTGTCCTGGTAAAATCAGTGTTGATCCGAAAACTAATTCTGCAGATGTGCTCTGCAAATCTTCCTTCACAGTGTTGCGAATTGCTAGGAGAATGAGTGGCAAGTTGTCTGACCAGTCCGATTTGTTTTTGTTCATAGCCAAAGATGCTTTTAATTGTCTATGCAATCGTTCCACCATACCGTTTGCGCAAGGAAGATAGGCAGTAGTCTTAATGTGCTTTGTTCTCAACAAATCCTTGAATTCAGTGAAACGAGTTGATTGGAACTGTGAGTCCCAGTTCGTTGTGATTACGGAAGGCACTCCAAAAATCGCTATCCAATCTTGTAAAATTGCTCTGGCTATTGTTGCAGCTGATATGTCTTTCACTGGTATTGCTCTCGGCCATCTGCTGAATCTATCGACTATAGTAAGGATGTGGGTATGTCCTTTTGAAGTGGGCAAGGGTCCAACCAAGTCGATATGAACATGAGTAAACCTAGCGTCTGGTACACTGAAAGTTCCTGAAGGTGATTTTGTGTGCCTGTGAACTTTGTTTTTTGGCAAGGAATGCAAGTTTTAGTCCAACTACGGATGTCCGTATTCAAATTTGGCCAAACAAAACGTTCCGCTATTAATTTCACGTTGGCACGTTTTCCTAGGTGGCACAAATTATGGAAGTGCTGGAAAACTTGTCGTCTGAGGCCGGGTGAAATATATGGGCGAGGGTGTTTTTGTGAAACATCGCAATAGAAATTTGTTGTTCCGAATGGTATCGGTATTTCTTTCAGCTTCAGTGAAGTTTTGTCCATTATAGCTGGGAGCGTGGTATCAGTTAATTGCTCTTGTGCTATTAATTCCATACCTAGTGGAGTGGAATTTACAAAAGCAATTGTTGCATGAGATAAAGCGTCAGCTACAACATTTTCTTGTCCTTTTACATACCGTATATCGGTGGAATATTGGGCTATAAAGTCCAGGTATCGAATTTCTCGTGGACCATATTTGTCAACATGTGTGTGTAGAGCAAATGTTAGAGGTTTATGATCCGTATAAATGGAAAATTTTCTGCCCTCGAGGAGATGTTTAAAGTGCTTAATTGCAAGGTAAATTGCAAGTAACTCTCTCGAGAAAGTGCTATATTTAGTCTGCGCTTTGCTTAACTTGGCAGAGAAGAATGAAATAGGGGTCACTTTGTTGTCAGAAATTTGGTGAATGACAGCTTCTACTGCTATTTCCGATGCGTCCGTTGTAAGCGTAAGTTTCGTTGTATAGCTATCTTGGATATAAGTGAGTTTGGTGACGTTTGCCAAAGCAGTGTTCGATTGTTCGAAGGCCTGTAGTGCAGGTCCTTCCAAAACTAACTGTTGGTTTTTGGTTCGTTTTTTTAATAAGTCCATTAAAGGTGCGAATAATGTGGAACAGTTAGGCAAAAAACGTCGGTAATAGTTAATTGTGCCTACAAAACGGCGTACTTGTCTGATAGATGTCGGTAAAGGGAAATTTGAAATAGCACTTACTTTTTCAGGCAAAGGGGAGATTCCATCCTTGTCAATTAAATGACCGAGAAATTGAACTTCCAGGTGGCCAAAAACACATTTATCGTGTTTAGTTTAAGACCGAAATGTGACAGTCTTTCAAAAGTTTGTTCCAGGTGTAGCCGGTGTTCTTTGAGGTTTCTGCTGGTGATTAAAACGTTGTCCACATAAGCGAATATGAACGGCAGACCTCTGAAAACTTCGTCAATCAAACTTTGACAGGCATTTCTCAGCCCGAAAGGCATCCTTAGGAAATCGTAAAGGCCAAATGGTGTAGTCAGTGCAGTTTTATGAATGCCTTCTTCTGCGACTGGAATTTGAAAATATGCCTTAACGAGGTCCAGTTTGGAAAAAATTGTGGCGCCTTGGAGTCCATTGGCGAAGTCATTGATATGGGGAATAGGATATCTATTTGGAACAGTTTTTGCGTTTAAACGTCTAAAATCTCCGCACGGGCGCCATGTGGTATTGCCAGCTTTCTGTACCATGTGGAGTGGTGATGACCAAGCACTTTTCGCGGACCATATTATTCCCATGTGGAGTAGGTTTTGAAACTCGGATTTTGCCAATTTGTATTTATCCGGTTTCAAGCGTCTGGGGCTTGAATAGACGGGCAGTCCTGTTGTCTTAATATAGTGCTTAGCGCTGTGTTTGATGGGGTCCATGTTTTTAAACAGCTGGGAAAGCTGAGGAAATTTTTGGAGTAACCGGCGGGCGTGTAAATCTTCGGGTAAGGCAGTGCTGATCTCAGTGGTTAAAAATTTCGAGGTAGTTCCTCTCACTGAAATCTTTGTTTCGTTGTCTGTTAATGTGTGATGAGTCATGTCGACAGACAGGTTGAAATGGGCTAAAAAGTCCGCCCCCAAAATTGGAGTAGTCACGCTGGCTATGGTGAAATTCCATAAAAAATCCCTCCGCATTCCAAGGTTCAAATTTAAAGTTTTTTCGCCAAAAGTGGGTATTTTTTTACCGTTGGCGGCTTTTAAGTTGAAAAATTGGGTCCCTGTTGGGTGGCCATGCGGTGTCGGTATGACGCTGATTTCCGCTCCGGTGTCTATTAAAAAGTTATATCCGTGAATTTTGTCTTGGATATAAAATAAACGACCTTTTTTGTGTGCTCCAGCTACAGTCGTCGTCGTTACTGGCTGGAAGGTTCATTTCCCTGAGCCGGTTTTTTGAACGCGCAGAGTATAGTGCATCTTCTCGCGTCGACGCCGAATCTCTTGTGGTAGAAACAAACATCTTGTTTATCTCGTGATGTGGACTGGTTCCTGCTTGAACTTCTTCGCCTGTAACTTCACCGCATGTTATTGTTGTTTACGGGATACTGTTGACGCATTTGAAGTACGTCGGCTAGCTGCTTCAAAAGCTTTTCAACCGCTGACTTTAATTCTGCTAATTCCTCGTCTCGGTTTTGGTCAGGTTGCCGAATGTTTAATGCCATGGTTTCGTTGTAGAAGTCCATCTGTTGTAGTTCCATTTTGTTTTGAAATTTTCATATTTCAATTTCGTGTGCACGGTTTGAAATTGTTCCTCCTTGTGGTCTACAAGTTTGCTTGTTTGTTAGAGAAAAATTATTTTTCGTGCATGCCGTGAATTTGTGTGGAAGGGTTTAGCTTACACCGCGTGCTTCGTTCACTCTCATTCATTTCATTTTAAATAAAGGGGTCACCATTTCATGTTGCGGACCAGGATATAAATACCCTAACTCGCTACAAGAAAAAATAATGAAATGAATTGAATGAAGGAAACAAAGAACTCAAATGCTGGAATAAAATAAACATGTCGTTTATTTTCTGTTGAGAAATGAAAGTCTTGGGTGTACACATGTTCATTTGGTCGTTGACGGCTACACGCGTGGAAAGAAAGGGGAATGCAATAGAGAAACACGAAGTGGCAAGCCGGCCTGTAGAAAGAGAGGGTTAAGCTTAGTAGAGAGTCGCGCACATGTCTATTTTGATGGACCAAAGCTGAAGGGGAGATAGAGTGAGAAAGTCAATCCAGTTCATGGAGAGAGAAAGCGTATAAAGTGTGCGTGCACTTATTCACGTTACAGTAGCAGGGAAAGTGACGTTAGAGTGTGCGGTCGGTTCGTCGACTCAACAGGTCGAACGCTGGTCCGGAAGAAAAAGGGAAGTTGACAGGTTTTGTTGACTTTTATACTGGAGTTAGTGTTCTGGGTGCGCATGTCTGGTTTTCACTTTAAAGGAAGTGACGTCACAGCTCAGGTGTGTGTATGCGCATGATTGTGAGTGTGTGTATGAGACTGTGTATATGCGTGCGTGCGTGTGTGTGTGTGTGCGTGCGTGCATACATGTGGGTGTGTATATGTATGGGAAAACATGTTCGAACATAACAATTGGAAAAGACATCCTAAAAAAGTACAAAAGAATGACTCTGAAATTCAATGGTCCTGGAGATGAATTTGTTATTGGAACTATCAACAAAAATAACTCTTTTCTATCTATAAACATTCTTCCTCCGCCTCTCTTTTCTCACTTTTTCCCACGTACAACTTCTACTGCCACCAAATCACGCTGTCAGACAATCACTGACAACAATCTCATAACTGCTAGGATATTGAGAGATGGCATAATAGAGCCCTCTTTATCTCCATAGCAAGCTCATGTTCTGGTGACCTCCAACGAAAATCACAAAAAAGAAATTGTTGTTTACTACAGTGATACCATAAATAGATTTATGGAACTGGATGCCTATCCTATGCCTAACATCAATAAAATGATTGACAGCATAGTGTGGTATAGTATCTTTACAACACTTGATCTGAAGTCCGCCTATCAGCAAATACCAATAGGTCACACTGATCAGAAATACATAACCTTCAAAGTAAGTGATGAACTTTACCAATTCACTTTGGCATTACTAATAGTGAGGCAGGTTATCTCAGTATTCCATAAGAATCTTTTACTTAGTCATATAAGCACCAAAATTGGCACAAATGAAGTTCAGAAAATGCATTTTAAGAAAAGAACGTTAGCCATTAGAAAATTCAAGATGGCTGCCAGTTTTCAAAATGGCTGCAAAAGCAAACCTGACGAATTTCAATTTTGGTGATTGTGTCACCAAGTGAAAGATTGTTTCAGCAATCTGACCCACTATAATGGAGTAAGTGTGTTCCAAAGATGTATTGATGGCGTCATAGATAAGAAAAACTTAACGGGTACTTTTGTCTATGTAAACAACATCACAATATGTGAAGAAATCAAAAAGAGCATGACCATGATCTTCAAAGATTCTACGAGGTAATGAAAAGATATAGCATCACATTGAATGAAAGCAAGAGCATCATTTCGGTTACTTCAATCACTCTACTTGGATATACCATACAAGATAAACAAATTGCTCCCAACTACTAAAGACTGAGACCACTTCTCCAAATACCACCACCTCTAAATCTCGCGTCTCAAAAATGAGTAGTCGGAATGTTTTGGTACAATAGCAAATTTATTTATTATTTAATTGGAATTCATTATTGAGATGAGTATTAATTTATTTATTGCGGACTATTATCCTCATATTTCTTAGTTGTTGTTTCATGACGTTTCGGGCAACTATTCCTCTGGCCTTCATCAGGTAGTAACCGTGACGGGATAGGAACTCCGAATCTCCTAACTGCATTCTCAGCAATTACTGCTATCCATAGTTGTTGTTGTCTCACCACGTTTTTGGCCAAGTAAGCCTCTGGCCAGCTTTGGGTAGGATTGAAACTGCTATCTTCAGACAATTCTTAAAAAAATCCAACCTTGATCGCCCTTCGGGGCCCGTGGCACAATGGATAGAGACATTGAATCTCTACGGTTCAAGGTGAGAATTGTCTGAAGATAGCAGTTTCAATCCTACCCAAAGCTGGCCAGAGGCTTACTTGGCCCAAAACATCTATGGATGGCAGTAATTGCTGAGAATGCATTTAGGAGATTCAGAATTCCTATCCCATCACAGTTACCACTTGATGAAGGCCAGAGGAATAGTTAGCCGAAATGTCATGAAACAACAACTAAGAAAGATGAGGATAATAATTCGCAATAAATAAATTTATAACAAATTTATTCAAAACTTCTTATTACTATTATTCAACCACAACAAGGAATTTCCATTGACTCCATCTGTCTTAAACTCTTTTCAGACATTGAAAAATGACTTAAAAAATGCTAACCTAATAATGGTTGACCTTGATAAAGAATTTGAAGTAGAGGCAGATGCAAGTAATTGCTACATAGCTGCTACACTAAATTAACAAGGTCAACCCATTGCATTCTTTTTACAGATGCTGAACTCAAACGAAATTAAACATCATGCTGTTGAAAAGGAAGCTCTTCGAAAGTGGTGCCACTTCCTACTTGGTAGACATTTCAAAGTCATTACGGATCAAAAGAGCATCAGTTTTGTTTGACAGCAATAGAAAATCTAAAATTAAAAATTATAAAATATGTCGTTGGTACATTGAACTGCCACAGGTTAAATTCAGTATTGTCTACCATCCAGGAACAGAAAATGCAGCTGCTGACACATTCTCTCACATTTCCGCTCTCATTCATACCCTGCAAGACCTTTGTGATTTGCATATTCGATTAGCTCATCCTGGTGTTACACGGCTCTGCCATTTCATTGGAACGAGGAATCTAGCTACCAGTCCCAAATAACACATTTATGTCTGGCTACAAATTTTCAGAATCAAATCCCATTTATACAATTTGGATTAACCCGAGCCACATCATCTTACCTCAGGGACACAAAAATCGCAACCCCACAAGATGGTCAGTCTTGCTCCGGCAGATCTTGACGCTCAATGTCATTCATTTTACCTTTTTTTTAAACAATCATCAATGTCTGTCATCTTTCTTTGCTAATGCCATTATCTCTTTGCCTTGTGACTACTTTATTAGTTGTACGGTCGATTGGTACCTTTACACTTTCCAATCCTTTGCAACACTAATCATTTTATGTTAAATTTATATAGGAAAGTGATACTCTGCTCTAAAATCGAAAATATTGGGTAAAAAATAAAAATTAAAAAAACTGAATTCTCTAGTAACATAATAGGTAATTGTACACACTCACACACAGATAAACATACATACATACATATATACGCACACACGCACATGCATGCGCACACACACACACACACACACACACACACACACACACACACACACACACACACACAGAGTCCATAAAAATATCAAAACAATTGATGGATAATTACCATAAAAGCAGCAAATTATTTATTGACATTTATTGCAACGTAGACGTAAACTACTAAAACAAACTACTAAACGTAAACTACTAAAATAAACTTTTAAAAGAATCCTATTTTAAAATATAATAATTTAATAACTTAAATCCACCATTTCGTTTATTTATAAACAAGTTAATTTTTTTAACATTTAAAAAGAAAAATGAATTATTCTGTGACCATTCACTTGATACCTCTCACACACCCCTCTAATATATATCCTCTAAACAAGATTCCCTAAAATGCATATTGCTAGCCGTACCATTCCTGCTTTGTTACCTACCATCTTCCATCTTTTTCTGAAGAGAAGCGTTAGGTACATTAGTGTGACCATTCTAAATTTGATAGGAATTTGGAAACTTTTAAATAATAATTCTTAGCAAATTGCTGCGTGTTGAAAAAGTTCAGTTTTAGAAGTTATTTACATCCAATCATTTTAGAAATAGAGATTAAAGCATCATAACATTACCTTAATAAAATTAATTGTAGATTTTAGTTTTGGTTTAATTGATAATTTAATGGTCTATTCAAATTCCTACTATTATATATATATATATATATATATATATATATATATATATATATATATATATATATATATATATATATATATATATATATATATATATATATATATATATATATATATATATATATATATATATATATATATCATAAAACCAACATTTATTATAAGAAATAAAAGTTTCATAAATCAAAATACTGTGAACAAATATAGAAACCAGCTAATTATCGAAAGTGTTCAAATTATTGGCCATTGTGGTTCATGAACAGTTGACAACGCTTACTGATTGAACCAAAAACATTCCTAATCAGTTCAATTGGTATGTTGACACATCTTTCAATGGCTGCTTTCAACTCATTCATTGTAGCTCGCTTTGTGGTGTGAACCTTGTGTTTAGCATGCCTACCCTGCACTAAAAAAAACAGAAAAATCCATGGGCAGTCAAATCCGGTGGAGGTAGACAGTACTCGATACTTCCTCTTTGTCTTAACTATCTGTTTCGAAGGTGACTATCAAGATATGCTCTTACGTCATGATGATAGTGGGGAAGTGCTCCATTCTGCTGGAAGTGCCATTCTTTATTCCTAAACATCTCTTGGGAACATGGCATAGTATATTTGTGTAGCAACTGGAGATAATTTAAAGAGTGTATACATTTTATTGGGATACCCTGTATATATATATATATATATATATATATATATATATATATATATAATATAAAGCTGAACGTGTGTGTGTGGGGGGGGTCACAAATAGGCTCTTATATGGTTGACTATTTTAAAAAACTGATTACATATAATGATAGATGTATCGTGGATCAGGAATGGGTATGTTTCATCTGGCAGAACGGTGGTTCATAAAAATTGTGGGGTCTGCGTTCACGACTGTCCCCCAAAGTATGGAAAAAAAAACGTTTACAAGGGTTTTTGATATAGATGTACATAAGAATACTTTGATAAGTATGTTTCAACTTAAGTAGGGATGGTATAATAAAATTGTGGGGTATGCATTCGCGCCTGTACTCCATGGAAATATGGCACAAATTTAACAAAGACTTTTCATATCTATTTGCGTAAGTATACTTTGATAATTATGTTTCAGTTTGAAGAAATATGGTATAATAAAATTATGGGGTGTTCGTTCGCGCCTGACCTTCATAGAATGTAAATATGTCACAAAGTTTAATAAAGTTTTTTAAAATAGATCCACAGAATATTGTGATAAGTGTTTCAGTGTGAACAGGTATGGTATAATAAATTATGGGGTTTATCTATTTTATTTTTACTTTCATCATATTTTGCTTTGGTTTTGATAGCCCCAAATTCGAAGCTATCTCTTTACGACCCTTCCTTTTCATAACCAATCATACTTTCATAAATCAGAGTTCATTTTCTGTAGGCTGTTTTTGAACCCAGTCAACGACGGGTATTTTTGCTAGTATATATATATATATATATATATATATATATATATATATATATATATATATATATATGCACACACACACAAAGTGCCTTAAATAAGTTTCCAGACTTTTTATACAGGCATTAAAATTGTTGTAGACACCTGAAAATTCAGTATATTATTGCTATATGAGATGTCTGACCAATTTTTATGATTTTAGGTTTAAATGAACAGCTACAGCAGAAATTGGAATACATCCCATACCCCTAATTGATATAACCTCTCGATTGAATGAATGCCTTAGTATATATCTTTATATTGTCATTTGCCATGCATACATGCATGCACAGATATAATCAATAATGTCTGGATAAATAAATAGAGTATAATTACGTTCTGCTTGTGATAGAGCACTTTTTGATAAATACTGGATTTCGATGGATCTACATTTAGGAAACTACAATGATATAATATAATATAATATTATATATATATATATATATATATATATATATATATATATATATATATATACACACACACATAGAACATCCAACTATCAATATGATGGTTTTTGGTTCAATCTCTGGCTAGAGAAATGTGATAGTCTCGCCGCACTGATGAGTCATTATACAATGAAGCAGTACTGTGTGTGAATGACTATATCTATATATCTATAAAAGTGAAAATGTCTGTCTGTGTGTGTCTGTGTACATTTCCCTACCAAATAACTGTCAATTTTCGGTCTAGAGACTCGAGATTTGACATAAGGAATATTGAAATTTTGAAAAATCTTTTTAATCAGTTTTTGGCCAGAAATTTGGCTGTCAAGCGGTCAAATTTCAACAATTTGACCTTTGAAAACTCTATCAAACTTCTCCAACAATTTTGGTCTAAACACTTGAAAATTTAAATGTAGGTTACTTGGACATGGATCAAATTTTTTAATTTGATTTGAGCTCAAAACAATAAATGTTCAGGGGTCAAAATTGGGGTAAAAGTTTTAAAAATTTGACCTCTGCGGTCTCTACCAAATTATTCAGCTAATTTCTGGTCTAAACATTTGAAATTTTGGTTTGAAATCTTGAAGTCTTGAAAGCTGCCAAGGAGTCAAAGTTCGAAAGATTTTACCTTTGCGGTGTCTAGCAAACATTCTCAGCCAATTTTGGGTCTAAACATTTGAAATCGTACATAAAGGGTATTCACACGTAGGACAAGTTATGAACAATACATAGGGCCTGAGCAAAGCCAGGCTGAACTGCTAGTATATATATATATATATATATATATATATATATATATATATATATATATATATATATATATATATAAGAGGATTAAAGAAGTATAGTAAGATTTTTTAAATGGAAACTTATTTGTATAATATAAAGCTCAACACATAGGTGGCGCTTAGATAAAAGATTAAAAGATATTGACAATAGAAAAATATATGATGCTGCAAACAGATTATTTCATCAATTTAAAATAAGGTAATACAATCAAGGGTGTAGATGTTATGAAAGCTCCTTATGCAAGGCATTTTGAAGCCTAATGCTTCTCCTCAGAAGAGGATGGAAGATGCTCAGTAACAAAGTAGGAATGTTACGACCTGCTTGTGTGCTACCTTTTTCTTACAACTTGCCCTAAACTATGTTCAGTTCCTTTTCTGTCTCCTCTTGGATTTTCCTACCACTCTGTTGTATCAATTAAGATAAAAATGAAATGTAATAAGTCCCCAGAAGTACCTCTCCATCGTACAGTATATTGATACACTATGGCTGACTGGGATAGCTTCCATACATTTATATCGGATCTACATCTACATTCCATGTTTAAAAAGGATGTATCCTCTATAGTATCAGACCTGACGGAATGGTTAACTGTAGGTATAGACTGTTTCATACCCTCGAAAAAGTTCCAGCAAAAACCTAACAGCCAGCCATGGTTCTCTCCAGAATGTGCTGCTACCATTGCGCACAGAAATCACTTTTTCCACTGCTTCCAACGTAATAGATGTATGGAAACTAAAGCCGCTTTCAGGATTGCCAGCAACCATTGTAAGAAAGTAATAAAGAATGCAAGAGAGTTGTATGCTCAGTCCATCAAGTCCAAAGTAGCTGAGCAGCGGCTTGGTTCCCACCAGTTTTGGCAAATAGCAAACAGAATCCTGACCAGAAGCGTGTGCTCTATCCCAACTATCATCAACCGACCTGAGGTAATCTCGTCAGCATCAGACAAAGGCAAACTCTTTGCCAAGAATTTTGCAGCTAATTCTACACTTTGCAACCAAGGCCGCCAACCCCCAATATTTCCTCCTGTATTAAAAAACACGCTATGTGATGTACATATATTTGTATGTGATGTTGCCATACTAATCAAAAACCTTGATTCCAGTAAAGCAACCGGCCCTGACAGGTCAACTCTTTTCCTGATCTACATTAATGATCTTCAAAATCACATCCTTACATCATTTGTAGACATTTATGCTGACGACACTACCATCTATGGTAGCGCATCTAAGACAGTAAATGACCAAGTTCCCTCCGATTCTCTCTCCTCTGCTCTTGACCACGTGGTACAATGGGGAAAGGAGTGGCTGGTTACTTTTAATGCATGTAAAACCAAGGTTCTTTCTTTACATCATCAACATTCTAATCCTCATCTGGCATCAATTGAAATGAATGGCTCTCGTCTTCAGGAGGCCTCAAGTTTTGACAAGCTTTTGGGCTTGACCTTTACTCCTGATCTTAAATAGAACACATACATCAAATCTGTTGCCAGAGCCACTGGAAAAATGGTGGGATCCTTCTATCGATTCAGTAGATATCTCACTGTTGATGCAATTCTCTATCTATATAAGAGCCAGGTACATCCAAGAATGGAATACTGTTGTCACATCTGGACAGGAGCTGCTAGAAAGGACTTGTCCTGCCTTGATAGAGTTCAAAATAGACTTCGTAGCCTCATAGAAGATGTCCTTTTCTCTTCCCTGCAACCTCTATCTCACAGCTGTATCGTTATTTTCTATCTCTGCTGTATCGTTATTTTCATGGAAAGTGTTCGACTGAGTTTCAGTGTATGGTCCCCCCTCGCCAAATTTTCACAAGAAACACTCGTTTAGCTGAAAACACTATCAATAATTCCCCCCAGTCTTTATCTGTACCTAAACCTAAATGTAGATTCCATGAACAAAGCTTCTTTCTTAGAACTGCACGCCTATGGAATTGTCTTCCGTTTTCCTGCTTTTCAGCTGACTACAATATGGTTGTCTTCAAGTCTAACGTAAACAAGTTCTTGATGTGCTGTCCCACTTGTTAACAAATTTACCGAATTTCCATTACTAACGATTACTATATTGTCCAATATCTACTCTACACTCTTTAACCCTTATCCTCGAGTGGCCTCTTGGCCTTGATAAGTGGTGATGCCTATGTAAAAAAAAAAAAAAAAGAAAATGCATTTTAGGGAATTTTATTAGGTGGATATATATTAGAAAAATAAAGAAAAATCTGTATAATGTATGTACCTGTGACAGAAAGAAAATATCGTACACAAAAAAAAAAAATTCATATAAACTGATCAAGTATCTTCATTCAAAGAAAATAATTTTTACGCGAATTTCAGTTTTCCTGATGTCCCTACCTATGTTAATGATGACTTTCTAAAATCTCTATTCGGAGTTATCTCCCTTGTTTATTTAGCTTGTTTTCTAGATAGTGTCATGAAATCGTCGCTCGTAGCTATGAAATTTGATCTTCTTATATAAAAATAAAACTACTTGATCAGCTAACGTAACTTTGGTGTATGATATTTACGTAGCCTTATGAGTACATAAATCATACAAATTTTTCTTTGTTTTTATGTTTTCATAGGGGTGGAATTCTGGACAAACATCAATACTATAAAAATAAAAAAGGGATAGTTTTAAAACAACGGGAGAAAAAAAATGGATCTATCTATATAAGAGCCAGATACGTCCAAGGATGGAATACTGTTGCCACATATGGGCAGGAGCTGCTAGAAAAGACTTGTCCTGCCTTGATAGGGTTAAAAATAGACTTCGTGGCCTGGTGGGAGATGTCCTTTTCTCTTCGCTGCAACCTCTATCTCACAGAAGAGATGTTGCGAGTTTGTGTCTGCTTTATGGTTATTTTCATGGAAAGTGTTCGACTGAGCTTCAGTCTATGGTCCCCCCTCGCCAAACATTCACAAGAAACACTAGACTAGCTGAAAACATTATCAATAATTTTGCCCACTCTTTATCTGTGCCTAAACCTAAACATAGATTCCATGATCAAAGCTTCTTTCTGAGAACTGCACGCCTGTGGAATTGTCTTCCGTTTTCCTGCTTTCCAGCTGTCTATAATATGGTTGTCTTCAAGTCCAACGTGAACAAGTTTCTGATGAGCCATTCCACTTAAGTTAACAAATTTACCGAACTTCCATTACTATCGATTAACAAATTTACCGAACTTCCATTACTATCGATTACTATATTGTCCTTTTGACTACTCTACACTCTTTAACCCTTATCCTTGAGTGGCCTATAGGTGACGCCTATGTAAAAAAAAAAAAAAATATTCCTGAGCAACACCACATAGGAACAACAAGTTAATAATAAATGATTCTGTTTTTAAACTTGCTGCGGACCAGGATATAATATACCCTAACTCGCCACAAGAAAATAATGAAACGAATGGAATTGAAGGAAACAAAAACTCAATTGATGGATAAGATAAGCGTCGTTTATTTACTGTTGAAAGAATGAATGTTTTAGATATAACATGTGTTCATGTCCATGCGGATGTAACCATCGTTTGTTGCGGGACTGGTGTTGTAGAAAGATAAGGAAATGTGTGTTCATCTCAAGTTCAGGTCACTATCGTTTGTTCGCGCATGGGAAGAGAAGTGAGTGATATAGTGGAAATTGGAATGATAGTCCAGCATGTAGACAAAGAAGAGGATAGAGAGTTGACATCAGTTAAACTGTGCGCCATGTTAAAAGTCAGCTACGCGGTGGTGTTCTCAGGAACAAGTAGTAGATAGAGAGAGAAAGAGTGAGAAGGTGTACATTAGGTCTGTTAGCTCGTGCCCCATACATAGTCGCAGGGGACATGACGCGCGCGAGTGTGTGCCTCCCAAAAGGGAGGCGGCTGGTTAGCCCAACCTCTCAGTTCGAGAGCTGGTCCGAAAAGGGCTGGAAACAGCCTGTCTTTTCCTTTTATATGTGTTTCCGGTGTGTCTTTTGCACAAGTGTGGATTTCCATTGAAAGGGGAAGTGACGTCGTCCTTGTATGTGTACGTGTGCGCGTGTGTGAGTACATGTGTGTACGTTAGCGTGTGTGTATATACACGTGAATGTGAGTGTATGTACGCGAACATGAATATATGTACGTGTGTGGACATGGTAGCGTATGTTTGTGTGCGCGTATGTATATGACAAGTAATATAGCTTGAAATGTGAACATGTTTTTGTGTGAGACTAGCAAAGGCTCGCGCAATACTCCCCTTCCAAGGAAAGAAAAATATATGCAGTGTATATATATATATATATATATATATATATATATTGTAAGTAATGTTTTCAGCAATCGACTTTTCATCCTGCTTTTTTTTTTTGCTGTTTTTATATATATATATATATATATATATATATATATATATATTATATATATATATGTATATATATGTGTGTATATATATATATGTGTGTGTATATATATATATATATATATATATATATATATATATATATATATATATATATATATATATATATATATATATATATATATATATATATATATATATATATATATATATATATATATATATATATATATAATGGGCGTGACTCAGAGGCTAAAGAATGAGGGTGGAGAGTTTTATGTTTTGGTTTCGATTCTAGCTGATAGCAGCCGTCATATACATTTTTATTTCTTACTTTTGATTTCACTATTATATATTAGGGTTAATATAATAATCGATAGAGAATTATCTCTATAATAATAAATACTTAATTTGCAAGAATTAAAATATCATATTTTAGCGTATTTTAATGACCGGGAAAGAAGAAGAACTCATTAACAGAAGTAAAACACAATATAATGAAGTAAATTAATTGTAACACATATTTATAATCGATATAGTTTTCATTAATTATTAAAATATATGCAGCTCACTTCAGGTATGGAGAAGTGGGGAATTTTCGGTTAATTTAAACACTTTTCAATAAAATACATTAAATTTTTTAAAGAAAACTTTCAGTGCTGATGTGGCCTAAGTTACGCAGTTGTGAAGTAATTGTTACGCATGGGCATTGTATAAAAAAAATATTTTAAAGTTTTTTTTTGTTTTAACTTTTAACTTTGAAATAATATTAAAATAATTTTCTATATTTTTAGAACAAATGATTTTGTTTTTCTTTTCAATCTTGCAATTTTTTCCCCTAGCAAAAAAAAAAAAAAAAAAAAAAAAAACATAACAGAACCGGAAAGTCGTTTTCTGCGGGATTATTGCTATCGTTGCCGTTAGCAGCGAAATATGAAATCACGGATTCTTTCATTTTCAACGCTGATTTAGATTTAAAAGTTTCTCAATGGCTATTAGGCAACCAGCCTCGGCGTTGGCAGACGGTTTTACACGAGGTAAAAGAAAGAAAAAGGTTTATTTTATTATTTTGTTGTCTTTTGCCGATTACTGAGGGGCATTTCAGCAGAAAAAAAAAAAAAAACGAGTTGTTTACAACGGTTGTCAAGCAAACCAAACTACGTTTTCTAAACATAAAACCACAAAAATACAAGTAGAAAATAACAGATTATTAAAGAAATACAAAATAATTTTATTGATATGAAAATAGACATTAGTTTTAGAGTTAACTAGCAGGGAGATCCGATGTTGCACGGGATTGAATGATGGATCAACGAATGTTTCACATACATATTTTTATTGTCATCGAAATCTGTGAAATCGCCGGTGCGGTGCGGTAATATCCCCAAAATTCTGATACTGCTAGCGGTGCGCCGTGCGCCCGTGTGGTGCTAGTGAGTGGACTTATTGATCCAATGATCCACGCTATTTTTAAATAGTATTTTCAAGTTTAATTAAAGTTTTATGATAACTGTTTTTATTAAATTTGTATGGTTAAAGTACAGAATAGTTACAAAACACTCTCCCCTCCCCAGGTTAAGAACGGCTTTCTAAATAATTAGCGTTATTATTTCAGCAAACTTTCGGTTTGGCGATGGGAGAACAGCAAACATCAGTTTTATTTTTTCACGTTCTTTTCCTTCTTCGCGGTATGGGTTCGAGCCTGCCTGCCTACTACCACTTTTTTTTTTTTTTTTTTTTTTTGCTCAACAAAATAAGTGCATTAAATCGCCCATTTTCAATCAAAGCGATTGATTAATGCGTCCCTGTCATATCAAAAAACATAATATCGATTTTATATGCCTGGTTTTACTGCTTGTGCGATGATAATGGCTTCAATTTAAGTTTAAAATGAAAAAGTCAAGTATCATGGTGTAGTTAGTTGTGGGTAATGTTGACCGAGTTGTTATCCGGCTCCAAGATGTAAAATAGTTTGTACCAAAGTTGTGTTTATGAGCAGAAGTTGATTCTTGAACGAAAACATGTAATCCTTCTTTAAAGAAATGAAACAAACCTTCATTTTTGTTTTTTTAATAGAAATCTCCGCTTTCTTGAATAATAATTGTGTTACTATATGTAAATTTCAAACCTCACACGTCCTAGAATTAAATAATCTATAATATAAATCTCACCTGTTTCTTTAAATGTATGCATGTTTGTATGTCTCGCAAAAACTTTCGACAGAGGCAACGGATTTTCACGAGATTTGAAG
The DNA here is from genome assembly GCF_053919585.1 of Euprymna scolopes. Classification (NCBI taxonomy): domain Eukaryota; kingdom Metazoa; phylum Mollusca; class Cephalopoda; order Sepiida; family Sepiolidae; genus Euprymna; species Euprymna scolopes. The sequence goes on from NC_136492.1 coordinate 77,596,684, forward strand.
CTCGATCCTTTGGACGACAAATATCGGAAAATTTGCTAAAAACATTAATTCCTTCACCTTCAACTGGGCACTTCTCTACAGGGAGGGGTCGCTTTTTTCACCGATATTTTCAAAAGTCATCCCCCTCTTTTCGATTGTCTAGCCTTATTTTAAACCTACGTCACTTCCAGTTTGGTGATGGGCGCAACATGTCACTTTTTTTATTTTCACGTTCTTTTCCTCCTTCACACTATGGGTTTGAGCCTGCCTGCCTGCCTACTGCCCCATTTTCTTTTTTTTTTTTGCTCAACACACACCTCCAAACACCCGAGCAACGCCGGGCACCCAGGCTAGTCTTCTACAATATAAATCTCACCTATCTGTTTAAATGTATGTATGTCTGCCTAAAACTTTTGACAGAGACAACGAATTTTCACGAGATCGGTATCATTTTGAAGTTTGACGTCTCGGACGACAAATATCGAAATATTGGCCAAAAACATGATTTCGTTTACCCTCAACTGGGCAATTTTTTACAAAGAGGGGTCGATTTTTTGTGGGCCATTTTTGCAAGTCATCGTATCGGTATGATTGATTTTGCCTAATTTTAACGTTCCGAACTTCTGGTCACATCATGGAGTAGCAGTAAAGCATCAGACTTTATTTTTTTTTTTACATAGGCATCACCACTTATCAAGGCCAAGAGGCCACGAGTTAAACAGTGTACAGTAGAAATTGGACAATATAGTAATCGTTAGTAAATGAAAATTCAGTAAATTTGTTAACAAGTGGAACAGCACATCAAGAACTTGTTTACGTTAGACTTGAAGACAACCATATTGTAGTCAACTGGAAAGCAGGAAAACGGAAGACAATTCCACAGGCGTGCAGTTCTAAGAAAGAAGCTTTGTTCATGGAATCTACGTTTAGGTTTAGGCACAGATAAAGACTGGGGGGAATTATTAATAATGTTTTCAACTAAACGAGTGTTTCTTGCAAAAGTTTGGCGAGGGGGGACCATTGACTGAAGCTCAGTCGAACACTTTCCATGAAAATAACGATACATCAGAGACAAACTCGCAACATCTCTTCTGTGAGATAGAGGTTGCAGGGAAGAGAAAAGGACATCTTCTACGAGGCTACGAAGTCTATTTTGAACTCTATCAAGGCAGGACAAGTCCTTTCTCGCAGCTCCTGTCCAGATGTGGCAACAGTATTCCTGGCTCTTATATAGATAGAGAATTGCATCAGCAGTGAGATTGTAGCAAGCTGCTACTACTACGAGACTAGGCTGTATTCTCACCTTAGTTCTCTCTTTCTCCCTACTCTTTTCTCTTTTCCTTCCTTTCTTCTTATACGTCATCAGAGGTTCCAGCCAATGAAAAGCGAGAACGGTTTACGTGGGACATTGGAATGAAGGAAACGTCCTTACTTCCACGGCGACTGGAGACAGAACACACGCCTCACTCCTCAGCTCCCGTTAGGTAGCCAAGAGGAGCATTGAACATTAATACAGACTTTACAAAATGCACTGTCTTTCTTGGTAACCCGAGTTTCGGGAAAACACACATATATATTGGATATATAAAACTTCATGAATTCATAACAAAGTCGCGTTACACGTCCTCATTTTTATAAGAAGACAATGTCTTCTTTTACCAGTATTTCTTTCTATTTCAGCTAGTGTTGGGACGATTCCTAATTTTTATACGATTCCGATTCCGATTCCGATTCCAGGAAAATATTAATTAACGATTCCGATACCAAGTACGATTCTGATTCCGATTCCTAGGGAATTATTGTTTTGAAATATACCAGGTAGTTTTATACTTATGGTCGGTAGTTCCCAAATATGTTCCCTAACTTTGGAAGAGATATTTTATGTCTACACCAGTACACCGTCGTGTTTTGGTTTAAATAAAATTATTATATAATAAACTAAACGGAAAACTTAGCAAAATTTATTTTAGAGAAAATTTATTTTACTTAATTGGAATACAGAAAAAAAAACTCAAAGAAAATAGAATTTATCCTTCAGAGAAAAAACAAATAAAATAGAATTTATATAACAGAACAAAAACGAGAAAATTAGAGAATAAATACACACGATTCATTATTTTGGTCCTCATAATTAAAAGATTTAATGAATTAAATAAAAAAAATATAGCGGAAGAGAAAGAAAATATATACTAATTAAATATAAAAAAGATAAATATTTAATTTAATAATTTATAAATGAACGTGCGTAATGAAAAAAAAAAAAACAATATACCATGTGACATGGCGCCGTAGATACAAAATAACCTTTCCAAAGTTAACGACCATATATGAGAAATACCATTAATCGAAAGTTTTTGTGTTTTATACCAAAAAGGTAGATATAGCGAAAAGTTACAATTAAAGGAATTTCAAAAATGATTTTTTGTTTGGCTATTGATAGTTGTATTTGTGACGGCAGTTCTTCAGACCTCCATAATTCGCAAGGAGTAGTTAACACCTATTATTTTTTCTTACTTTTTCATTGCTTTTACACGTTGTTTCTAACGTGAAGAATAAGTTTAGCCAAACTAATTTGGAAATAGGGTATATCAAAGGAACACATATAAAAATGATACCACTATAAAAAACAAATGAAATACTAGATAAAATTGAGCAAACATAATTACCAAAATTACAGAAAACGATAAAAAAAAAATGGTGAAATTTGTTGAGTGAAAGGAATTATTGAAAGAAAATTAATTGAACTAATAGAAATGTTAAATAAAAAAATGTCACATTTCAATATTTTTTTAATAATTAAATTCTCAGGGTTGTCGAAATTAAAAATTAAGTGATTTTTTTTATTAGACTTCTTTCGAAGCTTGTTACCTTGAAAAATACATTTAAAACCCTGTTTTTTTAAATAAATTGAAAAATAAACGCAATTAAAAAAATTTAATTGATAATTGAAACTTTAAAAACATATTAAACATTGAAAAATTACTTATATCACAAATTAACGTCCAATAAAGTAGATCCAGTCTTCATACAAGAATTCGGTTATAATAAATATATCTTTCCCAAACTTAAAAATTAAATCTTTTTTTTTTTTTTTTTTTTTTTTTTTTTTTGAGAGAGAGAGAGTGCTTTAAAAGCGCCGGGGAGTGCCGCCTAAAATTTTAAAGAAGTAAATTTTAGGAGTTTAGTGCCTTTCAAAGACGGTTATCATAATTTATTATCATCATTTAATTTCCTTTTTTTCCTCCCCCCACACCTTTCCACGCGGTTCAGTAGTTAACCAGTGCTCCTGTTGCTGTCAGTCAGCTATCTTTACCTAAGTTTTAATTTCTAGTTAAAAGAATTTTTCATGAATAGAATCAGCATTTTTAAAAATTATTTTTTTAGTTGTATATATTGTATTTACTCTTTGAAGTTAAGGAAGGTTAAAAAAAAATTGGTGACACCTAGATGGTGACGTAGGCAAAAAAAAAAAAAAAAAGACACTGCGATTTCGACCCTCACTAATAAAACTGCTCTGAGTGACTAGTTGGTAATTTTTTGTTCCTTTTCTTTTTTATTTTGCTCCTCCAATTTATTTGGATGCATCATAGTTAAATGTTTTAACATGTTGGTTTTGGTCATGTTAGATGGTTTTATTCCTCGCGATATTTTAATTTGACAGACTTTGCAAATGGCTTTCAACTCATCATCTTCATCAACTTCAAAAAGTTTCCATGGAAGACTTTTTTTGGACTTTGGCGTTGTGCGTTCTATCCCAACCATTATCAATGGACCAGAGGTCATCTAGTCAGCGTCAGACAGGGCCAAACTATTTGCAAAGAACTTTGCAGCTAATTCTACCCTATGCGACGAAGGCCATCAACTCCTCATATTTCCTCCTACAACACAGAACAAGCTAGGTAACATACAAATATCCGTGCATGAGGTCGCCAAGCTAATCAAGAACCTAGATTCTAGTAAGGCAACTGGCCCTGATGGCATCCCAATTATAGTGTTAAAAAAGCTTCAACCAGAACTTGCTCCCATACTTACGAAACTATTTAAGCGCTGCCTTAAGGAGAAGTGCTTTCCGACCCCCTGGAAGACCTCATCAGTTTGCCCTGTGTTTAAGAATTCAGGTAATAAGTCCTCTCCCTCTCAGTACAGAACAATAGGTCTCCTGTGTGTTATGAGTAAGTTGCTGGAATCCATATTAAATAGAGAAATAGTCAACCACCTTAGCAGGAATAACCTTCTTAGTGACACACAATATGGTTTCCGCTCTGCAAGATCTACCGCAGATGTGCTGACGGTTATATCCCACAGGATTAGTGAATCTCTTGACAAAGGCTTCCTTTCTAGGGCAATTGCTCTTGACATATCAAAGGCCTTCGACAAGGTATGGCATAAGGGTCTACTTCACAAGATTTCCAGCTACGGTATAACTGGAAATGTGTTCTCTATCATTAAATCATTTCTCTCCGATAGGCTCATAAGAGTAGTGGTAGATGGACAAAAATCGGAGGCCTGCAATATAAATGCTGGAGTCCCTCAGGGGTCAATCCTGGGCCCAACCCTCTTCCTGATCTACATCAATGACCTCCCTAAACACATACTTAAATCATTCGTTGACATCTATGCTGATGACACGACCATCTACGGCAACACATCAAAGGCTGTAAATGACAAAGTTCTTTCGGATTCTCTCTCCTCTGATCTTGAGCGCGTGGTTCAGTGGGGGAAGATGTGGCTGGTTACCTTTAATGCATCCAAAACCAAACTCCTATCCTTACATCATCAACGCTCTGATCCCCAGCTGGCATCAATTGTGATGGATGGCTCTCGTCTGGGTGAGGCCCCGTGTTTTGACAAGCTTCTGGGTTTGACCTTTACTTCTGATCTGAAATGGAACACGTACATCAAGTCTGTTGCCAAGGTCACTGGAAAGATGGTGGGATCCTTCTACCGCTCCAGAAGATATCTCACTACTGATGCAATTCTCTATCTATATAAAAGCCAAGTACGTCCAAGGATGGAATACTATTGCCATATCTGGGCAGGAGCTGCCAAAAATAGCCTATCATGCCTTGACAGAGTACAAAATAGTCTTCGTGGTTTAGTGGGGGATGCTCTTTTCTCTACCCTGCAACCTCTCTCCCACAGAAGAGACGTTGCGAGCCTATCCTTGTTTGATCATTATTTTCATGGCAGGTGCTCGTCTGAACTCCAATCCCTGGTCCCCCCTCGCCAATCTTTCACGAAAAACACCCGTCTAGCTGAATCCACTGTGAAAAATTTCCCCCACTCTATATCTGTGCCTAAATCAAAACGCGGATTCCATGAACAAAGCTTCTTTCTTAGAACTGCACACCTGTGGAACTCTGTTCTGTCTGCCTGCTTCCCTCCGGACTACAACTTGGATGTCTTCAAGTCCAATGTTAACAAATTCCTAATGAACCGCCCCCCTCATAAAACACTTCATCAAATCTCCACACTAACGTAATGTACTTGCAATAACCCTTATCCCTGAGTGGCTTCCGGGCCTTGATAAGTGGTGATCACTGTGTAAAAAAAAAAAAAAAAATCCGCTAAAAAAGACAAAAAGAAAAAAATATAAAGGAATGGGGCGGTAAATTGTACCAACCGGTAGTTAACAAAAAAACTTATAGAATTTAATTTTTGAAACCAATGTATAAAAGTTTACATAATGAAATGCAAATATGCATTTTCTTTTGAATTTTTTTTTTTTTTGGTTGACTGTGTTCAATTCACACATGGTTGATGCGGTTCAATATTGCTAAACTATAAGTCTTAAGTAAAATTCTATTCATAAATACTTTTTAAAATGAAATCATTTAATTAATCGTAAATATTATTTAGACATAAAAATTAATTGATTACAAAACCTTTTAAAAATATATATATTAATTTCTTTTTCGTTCGGCAAAAAACTGCGCAAAACACTTTTAATTTTCAATTTAAAATTCTAGAAAAAAAGATTATATTATTCTGCTTTTAATATAATCAAATTCAGGGTTTTATCTTTCTGGAGAAAAAAATTTAAACAATGAATTTTATTTCAATGAAATTAAAAAAAAAACTTGACTGAATTGAATTAATTACCCTTGAATTAACGAAGGGGTTATTTAATAACTTTAGGTTTGGAAGAGATAGGTATGGGGTCAATTTTTTGGAAACATCAAAAGAAGCCGACAACTGTCAAAACTTTGCGAAATAATACAACGTGATCAATTTCATTTTAGAGATATTTCGTTCAAAAGCCTTCTTTTAAAAAAAGAAAAAAAAGTACACTGTTCTATTAAACCGTTTACTGTTTAAATAATTTGACTTTGCTCGTTTTATTTTAAGAAAATATAAGTTGAAAAAGCATTTTCATTCAGTATTAGAAGATTTGTCAGTAAAAAAAAAACAATCGCCAAAAAGATAAGCGTTTTTTTTATTTTTACTCGCAATGTAGAACCCTGCATACTTCTTTTCAAGTTAACTCTTTTGTAGTTTTGATTACAATAGATTTGAATGAATGAACCTTGTAAGGGAGGGGCACTAAGCATTGCCCTGTTAATAATGAATTTCTTTGGTTTCTTTTTATAACATGCTACATTTCTCTCTTGCGGTTAGAAATATCAGGAAATTTTTTTCTTTTTTTCAACATCAGACTAAAAGAATCGTAATGAAGGAATCGGAAAATTAAGGTATTTTTTAACGATGCGATTCCGATTCCGATACCTCCCAAAATACACGATTCTTACGATTAACGATTCCGATTCCGATTAATCGTCCCACCACTAATTTCAGCGCTCCAGTTCTCCCTGTTATCAGAGGCGCCCCGAAGTGGGAGCCTACCGAAATGGTGACCTCTAATTAGTACCCCTGTTAATGTATGGTAATAATACCATAAGATATCTACTGGATCGATAGAAGGATCCCACCATTTTTCCAGTGGCCTTGGCAACAGATTTGATGTATTTCGCTTTCTTTTCCGCCTTCGCGTCACCGTTTCAAGCCTACCTGCCTACTACCACTTTTTTTTTTGTTCAACACACACCCCCAAACACCCAGGCAACGCCAGGCACCCAAGCTAGTTAAAAATAAGTGCTACAAAATATTTGAAAACAACAATGGCAAAAATATGCACGCTTGCGGATAGAACAATTACCATCACTGATAACAAAGAATTGCATTGCTTAATATCTGGAACACTACAGAAAATTTAAGTGCGGTATTCATTTTCAGCACATCTGAAACCTTCTTGGAAACAAGTTTTTTAAGATAGGTTTTGTGTTGTCTACCAGGTCACAATTACAAAATAACCCCCCCCCCCCAAGAATTACCAGACCCCCCCTCCCCCAAAAAGGTGGCTATAAAGTAGGTGCTCATTTTATGCTGAATTAATATAGAAAAGTAATACCCCACTTTTTTAAACTATAATTTCTTCATATCTTTGAAACTATTTGTTTCCTGGAATTTTAAACGTTATTTTCGCTTTTAATGCCCCTGAAAACCTTTAATAGTAATAATTTTAAAGGATTTTTGAGGATGGAAAGATACTGCACCTTGACCTAAAAAGAAAGCAAATAAGATGAAAACAAAAAAAAAGAAAAACAAATACAGCCATTTCATTTCATTTCGATAATAATAATAAACAAACAAATAAAAAAAAAAAAAAATAAAGCTGTTTTATTTCATTTCGATAATAAATAACTGAGAAAAATGAAAAAAATATAATACTAAATGTTTTGTCTCATTTCATATTTTCATTTTTGGTTCAGTGTTTTGCTGTCTTAATTTGAATTCGAAGCGAACTATTTCCTTGGGCCGAATCACATCCATGGTAACAACTTGGTCAACATTACCTAGTTGTGCTTTAAACAGAAACATTCATTTTGAACACACCACTGTCATATCAAAGAACCTACTGTTACATGTCGAGCCTTTCGTCTGTGTGGTAATAAATTTCTTAAATTCACTTATGATGTTAGGCTATGTATGGTGTTACCTTTGGTCAAAATCACTTGTTTCTTCTTTCATTGGATTATTTCGATTATCAATTACTGCTACTTATCAAAGGCATTCCGATACAAAACCTATCTAAGAACACTGAATTTTCATAAGAATCGGCCGTTTTCTCTCTCTTTCTCTCTCACACACACACACACACACACACACACACACACACACACACACAGTTCCTTTTATATCCATCTCATCCATAGCCTTGAGCCCCTGGAGGAGTATAGGCCATCCACAACTTTGTAGATGCTTTTATAGCGAGAAGTTCTTTTTTTGGGATGAAGGTACAGGCCTCACACCTAACCTTCCCAGAAGGTACATACAGTGCTTAGCCTTCCCAAATGGTCACCCATCTTATACTGGGCAGGCTCAACGTAGGTTAACTTCGGTGATCTGACGCGAATCAGTGTTTCAATGTGATTGTGCTGTACTTCCTTTATATAATGGAAGATGAATAGATAGAAGAAATAAAATGACATGTTCCGTAATTTTTATTGGTCAATGTGCGCTAGAGTACCAACTAAAGACTTACCTGTAAAAAGTTAATTTTTAGTGGTATTCGGTCTTTTTTGAACGAACATCACATTCAAAATTGTCTTCAACAAGTAGTAGTACTTGTGCACTTATTGAACCGTGCTGAAATAATAACTTTATTATTTAGAAAGCCATTCTTAACATGGGGAGAGGAGGGTGTTTTGTAACTATTCTGTAATTTCACCTAACAATTTAATAAAAAAAAAAGATATCGTAAAACTAATTTAACTTGAAAATACTATTTAAAAATAGCATGGTTCAATAAGTGCATAAGAACCCAAGTAGTTTTTATATTAAAACCTTTAATTATCCAATGTATTCTGTATTGCTTTCACAAGTGGCCATGGTTGTTTTCGCATGCGCGCATTCAATTTTCCCCGATCTTAAAATATGCTTAAATATATTTTAATTCATGCAGATTTCATATTATTACAGAACCAATTCTCTATTTAATATTACATTTATTATTTTGTACTAGGGGGGGGGGGTGTACCCGGCGTTGCCCGGGTGTTTAGAGGTGTGTGTGCTCGGGCGGTGGGGGTGGGGGTAATCAAAATATAATATGCAAAGTAAATATTTTTAAATATTAAATAAAAATTAAATATTATATAAAAAAAAGTTAAAACTTAAAAAAATCGAAAAAAAAACACAAAAAAACTAATGAACGATGTTAAATGTAAAAATCCGAAAAGCAAAAACAAAAAAGAAAACAGAAAAAACGAACGTTAAAACTTCTTTAAAAAATCTGAAAAATAAAAACAAAAAAAAACGTGAAAAATGGCTTAAATAAGCCTGTTTCAATATTAAAATTTTAAAAATTGGTGGGTACCCGGCGTTGCCCGCATGTTTTTGGGTGTGTGTGGCGGTCGGGGTTGGGGGGATGTTAATGAAAACCTAAGAATAAGTGAATTAAAAAAAAAAAAACAGAAAAACGAACGTTACGTGAAAAATGGCTTAAATAACCCTGCTTCAATATTAAAATTTAAAAAAAGCGAAAAAAAAAAAAAAAAGAAGACATCTCACACCACGATTCGAACCCAAAACCTTTAGATAATGACCCAGCGCTCTAACCAACTGACCTAAGACGACGTACACAAAATTAGGTCATTTTTTTAAATCTTTAAACTAAATCAGGTTACGATGTCGTATGACGCATGTGTAGAAGCGACATCGTCATGAGAGGAGGTTTTTGCTGACCCTTTCCCTACCTCCCCGTAGAAAAGTGATGATTTCAGGGTGACAAAATTAACGTTTTTTGGCCAATTTTTTGATATTTGTCGGGTGAAGGATGGGGCTTTCATATGAGACCAAATTTGTGAATTTTTGTTCTGTCTGTCGAAAGTTTTTAGCAGACATACACACACACACATACATACATACATTTTCGCTTTTATATATATAGATTATTTTTCATAGTTTTCTTTCTAAAACACAACACAGCATTTTTTGGTGCTTATCCGCTTATGTTACTGCACAATTTTTAAATAGTATTTTCAAGTTAAATTCGATTTTTACAATATTTTTGTCTATTAAATTATTAGATGAAAATACAGAATAATTAGAAAATTCCCTCTCCTCTCGATGTTTAGAATGACTTTCTAAATGATAACGTTATTATTTCAATGTGGTAACAATTGATATGGGGTGGGGGTGGGGTGTAGTTATCAACTAAATCAAGTCGCTCATTACATAATCAGAAGAATCTATTTGAACAGAATTTATTCATTTCACCGGTCACCCATGCAATTCTGTCAGCGTGTAGAAACATAGCTGCAATACGTTCCTTTTACACACAAATCCATGGGACTATATTTTTGTCTATTCACGTATGTAGACAGTGAACGGGTTGGAACATTCAAGAAAGCCCATATAAAAGCACTGACACACCACAAAACAAACCAGTCTAGACAGCATTTCCGCAAGTCATCATCACCGCTGCCCGTAATTGTTGCTCGCGTCAGACTCTGTCCAAGGGCGTAAAAACTGCACCACCAAGAATACCAAATTCAAACCGCAACGGATAAATTACTCAATCCTTTACCAATGAAGCTCACGCAAGCAACAAAAAAAAAAAAAACGAACATTTTTCCTCGCAAAAATCTGTCCTTCCTGGGATACTTTCATTCACAGTGTTTCTTTATAAAATATGTTGACAGTAACAATTTCCTCAGTCACAAGTTTCTTTTTATGGTACACTGAAAAACAGTGAATTAATATTGTTGCATATTGAAGGGGACAGATCCCAGTAATTAGAAAAACAAAGTACATAGGATTGAAAATAATATTTATTAAAGGAGTATGCTAGAATCGAACTCAGTAATCCAAAGTTAAAAAAAATACATATTGCAATTTAGATGCAATTCTAGAAATGTGGAGAATAGTCCATTATATTAGAAATAACTATACAACTAGTTAAGTCAGAGAAGTAGAATGAACAATCAATTTAGGAACGTTCTTTGTGTTGCCAAAAATGTGTTGGAGACCTAGATAATATGTAGAATCCATGTGAGGAGACATTCACATGTTTGAGCACGATCTGACGTCATAAAGAAAGATAGGTAATAATATATTTAGTTAAGTCAATCAGAAGAGTTTGGAGGTGACAGTTAGAGTTGGGAGAGTTGAGTTAGCTAGGCCCCTTTCGGAAGCAAGGTAGAAAAGCAGACAAGACAATGTAGAAACCTAAAAGGCATCGAATACCTGACCATTCTCATCGCCAGCTGGAATAAATGTCTTCATGTTATTTGTAAGCTTTTGTCTTCATCGTTATTTCAACAAGGTAATGTGTGTTTTCTGTTATTATACAACATCACACTGTCCCCTCATCTTGAATACTGAAGTTTGTGTAAACCCTTTTTAAAAGTGTTAACTGTCTGTCCCCATCATCAATAATGTATCTCCCCCTGTGTTTAAAACAACTGTTTATTTCACATCTTATCACATTCATATCTCTCCTAATAATAAAATGAACTCAACAAGTAATTGTCATATCACCGTCGTTGCTGTATATGCTGTTATATAAATGTCTCATCCTCTGTTATAAATGTCCTCCCCGAGATGTACACCCCCCCCCCACTATTCAACAATACTAACATTTGCTGCTGATGAAAATTCTCTTACAATTGAAGTGGCAACTGTGTAAATTTTGATAATTGATAGTTTCCATAGATTTCTTGGAATAAAAGTGTAAAAATAATTTTGACCCACAACAATAATTAACAAATGTATTTATAATTAAATATTTTTAAATTGGTGTTGAATTTATTATTTTAAAATTGCTAACAGTCATTTTTATATTATATTAAAATATGTTTTTAAAATATTGTAAAACTCTACTCTGCTTTGTGTGTTTAAAATTTACCTTTTCAGAATTGTTGAATTTAAATCATTTAAGAATTAATTATTTTGAGAATGTTTTTTTTCTTTGCAATTTAACTGATTGTATTATATACTAGCGGCTGCACTGCATCGGCACACACAATGCCAAGTTAAACACAAAATCGAGTACACTCAACATCAAGTACAATCAGCATCGTCTTACCATCAACGCTTACCCTGTGAACTCGCAGTATGGGAAATTTCCATATGCACAAAACACAATCACTGAAAAAACAAAAATACCCTAACTAAGGGTAAGGATAATGAGTTAACGTTGGATAAAATGATGGTTAAAATTATTACAAACTTGCCAGGATTCGAACCTGGAATCTTCTGATTCATAGTCAGACGCGTTATCCATTGCACCACAAGTTCTGTCCGTATCCTGAAAGATGTTACCGTGACAGTGCCAAATTCCGTTGACATGGGCAGGTAACTTTTTCGACAAAGTCACGAAATGGCCCAAAAACCCTTATTTCGGGCTTTTTTGTGTGACTCAGCATTTTTCGTTACAAACCATATATAGATAAGAACAATCTAGGAACTCACACCTTTCAGGGAAAAAAAAAGAATTTTTTAATTCGGTGCATCCATTCAAAAGTTTTATTGGTGTATATATATATATATATATATATATATATATATATATATATATACATACAGGGGGCATGCAATAAGTAATGCCCCTGACCCACTTCCTATAGCAGTAGAGCAACGAAACTTAGCACAGTTATTAGTCTTTCTCTACATAGGAACCACCCAGAGTTATACATTTCTCCCATCGTTTGATGCAGCTCTGGAGATCGTTTTTGTAGAACACCCCAGGTTGATCCTCCAACCACAACATGACTTCAGAAATCAAGGCTGCATCATCTGGGAAACGCTTTCCTTTCAAAAACAACTTCATGGCTGGGAAGAGGTGAAAGTCAGAGGGTGCAAGGTCAGAAGAGTAGGGAGGATGGGGAGGATTTCATAACCACATGGCTGTGCTTCTGATCTGGCGACATGCGAGTTGTGAACCAGAGCGTTGTCCTGCAGGAGGAGGGTACCTTTGCTGATCTTGCCCCACCTCTTGATTTTGATAGCTTCCCTTAATTTCCTCAAAAGTGAAGCATAATAGGCTCCTGTAATTGTGGTATCCTTTGCCAGGAAATCTGTCATCACTACTCCGTCCTGGTCCCAGAAGACTGTGAGCATGACCTTGCCAGCGGAGGGCTGTACCCTTACCTTCTTTGGAGGTGATGAGTCCAAATGCTTCCACTGCATTGACTGGTCTTTGGCCTCTGGATCATAGTGATGGATCCAGGTTTCATCCTGTGTAATCAGTCTTTTGAAAAACTTTGACTCATCTTTTTGGCACATCTCTAAATTCATCCTCGAGCACTTGACGCGTTCTTGCTTCTGGAATGGTGTGAGCAACCTGGGAATCCATTTGGCAGACACCTTACGCATATGCAAATGGTCATGAATGATAGTTTCCACCAACCCTGTACTAATCTTGACGTCTTGGGCTATTTAATGAATAGTAATGCGCCGATCTTCCAAAATGGCAGCCTCAACTTGACGGACAGATGCCTCATCAATGGCAGAAGGGGGGGGGGCAACCAGGTCTGGGAGCTGTTTCCACAGACTTCCGGGCGTGTTTGAATTCACGATGCCAGCGTTTTACAAGGTCATATGATGGGGCATTATCACCATGAGTTTCTTTCATTTCATCAAAAGTCTCCTGTGGTGTGCGTCCTTTCAAATACAAAAACTGGATCACTGCTCGACATTCAACAGGCTCCATTTCACACCTGACTCAGTTCAAACACCTGTAAAACAGAAACCATAATTAATTCAGAGCTGTAATTTGCCACATAACCTGTAGAGATATAAATTATTGCACATGCATAATTTCAGCTAGATCAGACAACTGGAAGTAGGTCAGAGGTATTACTTATTGCACGCCCCTCATACAAGCACATAAATAAATAAACATTTAGAATTTTATTAGTAGTATAGATTATTAAGAAATACTGTAATAAAAAAAAACAGCATAATATTGAATTTATTTCCATTTTCTATTCACAAACTCTCAAGATACATAAAAAAATGTTATTTATATATAAAAAGAAATATTCAAAAAATTTTTTTTAACTATTCAACTTTATTAAATGTTGAAATTTTGCCCAATTTTAATATATTTTATTCAGATTTCGTAAAATGAAATGTGGGTGGGGACATGTACCAAAAATATTTCCCCTCATATATTTTACAAAAACTGCATTATAAATATAAAAGATTAATTAAAAAGTGTATAAGTATCGAAAATTTCATGAAAATCTACCAGTATTTTATTTTTGCTAGATTTATTAAACATGAGTATATGGACACATCAGAAATAGCATATACATAGGAATGTTGTTTTATGATTTCAATAATGTAAACATAATATTAGTATCACATTTTCATTATTTTTGTATGCTGAAAAAACTTTTTTTTTTTAATTATTGCTAGTTTTTATTTAAGTTTCTTTTAGAATGGTTCAAAAATTATATATTAATTTAAAGTTACATTGTGTTACATATAGGTGGGTGCTTTGGAAGTACGAGTTGGTCAATTACTGACTTTAATACTTCTACTATTGTTTATTTTGAAATTGTGAATACCAGACCACTTTTTTATTTTTAATCAATTAGAAAAATATTTTTTATGCTTTTTGCATGTAACTTGTATTCTTTTTTTATTATGTTTACACAACTGATCAAATTAGGATGTGGAAAAGTACAAATTTAGCCTTTTCTGTACAATCATCCAAAAAAAAAACAAATAGAGAGAGAGACTAAAATATGGCCATAGCAAAGATAGAAAGCAATTGTCATGATAGTTTGTATTCTGGCTAAAAAATAAAAAAATAAATAAATATAAAATAAACGTTTGTAAAATAGTTAGTGTTAAAATATATTGGAAAAAATACACGAACTAGATTTCTTTTCAAAATAACTAAAAATCAACTACAAAAACATTATAGAATACTATAAAACATAAGATAAACATAAAATATAAATAAAATAAGAACATTGACTTAAACTTAACGCATTGAAAAAATGTCATGATGAAAACAGTCTTTTATTATGAAGAATCTATTAAGGTAGATGGAAATGGTTTGGGGAAGTGATGAATTATGGAAAGAAAAGAGAGAGTATAAAACTCAAGGAAAGTGATGTTTTTTTTTTGTTTTTTTTTTTGCTTTTAGCACAGTAAGAGAGAAAATTAGCAATAATTAAGAGAAAGAAATATAATTGGGAAAAAGAAGAAGGCTAGACAATAGGGTATATCTTACAATATTTTGCTTTATTTCTGATAATTTAACCATTTTTTGTGCATTTGATGTTTACGATGGTAGCAAACCTTGTAAAAAAAAAAATGGTATTTTTATTTGTATATCCAATGTATTTTGCTTAGGATTAAAGTGTAGTATCTGTTTTGATACAATCTCTTTTTTTTGTTCTTGGTAAGTTAATGAGAAATCTTTTTAGACTGAGATAATTTTTATTTTTTTGCTCAATCCAGTGTGTCACTTTTCGGGCAGTTATCTATTCATGGTGTTTGCTTTGGTTGTTTTGTTTTACGTTATATTAATCCTTTTAGGGTTATTTTATATCAAATCCATTCATTTTGATAAAAGTTTTTATGTTTCAAGTTCTTTATATCTTCAAATATTTATTCATGGTGTTTGTTATTTTGGTGAGGAAAATTGTTTTTGTTTTAGTTTTGCAGATCATCATTGAGTTTTGCAAAAGGAAAAATTGATAACATCAATGTTCGATGCATTTTAGGTCAGGAAGCCAGTATCTTCAGACAGCCTGATCTGGTAGCACCAGATTAAGTGGTGACTTATTAGTATAAAAGAAATAAACTGTTATAATGGTCAGTTCACTGGATGAGGTTGAGGTAATGAAGTTCGTTTTTGTTTTTACAAAATGGTCACCATTTATCAAGGCCCATGGGCCACTTGAGGATAAAGGTATTTGATTTTAATAGGTAGATGGTGAAACACTGAGGGGTTAGTAACGCTGGTTGTAATTGGTCAGAAATTGACTATTTAAAAAGTCAACTCAAAAAGAATTTGTTTCAATTTGACTTCGCAATGTTATAATCAGCCAGGAAGCAGCCCCGTGGTATTGTGTTCCATGGATATGAAGTTCGAGAGAAGAAACTTTGCTTATGGAAGTTACGTTTAGTTCTAGGTACATGGAAGAAAATTTATTGACAATGTTTTGAAGTTAGATGAGTGTTTGTTGTGAATGTTTTATAGGGGTGGGAGTAAGGGAGAACCATTATCTAAGGTGGTAGTTATGGTCAATAGTCTCCCTGATTCCATGTTTGAAACAGCTAAATAAATTGTCCCTCTAATTCACAGAAGAAAGCATATACAACAAGATTGTTGTTTAATAGAAAATACTGTTTTTTATTTTTTTGCCAGGACTGGAAAGGAATTAAAAACATCAGAATGTGAGATCTCCACTTTTTAAATGGAAGTTTTTGTTTTTTTTGTAATTCAGAAAATGCGAGATTCTCCTTAAATTGAATAAAAAGAAAAGCTTAATTTTTACCCTTCCTTGATTTTATTTATCTTTCTCTTCCTTCCTGTTTTTTTTTTTCTCTCTTCCTCTTACTGTTTCTATGTTGTCTTATTTTTCTTTCTCTCTGGAAATATTAATTTTTCCACACTTCAAGCGATTAGTATGGGAAAAAGGAAGGAAGGTAGAAGACATTTGTTTTATCAAAGAATTACTTACTGTTGCTCACCCCTCCCCCTCACCACACACACACATGCACACATACCCACATAAGCACTTGGAGGTCTTTCTCTTTTCTATTTCTTATTTATTTCTTGGACCAAATATATTAATGTTTTAATGCCAAAAAAAAAAAACTTGGAACAGCCTTTTTATACAAAAGATAATTTTAACAATTTAACAAATTTCAAAGCAAAATTGGAGTTAAAACATATCAGTTGATACTTTCAATATGAACAAGACAATATATTGGAGATAATACCATTTGCTAAATCCTCCCTCCAAAATGAGATTCTACTTTTTTTTAGCCTATCAGGTGTGAATTCTCTAAAAAACATGAAGAAAAAGAAAAAAGAAATAATTATCTTAAAATTTAGAGTGAGAGATCAGTTTTATATATGAATTTAATGTAAAATGATCCCCCATTTATGGACATTTTATCGTTTTAGGGCAGTTAACCAACTTAATAAAATTTTTTAGCTATGGGAAATAAATTCTGTGCATTTTGAGGAGGGTCTACTTTCTTTTTTTTTTTAAGATGATTCTGTATAGTTTTAAAAAAGTTTTTCTTTACAGGCTTGTCACTCGGACTTGAGATTAATGATAGGATTAAAGAAAGTTTTGTCTTTTTTATTAGGGAACTTGAACCTAGGGTTAATGGTAGAGTAAGTAATTTCTTTTTTGTTTTTACTGACTTTTTCACATAGAAAATTCCTGTCTCCTCCCCTTAAAAAATTGAGCAAATTTATGCCCCATAGCAAAAGTCCTAGCAGATTCCAATTCTAGGTTGGTGAATTGAATGGGGCCAGCATTAGTAATTTGCTTCTTTATGCATCATGACTCTGTTTGGAGGTGGGAAAAGTAGTTGAGTGGATACACTTCAAAGAACTAGCCCAACAAACTGTATTCATGAGCCAATCCAATTCTATTGATTGCGAGACCAATTACTCAGCACATGCTTGTCTGTTTAAACCAAGAGAAAATAGTACATCAAAACATGTGACTGCTGCAATTTTCTATCTTGAATTGTTTTGTAATTTGTGTGTGGCAGAGAATCAATTTTGTAATTGGTATCGCCACCAGAGAAAACAATTGACAAGTGTTAATTCTATTGGCCATAAAAAGTGAAACACTTTGTGTCATAACATTTAATTAGTTACTTCGTTTAATCCAAAAGTTTGACAGAGATCTTCAATCAATGTACAATTGACTCTCTTTGCTAATTAAGCCAACCAATTTGGTTGGATTGCAAGCTTTTTGAGCATTGAGTTTTAGGTGGATTGCAAGATTTAGACTTTATATTTGGAAAATGATTTCAATGAATCATTGTTTCAGAGTTTGAATTTTAGATGAATCACAAGCATTGATATTTTGATGGTTCAGGCACAAAACTTTCACTTTGTGGTTTATTTGTAATTTTTAAAAAATACAACTAGTGCTACTAGATTAAGCTGTCTAAAGATAATAGCTTCCTGACCTAAAATGCATCAAACATTGATGTTAAGCCTCAAACAAAAATGAATAAATAAACAATTCTCCTCTACAAAACAACCCAATCAAACCAAACACTATGAATAAATATTTGAAGATACAAGGAACTTTAAGCATAAAAACTTTTACCAAAATGACTAGATTCAACATTAAATAACCCAAAAAGGGTTGACATACCATAAAACAAAACAACCAAGCCAAATGAAAAATACATTTCAATTTATTTGTGTTGATCTACTCATTTGAAAAGAAGCTTTAGTAGTTGTAAAACCAAATTATAGCATTTTAAAACTCGTTTTCTTCTGGTTTTTCCTTATTTTATTTTTAAACATTGTAGTAAATAATGGGCAATCAACAATTCCCCCACTATCCAACAATCATGAGGTTAACATGATTGCCAGTCGGTTTGCTTCAAACTCTACATTGGACCCAGCAAACTACTTCCTCCCTGATTTTCCTTTGTAGACTGACACCACACTAGATGATCTGAAAATTACTCCTTCTCAGGTGCATGATATCATAAAAAACTAGACACCTCAAAAGCATGTGGACCTGGTCTTATCCTGGCTGTACTATTAAAAAAATGCTCCACTGAGGTTGCTCCAGTCCTTTCCAAATTTCACAACAAATGCCTTAACGAATCTTGCTTTCCTAACTGCTGGAAAACTGCTTTTGTGATACCAGTTTACAAGAATTCTGGCGAAAGTTATTAATTAAATTATCACCCCATTAGCCTCCTCTCTCTTTTCTCCAAAATATTTGAGTCCATAATTAATCAAGCTCTAGTTCATCACCTTACAGTTGCTAAACTTCTGACCGACCAATAATATGGATTTAGGTAAGCCCGTTCTACAGCAGATATCCTAACTGTAATCTCTTAACATATATACCATATACTGGACAAAGCAGGGGAGGGTAGAGTAGTAGCCCTAGATATATTTAAGGCTTTTGACAGGATACGGCATGATAGTCATACGGGTATCACTGGACGAATACTTAACATAATTAAATCCTTTTTAAATAAGAGAAGAATCCAGGTTGTCCTCAATGGTCGTACATCTTAACAATATAAATGTGGGTGTACCTTACAGATCAATCCTTGGACCTTTATTATTTCTGATATTCCTAAATGACCTCCCTGATAAAATTTTCTTTGAGATGGGTATATATGCTGATGACACCATGCTCTATAAAAGGCACGAGGGGAAAACAAATGAACACATATCTAAGGAAGAGGAAGACATCCAATTTGTAGTGAAATCGGGAAAAAATGGACGGTCACATTCAATACTGCCAAGACTAAGCTTGTTTCCTTCAATAATTGCAAGAAACCTTCTAAACCGCTAATAGCTATGGCTAAAGATACATTACTTGAAAGTACTTGTTTCAAACTCCTCAGCTTAACGTTCACAGGGAACATGAGTTAGAACAGATACATCGAGAGCATTGCCAAGACTGCTGCGAAGAAGGTGAGCTCTTTCTCTACCATGCTAGAAAGCTACTTATGCCTGAAAGTATCCTGTACCTCTACAAGGCCACCATTCACCCATGTATGGAGTATTGTTGTTATATTTGGGCTGGTGCATCTGCTACTAGTCTCTCACTCCTGGATTCAAAAGAGTCACCAACCTGATAGGTCCTGAACTGTCATTTAAGCTTCAACCTCTGTCCCATCGATGAAATGTTGCATCCCTCTTTTTGTCTGTCTTTTTACAAGTATTTTAATAGTGGATGCTCCGATGAACTACTAGCCCTTGTACCCCCAACTAACCCAACAGGCAACAAAGTCCCACCCCTACACAGTAGAAATCCCTAGATGTAAGAAAGCCTTCTACTACTTCTACTAATAGTTTCTTCCCCAGAACTGCTAGACTTTGGAATTACCTTCCGGTTTCCTGCTTCCCCAACTGTACTAACATGCATAAGTTTAAGTGTAATGTGAACAGACATTTTGCTGCTCAACTGTCTACATAGTATCCCTGCAACTTAAGTCCCTGATAGTAGCCCCTACATCAAAGTGGCAATCTGTCTTGTTTGGGGTGAAAATGTAATTAAAAAAATATATCTATATACTTGATTTTCCTTTGTATTTCATAAGAGAGACATTTTAAATGGAAGAAGATGAAAGAAAATAAAATTAGCCACAAATTTTTGTTTTGGACTTTTCGACAATGTTTAATAAATTAGCCATTTCTTTGATAAAAGACTAGCTGAAAAAATTTCTTTATTTTTTATTTTTCCAAAACTATTATTTTTTTTTGTGTGTGTGTGTGTGTGACCATTCTAATCGTTTGTGAATAATTAGTTTTATGTATTACGAATGTTTTTTAAGGAGTCACTAGGGAGATTGTTCCAATTTTACTGAAATGAGAACATTATAATCCTTTAGATTTGGTTTGATTTTTCCATAATTTATTATTGATTTCAATCTGAATTTAAATAAATTGAAATGTGTTTTTGCAAAATCACAAATAAAAATTGGTTATATTGTTGCAGTTAGCTTCCCAGATAGTTGCCAAATTTTATCAACTGATTTTATCTGATTTTCTTAGCAGAGACAGGGAAAATAAATCCATCGTATTCATTTGTTGTCTGATTTTGTGGATTATTTTAAAAATACTAATTTGATTTTTGTGGATTAGCTTATATTTTTATAGATAATAATAATTGTTTTCTGATTTTTATTTTTCAGTTTTATTTTGCAAATATTAATTAACAAATAACAAAATCAATGTTAATTATAAATTGTAATTATTGCCAACCTGACTTAGGGTTATTTGTAGGGTTAAGAGGGTATGTTTTGTTTTTTAAGAAACAAATAATAAAATCAAACAGTATTTGTAAAAAAACAAGATCTGCAAAACTTAGACAACAGATTAATATGTTGAATTAATTTGCCTTGGAAAATCAGAATTAACTAATTGATATAAACTTTGCCAGCTAATCAGTTCAAAATAATTATAAAAAATATATATTTAATTTAAATAATTTATTTTAAACTAGTCTGAGTGCCCGGCGTTGCCCGGGTGTTTGGAGGTGTGTGTTGAGCACAAAAAAAAAAAAGTGGGTAGGCAGGCAGGCTCGAACCCATACCGCGAAGGAGGAAAAGAATGTGAAAAAGAAAGTGACATCTTTGCTGTTGCATCCATCGCCAAACCAGAAGTGAGGAATGTTCAAATTAATGCTAGTCATTCGAAAAGAGGGGATAGTTTTAGGTAAACATACATACATACATACATACATTTAAACAGACAGGTGAGATTTATATTATTTTAAATTCAATTTTATTCTTTTAAGATGTGTTTTCGCATATCAATAAAAGTATTTGCCAGTCTTTGTGTTTGAAATTGTATTTTCATTGCTAAACAGATTGAATGGATGCATTTTATGAATATCTGTTGTTTCATATTTCAAACTTTTTAAATGACTTGATCTAGAACTGTAAGCCACATTTAGTTTCAGAACAGTTTCTGATGGTTAGTTGTTCTACACAAGTCCTGGGAGTGACTGGTTCTCAGTAGACAGAACAGTTTCCAATGGTTAGTTGTTCTACACAAGTCCTGGAGGTGACTGGTTCTCTGTAGACAGTTCTCGAGTTGGAATCCAGTGCAAAAGATTCTTCCCATGTTGACACAAAGAAAACATATGCGAAATTGCTACAGAAAGGTTTAATATTTATAGAGCAATTCTGGTTTCTGATTGATTGGTAGCAGAACGTGAATTAATTCGATTCGTCAGTTCCTAGCAGCAGCGTTTATAAATAGAATCTCCTAGCTGTGAGGGATAATACCCCATTATAGGGCAAAAGTATTGCAACACTTGACTTATTTACATAGTCCAGAGAGCTTTGTCACATGCTTGAAAACAAATTTTTACACTCCGGAACCAGTCTCAATCCTTATCTGATGAGTGCAACTCTTTGATAATCATCTTCTTGTTCTTTCTTTAATTAAATCTTCTTGATATGATTCCTTTATGTAGCTGAAGTATGATAGCCGGGAAACATTTCCAAACCATGTTAATCTCTTTCCCTTCGAATGATGTTGCTGATGCATCTGTTAATGTTTAAGCCTCTTTCTGGTATCTGCTTTTCTTCGTCTATCTCACAAATTTACACCAAGTATAGTTTTTAAAGATTTTATTTCAACAACATTGAGCTTGCTCTTTTTGCTCTAGCAAGGATTATAATTTGGATTATTTGGATAACTATTCTCATCTTGATTGTTATATTCATAATTTTTCCACCAATGTTATTTTTTACCTTCTTGAGACGCATCTTTTTTAACTCTGGAACTTAATAGTTGAACTTGGTAATCTTGACAGACTTTTGTCCGAACTTTTTACCTAATACACCAAAGTAAATTTTCTCATTCTGTCAGCCATGACAGGTAGAACTAATAACTTTATATTATTCTTGATTATAATCACCTGTAGTAAGATTCGACCTTCAACTTTCAGATGACTATTACTTACAACTGATTTTTAACCAATATTATGACCTTGTGTTATGCTACATGTTCATGGGGACAATTCTAGTATGGATTTTGAGAACGTTAAACATAATTTTTTTTATATCTGTTATGTTATATATACATAAACAGAAATATTTTTATATATAGACGTAGTGCCTTTTATATATACATATATATATATAAACATAAATATTTTTTTCTTGCTATTGTTCTAATCTACTATTTGTAATTAATGGTTCAATTCTATAAGTCTACTACTTTGGAGGTCACTGTTACTTAACATATATGCTTGTTGAGACACTTGTAGTCTGTCTAAACTGTACGAACGAACTGACTAAATCAAGATGGCCGACTCCTATTTATATCACCACAAGCAAGGGAGGTAACCATGTAACTGAAGCAAGGGAGGTAACCAATGTCTACATTAACATTGCTGCTGTCCTCAAGTGAATAATTTATTTCTGATTTAACAAGTCCCTTAGAAGCTCAGACGAAGCTCCTGCCTTGGTCAAACAATCAGACACCTGATCACAACCCCTGATCCATTCTATCTGTATCTCTCCTCTACTCTTCATTTCCTTCAGCCTTGCTACATCTATTCTCAATCGTCGATCGCTTACCAGATTGTTGGAATTCAATGTCTCCACAAGTGATGCATTATCTGTCTTGCAGAGAACGTCTGGCAATTTAGATAACTGAAATACCTCTTGTATCATAACCGCAGTCAAAACACCAGCATCAGCTCCCTCATTCAGAGCAAGAGTCTCTGAGGCCAATGGGCTTTTTGTCACTCTGTCCAATTTCTTTGACGCCCAACACATGGGGGCCATTTTGTCAGTACTTCCTCCAATAAAGACAACAAAACCACCCTGTGAAGATCCATCTTCCAGACTGGCATAAGAGGCATCAAAATGTGTAAATCTGAGGGCTTTCCCAATTTTGGAAATGTTATAGAACCCTTCTTGGATTTCAATTTTGATAAGGCTTTATTCGCCTCAAATAAGGCTTTTACTTTGGGATGCTTTCCAGTGTTGCTCATTTTACACACATCAAAAGCTATATCAGGGCGTGTTTGAGTTGAAACCCACATCATCTGACCTGCAAGTCTCTTCAACTCATGCTTTTCTTCTTCATTCAGTTCATCATTTTTCCTCAGTATCCTCCCTTTGCTTATTTCTATTGGAGATATGGAAGATACATATAGATCTTGTTCTACAGTGATCCCATTTTCCTGTTGATTAACATTCAGTCCAACATATTTGAATGTTCCACTTTCATGAGATCCCACCTTAAATTTTTCTTTCAATGTTGCAATCACATCCCTTTCAAACTCTGTGTTTCCACAGAAAACAAAATCATCCACGTGCATAGCAAGAATTCCAGTCAAATTTCCTTTAATATCATGCCACAAAAACAATGCATTATCATAAGCACTTGCTACTCCTTTTAATTCAATCAAAGCCTGAGTAACTCTCTTGTACCATGCCCGTGGAGCATCATTCAATCCATAGATGCATCTTTTTAATTTCCACACTTGAGATTTAGGACAAACATCAGATGGTGGCCTCAGGTACACATCTCTCTCTAAAATACCACCTTGCAAAAAGGCTGAGGTAAAATCTATGGTCTGCAGCATCCAATTCTTTATTGATGCGGTTAGCATGACCATTCGCATAGCTTCACGGCTACATGTTGGGGAGTCCGTTTTCAGATTACTATTTTCTTCATAGCCTCGTGCTACAAGGCGAGCTTTCATTGTTTTCTGATTATCCTTGAATTTTTCAGTAATCACCCATCTTGTGGATATTGTTTTTTGACCTGTGTATGGCACACATTCAAATACTTCATAGGTGTTCATGTTTTTTATTTCTTTATGCTTGGCATCCATTACAGCTTTCGACTGCTCTTGTTCAGCGGTGAGCAGGACTACATTTTCCTGTTCAGTATATTGGGGCACTTCTCTCCAATGATCAATATGATTCCAGTTGATACAAACTTGATCCTCGTTTTCATCCTCAGGTTCTATATTGATCCAATGACTATATTTGCCAGTTGATTTAGGCTGTACTGACATAACCTTTCCTTTCTTCCACTCCCCACTTCCATTTATTTTATAAGTTATGGTCTTATTTCGGCCAGGTTTTTCAGTCTTATCTCTTAAACTGGTAGAACTATCAACAACTTCTTCTCTGTCTATATCTTCACTTTCTACCACTTGATTCTGCAACTCCTCCTCCTCAACTGAAAGGTATTCATTCTTCCCTTCTGTAGTGTTTCCCAGCATTTCAGCTTTTTTTGTTCTTTTTTCGTTGTTTTTATTCACTTTCATCAATTGGCACGGATGCATCCTATAAAATGCTCCGCCATGTCTGATTAAGACAAACTGGCCTTCTCTGCCTAACACTTTTGCTGGACCACGCCATCCTTTAAAACCCTGCCTCCGATAATAGATTTGGTCTCCGGTAGCATAATCTTCATCAGCATAAGTTCTGACATTAGACCTGAGAGCTCTCCTAATTCTCTCACTGGACTCAGCTTCCAAAAAGTTTCTCCTTGCACTATGGAGAGCATTTAAATTTTTTCTCACCATGTCACTTGTAGTAGAGGACTCCATAGCAG
The DNA here is from genome assembly GCF_053919585.1 of Euprymna scolopes. Classification (NCBI taxonomy): domain Eukaryota; kingdom Metazoa; phylum Mollusca; class Cephalopoda; order Sepiida; family Sepiolidae; genus Euprymna; species Euprymna scolopes. The sequence continues at coordinate 77,621,951 of NC_136492.1, forward strand.
GTAACTGGTCTGTCAGAATTGAGGGTGTATTTACATTGAAACCGAATACAAGTTCATTTGGACTGTGTCCAGAGTAATTGAGGAGGGCATTTTTTGCACAAATAGCCCATGCCAAGGCAATTTCAGGTTCACACTTCTCATCGTCAATTGTTTTTTTCATTGCCTCAGCAACTATCAAATTATGACGTTCTACAGTACCGTTGCTGAATGGACTTTCTGCGGCAGTAGTACAGGTCTCTATGTTGAGTTTTTCATTCATCTGTCTATAGTGTTCGTTGTTGAATTCACCCCCATTATCACTCAGAAAACGAACAGGAGATCCGAAATAGGTAATCCACATCATAAAGATGTTTTTGATGATCTCCTCCTTCTTCTTTGTTTTGATCAATGTTGCCGCTGAATACCTGGTAGCGGCATCAATGAGATGTAGTATCCACACCTCATTGTGGATGAACTCTTTCAAATCCATGCAAACTGTGTGATTAAATCTATTGCCAAGAGGCAATCCCACAACCGGTCGCAGTGGAGTTTTTTTAAATCTAAGGCAAATTTGACAGTTTTCACAAACCTCCTCAATCGCCTTTATAAATTCCTTGTCATTGAATTTGCCACTTTTTTTAACCAAGGAAACAAGTTTTTCCTTCGAGGCATGAGCAAACTGTCGATGAAGTTTTTCTGCTTTTTTTTTTTTTTCTGTGAAAGAACACTGACCAAAATTCTGAACATGTAATACAATGTTCTTAGTACCACTATGATCCAACAACTTATTTGTTAAGGGGAGACAATAGTGCCCTGAAGTTGTGGTCTTTAGTTCAATACATTTATCAAAAATCCAGCACATATCTTTCCGGAAATCTAGCACTATTCCTGCTGTCTTCATTGATTTGTGACTTAATAGAAGAGGCAAGTCGTTTTTCACAATATCTGCTTCGATATAAACTCTTATACCTCCGAGTGTAACCGGAAATTTAGCAACTTTAATTGCTGTGACAGCCACTCCATCACCAAAACAAAAACTCTGGTCTGAGTTCGTATACTTCACTAGTTGCAGGTCACTTTCATTTAAAGTATCTAAATAAACATCAAGCCACACTTCGCCAGCCAGTGTGCGAGTACAAGCAGAATCCAAGACTGCCATTCCAAATGTTTCCTTTACAAGATTTGAGATTTTTTCATTTGTACTGTTCAAATAAATATTTTCTTGAATGAACAACGTAATGTGTATTTGTTCTGTCGCTTCCGTAAACCTGGGCGTATTTCTAGGACACTCTCTAATTAGATGGTTCGGAGACTGACATTTGTAACACAACAACACGTTTCCACTTCGGTCACATGGATTAGATTGTCCTCGACGAAAACGCCTTTTGTTGTTACCCGGTTTAGAATAATTATAGTTGACGATTTCGGGCTCTGATTTCACTGCCGGTACATTTTCATCACGATAAATGTCACCAAATACTTTCTTTATCGATTCCTTCATGTTTTGATACGTCAAAACAGAACACGTTGTCCGCGCTAATTTTTCGTTCTCTTCCGATATGTTAACCGCGTTCAAAACAAGAAAAGCTTGCACTCCTTCCGGTAGAATAATGTAGAATTTTTTTAATCTTTGGTACAAAAACTCATAACGAACAAGAAAGTCATTTATACTGGTACCTGACGATCTTTTATAAGTGTAAAATTCCTTAAAAGTCATGTAAGCGCGCGTGTGTTCATCCTTTAAATACATGTCATCCAGTTTCTTTATTAAGATCTTCAAGCCATCTCGTCCGCCGATGTCACTTGTTGGCAATTCACGGACACATTCCCTAATATTCGGTGGTAGCGTCAAAAACACTGCTGGCCCTTTTTTTTCCTCAGAAAGATCCGTGAACAACGACCACATTTCAACGTCTTGTTTCCAGTTCTCGTAAACATCCTCCCCCTCCAACAATGGAGGTTGTTTGTTCGAAGTTGCCATATCCGATATCCGATCTGTCTAGTGCTACAGACAAGCTGTACAAAAAAAAAAAAAATTTTTTTTTTTTTTTTTTTGTTTTTTGTCGCACACAGAGGGATATCTCTGCTACCATTTGTTGAGACACTTGTAGTCTGTCTAAACTGTACGAACGAACTGACTAAATCAAGATGGCCGACTCCTATTTATATCACCACAAGCAAGGGAGGTAACCATGTAACTGAAGCAAGGGAGGTAACCAATGTCTACATTAACAATGCTGACCTTTGACACTCTCTACCATTCTTCTCTTCTCTATAATTTTTGCTTTGTCTCACCATGTAGATGGTTTCCCTTTTCCCCTAATTGAAAGCCGTTTTTAATTTTAGAAGAGTTTCTGACGAGTAGCCAATCTGTATAAGTCCTGAGACAAAGAATAGAGTTCCTTCTTGCGCGAAGATGAAAAAGTATATGCAGGAATTCTAAAAGATCCAATATTTTTATGGAGTGATTCTTGTTTTTGATTGGTTGCTAGCAAAGCATGGCTCCAGTTGATTGGTCAATTCCTATTACCAGTATCTATAAATAGAACCTTACAATTTTTTTTTTTTTAATCCTGCCCTCTTTTAGTATATCAAAAGTATTGCAAGATGTGCTTATTAATATCTCTATGTATTACGGCTTTCCAACATTCTTTTAACCTTACACCTTTGTATATTTTTCCACATTGACATGGAAAGGAACACACACAGTCATGATGCTTTAATACGTTTCATTTTTCACTCACATTCCTCAAACAGTTTGAGAATTTTATTTGTTTCTACAAATAATCGGATGATTTCTTTTTTCCAAACATTTTCCTAAAAGAGGAATTTCATTATCATCAGATGCTGTCAATTCCATAAAATTTTCAGTAAGATTTTTAGATAGAATTATTCGTTTCAACATTACAATGCTCATTAACCTTCTATTTTTTACACACTGACTTACCTTCTAAAGCTGTACTTGTATTTTTGGCTTGGAGTAAACAGTAGTATTTGTTCTGATAATGCACTTCATTTTTTTCTATTCTCGGTCAGTGAAAAATAGATTCTAGACTGAAGCAATTTTTATTTTTGTTCCAATCCAGATTGTTCTTTTTAGGAGGAGCTGAATCACTATTCTACTAGCGATTTGTTGAATTCAACAAACCATAAGATTTTAAAGAAATTACTGCACCATTAAAAAATATCAAATATTTACATATACTTAAAAAATAATTCTAAAATTATTATCTATATAAAAATTAATGATATTCATCTATATACCTTATTAATTTTGAAATATTATCAGTTTACTTTGATCGATTGTATCTTCAGTTCTAGTACTACTAAAATCTCACATCATATGACACTAGAAACTGGTCGTCTAGATTTAAACAGCCCATGAAATCTCAAAAATATCCAATCAAATCTAACTCTGCGATTTTAATTAAAATATAAGGTATGGACTATAAAAAACAGTTTCCCTTTCTTGATGATCAGTTTTGAGTGCATTTTTCATTTTTAACTTGAAGTATAAAGGCAATTGAAATTGAAATGATAATTTTATTCTCTTTCCATATAATTGTTTTAAAAATTTACTGACAAATAAAACGCATTAGGTATGAAATTTTGCTGATGTCCAATGAAAAGATGTTATCGCCTTATAATACTAAAAACAAGGGCGGTGTCATTACAAATTGGAGTTTTTTGATATCTGAGAATGCATTTTTCTTTCTTTCCAGTTTTTTTTTTTTTTTTTTAAATTTGATTTGTGCCTTCAGACACTTAACTGTAGATTTACGAATTTGCTTTTTGTTAGTGTACAACCCCGGACTTTTGCTTAGAGATTTGTGCCACCTTTATTGTTATTACTAATATCTGCTTCTGTTTGTCAGTATATATAAACAGTAGACGTTTTATTAGAGAGAGAGAGAGTGAATAAATAAATTGATCTGTAATTACATTGAGCTTCTTAAATAAGGATTGGTATATATTATAAGTAAATATATTTCTACACACACTTCTGAGTTTATATATAAAATATATTTTTTTTTTTTTTACATCACTTATAATATCTAATATATATATTTTTTACATAACCTATAATAACAAGCTCAATGAAATTATGTTTCCGGCTTCAGCCTATAAATACTGATTGGTTGCATCGAAATGGGCAAAGGAAAGAATCAATCTACAATCATAATTTCTTTTTTATTTAGGCAAATGCATACATTTTTTTCTTTACTGTCTTACGGATTGCAAAACACGCATAAGATAATAAAAAAAAATCTATAGGTATTCACCAAAATAAAATAAAAAATTATGATTGTGAAGTGATTCTTTTCTTTGGTCATTTGGATGCAACCAACGAGTATATATATATATATATATATATATATATATATATATATATATATATATATATATATATATATAGAATAAATGACAAAAATTTATATTCCAAAATTCATGCTGTTGACAATCTTATAGCTTATTCCTTTAAATCAGTTGATTTATACAATTCTTGACAGTATCTGTTTCGTAGCGCAAAATCAATCACTTCATTATTATACTAATAGATTCACTAATTGATATAATAATTAAGTGATTGATTTTGCGCTACGAAACATATATTCAAGAATTGTATAAATCAACTGATATAAAGGAATAAACTATAAGATTGTCAACATCATGAATTTTGGAATATAAATTTTTGTCATTTATTCTATATATTGCTCTGTAATCACATTAAGCTTCTTATATAAGAATTGATATATAATAAAAAAATATATTTCTACAGAAATATATATATATATATATATATATATATATATATATATATATATATATATATAAAGCAGGGTGATCCGACGTTGCCCGTGATTGAATGAGGATCAACAAATGTTCCACACTTCCAATACTTTTATTATCATCGAAATCAGTGAAATTGCTCACTTTCCAATCAAATTGATTGATTGCCTGGTCTAGTCAGGGGATCCACCACAGTGCACTGTGAGGAAACTTTACATGTCTCCCCGCAGTGACTTAGCTGACAACACCTTGTAGTCTACATTGCACTGTATAGAAACTACCATTGATTTTATAAAATTATTTTTATAAAATCAAATTTAATAAACAAATTTAAGTTTAAGATACAAAAGCCAATTATTATGGTTCAATTGTGCTCTAAACAGAAACATTGATTTCGAATGTGCCTCTATTTCATCAAAGAACCTTCTATTGAGTTCATATGCCAGGCCCTTCTGCTCGTGTGGTGATAAAAATTCTCAAATGAAATTGTGTGATTGTCAAAATCGGGTTGTTCCTTCTTTAATCGGATTTTTTCAATAATCGATTTTCAATACTGATCAGAGGCATTTTGATAGAAAAATCTATCTAAGAACACTCCCAGACATATAAAGTATATTTGTGTGAAATGTCAAAAACATTGGCTTAGCTGTTTTGGAGTCCATAAGGAATAAACTCACACACATGCACACACAGACGTAGTGCCTTTTTATATATATATATATATATATATATATATATATATATATATATATATATATACATATGTATATATATATGTATATACATATATTTCGTATATTAATTTTATGTGAGTAAATGAAGTAGTTATATGTATGTATGTATATAAACACCCACATACAGGGTGGCTCATAAATCACTATCATTTTAAAATGAAGTATTTTTTATTATAAATGAGTGTACTTTATTAATTCGGTTTTTATTACATAGTTTAAGATTGGAATTTTATGTGGATTTATGTATAAAAAAAAATGTCATGTAAATGGCTTCCATTTCCAGCTTTGCAAACACAAACTGTTTGCTAGGCAAAGTGATTTATGCACCACCCTGTACACACACACACACACACACACACACACACACACACACACACACACACATTTTGATACAATTATAGATTCCGTTAAATTTCCTTACAATTACCAATTTTGATTCTAATTCTTTTAAATATTTAGCTGTAGAGTTGTCGTTTTTTTTTTTTTGCGGGGGGGGGGGGGTCAGATTACCATAAAAAAATGCATGTATTTTGCAAATGTAAAACATGCACTTATGAGGTGATGTATAGATTTAAATTTTATTGACAGTTTAAAATAATCATTTATTTTTCATTACTACCACCAATGGAAAATTAAGTTTTAAACAAAAACAAACAAAAAATAAACAAATTAAAAGAATCGTTTGTGACATCGGAAAATAGACACAAATTTTTCTGATACCCCCTCCTCCATTACAATTTTTATGATTTCTGATTCTGATTAATCATCCCACCACTAATATATATATATATATATATATATATTTATTTTTTTACTATAATAATTAAATACCTACAGACACTAGTGTTTCATCCTTTCGGGATTCTTCAGTGCAGGGTGTCACGATTACTACCAGTCGAACGATTCGAACCCCGCGACACGAGACATCTCTGGCTCGATTAGCGGAGGCCGTATCCATTCGGCTACCATTAATCATGTGAAATAGCGTTGAATTTTAAACATTTTAATTTAAATGTTCATTACGTCAGACAGACAGTGATCAAATCGTTATACGATGATCTACGCATAAGAGCTAAATTGACCGACTTTTTAATTCAACAGAAAGTGCTCAACGATAAGAAACATATTTCTTAAAGGGGCTGTCATAATTATTTTTTTACTATAATAATTAAATACCTACAGACACTAGTGTTTCATCCTTTCGGGATTCTTCAGTGCAGGGTGTCACGATTACTACCAGTCGAACGATTCGAACCCCGCGACACGAGACATCTCTGGCTCGATTAGCGGAGGCCGTATCCATTCGGCTACCATTAATCATGTGAAATAGCGTTGAATTTTAAACATTTTAATTTAAATGTTCATTACGTCAGACAGACAGTGATCAAATCGTTATACGATGATCTACGCATAAGAGCTAAATTGACCGACTTTTTAATTCAACAGAAAGTGCTCAACGATAAGAAACATATTTCTTAAAGGGGCTGTCATAATTATTTTTTTACTATAATAATTAAATACCTACAGACACTAGTGTTTCATCCTTTCGGGATTCTTCAGTGCAGGGTGTCACGATTACTACCAGTCGAACGATTCGAACCCCGCGACACGAGACATCTCTGGCTCGATTAGCGGAGGCCGTATCCATTCGGCTACCATTAATCATGTGAAATAGCGTTGAATTTTAAACATTTTAATTTAAATGTTCATTACGTCAGACAGACAGTGATCAAATCGTTATACGATGATCTACGCATAAGAGCTAAATTGACCGACTTTTTAATTCAACAGAAAGTGCTCAACGATAAGAAACATATTTCTTAAAGGGGCTGTCATAATTATTTTTTTACTATAATAATTAAATACCTACAGACACTAGTGTTTCATCCTTTCGGGATTCTTCAGTGCAGGGTGTCACGATTACTACCAGTCGAACGATTCGAACCCCGCGACACGAGACATCTCTGGCTCGATTAGCGGAGGCCGTATCCATTCGGCTACCATTAATCATGTGAAATAGCGTTGAATTTTAAACATTTTAATTTAAATGTTCATTACGTCAGACAGACAGTGATCAAATCGTTATACGATGATCTACGCATAAGAGCTAAATTGACCGACTTTTTAATTCAACAGAAAGTGCTCAACGATAAGAAACATATTTCTTAAAGGGGCTGTCATAATTATTTTTTTACTATAATAATTAAATACCTACAGACACTAGTGTTTCATCCTTTCGGGATTCTTCAGTGCAGGGTGTCACGATTACTACCAGTCGAACGATTCGAACCCCGCGACACGAGACATCTCTGGCTCGATTAGCGGAGGCCGTATCCATTCGGCTACCATTAATCATGTGAAATAGCGTTGAATTTTAAACATTTTAATTTAAATGTTCATTACGTCAGACAGACAGTGATCAAATCGTTATACGATGATCTACGCATAAGAGCTAAATTGACCGACTTTTTAATTCAACAGAAAGTGCTCAACGATAAGAAACATATTTCTTAAAGGGGCTGTCATAATTATTTTTTTACTATAATAATTAAATACCTACAGACACTAGTGTTTCATCCTTTCGGGATTCTTCAGTGCAGGGTGTCACGATTACTACCAGTCGAACGATTCGAACCCCGCGACACGAGACATCTCTGGCTCGATTAGCGGAGGCCGTATCCATTCGGCTACCATTAATCATGTGAAATAGCGTTGAATTTTAAACATTTTAATTTAAATGTTCATTACGTCAGACAGACAGTGATCAAATCGTTATACGATGATCTACGCATAAGAGCTAAATTGACCGACTTTTTAATTCAACAGAAAGTGCTCAACGATAAGAAACATATTTCTTAAAGGGGCTGTCATAATTATTTTTTTACTATAATAATTAAATACCTACAGACACTAGTGTTTCATCCTTTCGGGATTCTTCAGTGCAGGGTGTCACGATTACTACCAGTCGAACGATTCGAACCCCGCGACACGAGACATCTCTGGCTCGATTAGCGGAGGCCGTATCCATTCGGCTACCATTAATCATGTGAAATAGCGTTGAATTTTAAACATTTTAATTTAAATGTTCATATATATATATATATATATATTTAAATGTTCATATATATATATATATATATATATATATATTATTTGTAAACAATTCAAATACCACAAATATATTTAAATCACATTCATATCATGTTATTTGATGTATGGTACATCTTACACGTGTTTGATTGAATGGTGTTGGTAGGCCAAACAACTCATCAGAGACCCACATAAATCCATAAAAGAATTTTATATATTAGCTTTCAATTCAGAAAACAGTTTCTCACTTTTTGTGAAGAAATTTTGTAAATATTTTAATGGCCCATATTTCTTCATTCTGTAAAAAAGACACATGCAGGCTTTATTAAATACAAATGTTTTTAACAAATTCTCTCCATTTTAAATGCTATATAAATTTTTTAATGATAAACATTGACTGAAATTCTTTCAAATATTTTCATTTTTTGTTGTGATTTTTTTATGTTTTTTTCTTTCTTTTTTTTTTTTCAGGTCCAGTTCAAATTGTTGTATCCTTTTTAGGTGTGGACATCTCCCTGTCTTTGCTAGTAAGTCGGTCCCACTTTAAGAGACATATTAAATCAAGTAGTAGTTTTTCTAGAGATTTTTGTTTTCATTAATCTTCTTCATTTGGTTTTGATATTTAGTGTGCTGCCAATGTCCCAGACGCCAGGATGTGTAACATCAAGGCAACATTTCATGCATGCTCTTCATGCAGTTCTAACCAAAGGGTAGATATCAGTCAAGTTGCATGCAGTCATATCATTTCTTATGAATTTAAACCAGGTATTCCCTGTTGTGTTATACTTACTAGTGCCTCGGATGTGCAGGTGCATTATGAAGTTGATGCAAGAGGTGGCATGCTGTACATCGCTAAATCACCTTAAACGTCAAACACATAAGACATCTGTAATCCCACTTGTAACACAATTGATTGGATCCTTTTGTCTAATTTACAGCTACATGTTCAACTCATCATGACATGAGCATTATGCCGAATCTGTTGTAAATCAGAAGTGCTTGAGGGCTTATGCCTTACTGGCATACGACATGGAAAAATGAACAGAGACTGAAAAGACTTTGTTCTGAATCTTCAAAGAAATGTGCCTAGATTTAAGGATTGGCAGCAGCTTCCTGAATCTTTTCCATGGAACACAATAGCAAGCAGTGTTTGTGACCACTATCAGCAACATGCTATCGCTGCTCATATTAAACGAAAAAAAGTAACCGTACAGAAATAAACTTGTTTCCACATATGAAGAAAAAAAAAAAATTTTATTAGATATCATTTTTATTAATCTTAGACAATTTTTTGTAATACGTGTAAGGATGTGAAGGTCCAATGAATAAATAAATACAAGCGATAATCATTTACTCACAAAACGCTACCTCCAAAACGAATTTGAGCAATTATAATTTTACTTTCAAAGAATCCCATGGTTTTCATTTTGAATACAATAATCTTATTCAATAAAAAGATAAATTATCATAAGGTTCGCTTCACAAAGAAAAATATTCTAAAATGAATATGACGGGAAATATTTTTTAAAGCGTTATACAATGTTTTATTTATTTTTTGTTTTGTTTTCACAAGTAACATATGAGGTAAGGAGTGGATAAAACCTTCCTGCAATGTGGTAATTATCTCCCTTGAAATCTGTATACCTGCACCTCTACCTGCGGACAAATTTGAGAGAGAAAAGTATATCAAAGATTGGCTGAGTAGAGATTTCATGCATACTTTTTAGAAACAATTGTCTCCTGTAAATTTTATAAAATTCCATAGTTTGTTGTAACGTTTTCAATAAAGTGGGAAAATAATAATTCTCAGCCTTAAAAATATGGATGTCTTCTTTAAAATCAACATACTATTAATAATATACAATATATGTAAATTACTAGAAAACTAAAGAAAAGTGACCTATTGAGCTACCCACTCAGCTTGGGTTAGATTGTTTGAATCAAGAGAAAGCGCGTTTGCAAAGCCAGTTAATTTTTAAAAATAAAGACAAAAATATGTCTTTCTATTTGCTATTTCTCTCTAGCTATGGTTAAATATTATTAATAATGAGGTGTGGTGATATTTCCTAATTTATTCCAATATCCTGTTCAATAGTTAGCTTTATTAACTTAATAGACAAAGAGTTACAGAAGTGAGAATGATAAACAATAAAATAAGAATGGGGTGGAGTTAACATACAATGAGAGAGGGTTAGAGAAATAGACAGAAACTTAGTAAGAAATGATTGGCATTTCTTCTTACTTACTTAGTAAGAAATGATTGACTTGGTGAATAAATTGTAAATTAACAGCTACTTAAAACAATCATAATGGACTAACTCAATCCCAAAACAAAGGAATATTTTAACATGTATATAGTGTGATTAAAATGTATAAGAAAAAGGCTTGAGGGGAACAAACATTGATTAACTCAGTTTTAGTATAATAATATGAGGTGCATTCCAAAAGTAATGCTTCCTATTTTTTATTCCCCCTAAATGAATCAGAGGGGATTGTAAATTGCGTTGTTATGATGACTGAACTAATGCATTCAAAAGTTTCATCTGTCTATTTCAGATATTGATGTTGTGAAATTCTTAAGAAAGCAACCCCTGTCATGGACATGTGTCAGAAGCAGAGATGCGTCCTTGAATTCCTGGCAAAAGTGCATTGATGACTATGTAGAAAAACCAATTCTGGGGTACAATGGAAACACTCTCGTCTTCATAGCTTCATAACTTTTGAGTTCAAAAATAGGAGGCTTTACTTTTGAAATGAACCTTGTATGACAAAGCACGCTCTGGACACCCATGCAGAGCCATCATTCTTTATTGGCAAAAGTGCCTAGAGAAATAAATTCTGAAGCACAAAAGGTCACCCGTTTTAATGGCATCACTTCTGTCTTCATAACTCTTCAACATTTGAGTAAAAACAAAAAAAAAGGAGACTTTACTTTTGAAACGATCCTTACAGACTATTAGTGGAAAATTTTTTTTTTTAAATTTGGCTCAGATTTTTTTTTAATTTCAGGAGTTTCATCAAGTATTCAATCTACCAACCCACAAAAGATATTCCCCTGTTTAAAAATAATTTGCCAATGTCTTTTCATAAAGAAACATTTCGATTTGTTTTGAATTAAGCTTAATTTTTTTATAGAAACCTTTTAATTTTAATAATTTGATATAAACTATAAGCTGATATCCCATTAAAAAAAATAATAATTAAAATAAAAAATGCTTTTGCAAATATTTTATCTCTGAGAAAAGCATCAAATTCTCTAAGAGAATTGTAATAAGGCTTGCTATTCAAGTAGCTTCTTTCCAAGGACTACAAGGCTGTGGAACTCTCTTCCTGCTCACTGTTTTCCTTCTACTTGCAGCCTTGGTCTTTTCAAGACTAAAGTCAATAGGCATCTCCTGTCTTTACAATAATCATCTTTCGTTCTTGTTAGCTTCTTACATCAAGTGGCTTCATGCCTTGTCTCAAGCGATTTCCATACAAAAAAAAAAAGACTTATTATTAACTAAAGGCTTTCATTTCTGGTAGTTAACATCATTATTTACCAAAAAAAATTTCCTAAACATTTTCATTTTTATAAAAGCCCAGGTTAAAAACCTGCCATAATAATCATTATTGTCCTCATCTATCTGTGAATCTTAAGATGATTTAGTGTTTCACTAAACCACAACCACAATCTGTTGTTCTTCCTTAAGCTCTCATCAGCGATCATCCTTGCCATACCAAATCCTACTTTATCTCAACCTGTGGTATTTTGTATTCTTTTTTATCGCTGAAATACTCATCTTTGTTTTCAAAGGTAACAATAAATTTCATGTTTTTGTTTCTAACTTTAAAATGTTGTTTTTTTTTTTCTTTTCTTTTTTTTTCCAAAATTTTCAACAAAAAACTTTAGTGCAAAACTCTGATTTTGCTTCAAACGAGAAACTTATCAACAAGTTTTGCAGAATGTCCACTGTCTGGCCCCAACATATACCTCATTAGTTTTTCTTGTTGAAAATAATAAATGCTGCTGGCCAAGAGGTTCTGATCTCCTTGTACCATTGAAGTACTTTTGAATTAAACTGATTAGGAAACAAAAGCTTTGGATAATCTCTTTTTTTCTTTTTTTTTTCCATTCCGAACATTTGTTATCCTCTCTCTCTCTCTCTCTCTCTCTCTCTCACACACACACACACACACCTAAAAAAAAGACATTAGTTTACTATTTACTCTCTTTCAACAGAATTTCCATGAGAATAACAACGACTACTCTTGAGCTGCTGCTTCCAACCATTTCATTCTTTTTAAAATTATTATTATTAGTAGTAAATCAAATTGCTATGCCCAGATCACATGAGAATGGTGTTATTTCAATCACATTTTGACTAAAATAAATACTATAAATAAATATTTGAAGATATAAAGAACTTGAAACATAAAACTTTTTCCAAAAATTACTGAATTTGGCATTAAATAACTTGAAATGGGTTGATATGCCATAATACAAAGCAACCAAACCAAACCAAACCAAACCAAACACATTTTGTAATTGCTGGAATATTTTATTTTTAAATGTCTGCCCTTTACCTGATATTTTGGTGGATTTTGATTGTAATTCTCAAGATAAAAGTTAAGAATTATGAATTTCAACTTATATAATTTTCTTTTTATTTTTACCAGGCCAAACGTTACCATTTGCTCCTCAAATTCTTCCGATAGAAATTGTTTTACTTTTTATCTTGCTTCTACTCGAATTACTTCGCATCTCTTTTGGTAAGAATCAAATTTTGGATGATTTTCTCTACAGATTCTAAATTTGATCATTTTGTTTCATGTTAATTTTTACCAAAATTTTAGCCTTATTTTTCTCAACAAAAAAAATGTTTAACCTATTTCATTGAAAAACTCTACTTTATTGAAAATCCATTTTTTCTTTCCAATAAAAAATCAAAATTAGTTGGGTTTTTTTTTCTAGTCAAAAGGTAATTAAAAAAAATAACTCTATTTACTATAAATAAAAAAAAAAATATTGTGTTCATAAAATTTTCAAAATATTTTCACATACTTTGAAATCTAAAATTGAAAAGTTTTTATTGGATTTTTATTTTTTTGTTATTTTTAATTCTTTCAACTCCAATTTTGATTCCAAATATGAACCAAAATTTGCAATAGGTATTTTGTTTCAAGATTAAACAATATGAAAGAGGGTTCATTGGCTGTTAAACAAACAAACCAAATTTTCATTTGATTAAAATAAAATTTTCACATCGTGAACAACAAAACTTTCATCTGTTAACTTTCACTTTTTTTATATAAAATGAATACAATATTTTCAAATTTTGTTTTTCACTTCATCTAAATCCAGAAAAAAAGTGAAATATAAATTTGCAATATAAATTCTTGCTTCCTTTATTTTGCCCTTCAATTCTCACATTCCATAAGTGAATGACAAAGAATTGCCTTTTTTGGGTCAGATCTACCCAATAAATACTTATTGTTGGCTACTTATTTAAAAAAAAAACAACTTTTTAAACTCCTTACATCAAGTGGCTTCATGCCTTGTCTGGAGCGATTTCCATAAAAAATTTTGTTAAGAAATAACTTTAAAAAATAGTCATGTAATTGATATGAAATAAAAATTTAGATTTCCTTCAGGTTTCTTGACTTTTGAAAAAGTAATTTTAATACAAACAAATGCAAGTTTTTATTTGATTACGAATTGAATTTGATTTCTTTTTTCTCTTTTAGGCAAAAGCGGTAACCTGACAGAGCGGATAGGTGGAGTGAGCGCCAGTATTGTTTTAAGCATCCCGTCCTTAATGGGCATCTTATACATAGCGTTTTGGCAAACTTATGTTCTTCGTATTGAACTTATCCTCGCATCAGTTCAAATTGTCTTTCTTGGTTTAGAGTTTATCTTGGCCATCTTTTCAGTAATCACATTTGCAAGGTAAGTAAATGGCATCCTGATAATTCATGGGTCATATAATGACTGCTTTCATCACAAAAGTTGATTTAGTCATCTTCACTGAAAGCCATCTTATTTCTTGCAAAAGATTTGTTTTGTCTCATCATACTAAAGAGCTGTGATAAAATGAAACAGTCACTAAATGACTTAGTCAATGTATGTTTGTGTGTTATAAAAATCAATACATTAACTGTTAGGACATTCCAATAAGTTTCAATAATGATTAAATTTACACAGAATCTAAAGACACCATCGAAATATTGCTTTGATTCCATCTCAGGTCACTAGTGGAAATTATCAGACAAATCCATAAAATAATTGAAATATATTAGAAAGATACAAAATCATTTTTTTTTTAATAGATTATCTTTGTTTCATTAAAAAAAATAATAAACCTTGGACAAAACTCAGTGAATAGTGTATATATATATATATATATATATATATATATATATATATATATATATATATATATATATAGTAATTTATAAAATATATATGGCGATTAAGCTACACTGAATATTCTGCGTTTAATCCAACTATAGGATTCGTCAGGCTTATGCACGAATTCTGTCGTTGCTTCTTGTTTTTATACATGTTGAGGATTACTAGTTGGCCAATCAGCTTTCTAGTATCCACCGCGCCCCTTCCTACCAGCCAATGGGCATGCATTTTATCAAACAAAGGATCTGTTTTAGAGCTAGGTTAGTGGTTTTAGGTGGCCGTTCTACTTCTTTTTTTTTTTTTTTTTTTTTTTCGTATAGTAAATTTATGTGAATAAATGAAATAGTTATATATATATATATATATATATATATATATATATATATATATATATATTTATATATAAATTAAAAAAAGGTTTCAACATTTTAATAATTATTTTTAAGATTTCATTTTTTTTGTTCTTCTTATATCCACTCCAAACAAGGAATGTTGCCAATGAGACATAAAAGAGACCACTTTGAATTAGAGGTCAGATTTATAGGGGCATCCTAAATGTGAAGTTGTGTAACGAGACACTTACATGCATTAGTTATTTTTCTGCGTGTTGGTACAGTCAGAGAAACAAGGAACAGATAGGGAATTCCAAAAGTTAGCAGTTTGAGGAAAGAAGCTTTTAAAGTAAAAAGCCTTTCTGGCATCTCGGACCTCTACATTGAAAGAGTGTGATTTTACTGATTATTGACTAGGTTGGGAGTATTTATATTGAGTGAGCACATGTGCAGCAAATTCGTTGGAGCACATTCCATCGAAGTACTCATAAAACAAGCACAGAGATGCAACATTATGGCAATGGGACAAGAGCTAGATCTTAGCTGACAGTGTAGGATCTATTAAGTTCAAGACTCTTTCTTGAATCCTGTCCAAATAGAGATGTTGGAGAATATTAAAATTAGAAGTAAATCTGTTTTGGAACAAGGTTTAAGTTGCCCTGGAAACCCATTTTAGAGGAATATATATAGGATGCCCCCATATCCTCCTCCCCAAAAAATAGAAAATTCCACATGAAATCATTAATAAAATTCAATCTTTACCACAATCCTACTACATTTGGTACAAACTCCTGTCTATGCCTGAGCTGTCTGCTAAGCCCTAGTCATGAATGTTTAACATTTAAAATGATTATTTATTACAATTGGTTATTTTACAGAAATGTTAAGAAGAAATACAGCGTCAACAACTACTTTTATTTTATTATCTTTTTTTTTAAAGAATACCGTGCTGACAGTTTTTATTTTTTTTATTACTTGACCTCATATTGGAAATGTTATTTTAACTTTTCTTTCAAAGCCAAATTGTAAACATTACTATATTTGAAATTATTTTTCCTAAGAAACCACCCAGCTAGCAATATATCTCCATACAGGCAATACCGAGTGAATACCTTTAATATATATATATAATATATATATATATATATATATATATATATATATATATATATTTGCTCTCTGTGCAGAGGTTTGTCAGGACCACCTGGCATAAGGATACTTTTCCATACAAATAAACCTTGACTAAATATTCCAAATAGTATTCGTGGCCCAAATAAAATCTCCTCAGTATGGCTAACCCACACTGGCTTTTACAATGAATGATGCACCTTCTCCAAGTCATGTTATCTTACAAAATAACACAAAGCTGTATATTCCACCAGACTAGATGTATTCTCATCCTGGAATCCAGTAAGATTGGGAGATCACTAGAAAAGTATACTATAACATTTAAATGGTCAGTTGGGGAGAAGGAAATTATGTTCTCAACTTCTTTACTAACTCATTGTTTGACAGGTAAAAAAGAATTTGAATTAACTATTCGAATCGCTATGTACTTGTATCTCATATAGAGATCAAGTGTTGGCCAATATTTTGACTTTGAAGTAAAATGAAACAAAAATATTGTGGTGTCTTGTATCATACTGCCCGGAGATGCAATTGAAAACAAAACTCTGTACCAAGATCAAACAATAGTATTAATTTTGTGTTAAGGGGTTTTGCAATAATGTGGGTTTTGTATTCATGCCAGACATCCACAAATAGCAAAGACAATGTTTTGCTTTATTTATAACAAAGTCTTGTAACAAGATTATTCACTACTTTTTCTAGATTAAAAAAGGAATTCCATGATAGTAATTCTTAATATAGAATTTAAGTACTTGATTTTTAGCAATCTGTGATAAGATTGAGTGGTGCTTATTTAAAATTACAGATTAAAAAAACAAAAATACAGAAAAATCTTTAATGTACGCCATGGAATGAAAATCTTATAAATTGATCAAGTAATTTTTTTTTAACAAAGAAAATCAAATTTTATGACAAAGTGAGACATAGGATTTGGATCGACCATGTTGAAGAAATAGGAGGGAGATAACTCAATTCGAATTATCAAGATCCAAATCAGCCTTATCATGGATACATTTATCTTTAAAATCGCTAAAAATCATAAACTTTTATTTTCTTAGTTAAAAAAAGAAAAACTATTTAATTAATTTATGTGATTTTGGGAATATGACCTCTTTGTTTCATGATGAGTACATCCATCATAAAAGATTTTTCTGTATTTTTTTTTTTAAATAAATGTAATTTTAAATAAGCACCGAATAATAAACGTTTTTAATAAAAGATATAAAAATAAATTTATGCAGATCTGATTGCAAAAACTTAAAATTCGTTCAACTGAAAAAGAAATTGAAAATTCTGAATTTAGTCACCTATGTAACAAGCAAATTTATTGGTTATTTTGTACTTCTTGTTGACAAAAAAAAAAAAAAAATGAACAATTTTTTTTGGGGGGGGGATTCTCACGTGTGTGTATTCGTGCGCAAAAACAAAGTATGGAGGGATAAAATTTAAAAGCTGAGCTGTTTTTGTTTAATGCTATAAGTTTCCATTAAAATTTTTTTTTAATTTGTTGACATTTTCATTGAATTCAACTCTTTAAGTTCTATTATTTGAAGATAAACATTAATTTCGTAAAGAACAAATTTTGATAAGAGCAAACTAAATACAACTAGTAAATTTTTATTTCCATTAATTCCCAAAACAGAACACTTTTTTACCATTTGTGACCCTTACAAAGATATAGATCAAAATACAATGATACTAAATCTTATGTCTAGAATGTCTATTTCACTTTGGATTAAAATTCATTACATGATTTTAATTCTATAAAATATCTTAAGAAGAAATTGAAATTCAGGGAATCTGGCTTAATTGGTGTCTAAAATCTTTGGATCAAATTCAATGCAAATCTGAAATATTTGAATTTTCAAATAGGAGGTTGTTTAATTGATGTCTAATACCTAGTGTTAAATTTTCACAAATCAGAGATATTTGAATTTTCATGAAGGTTTTCTGCTTTCTGTGCATAAAACTAATATAGCCTACATTTGGACGCCTTATACTTATTCCAATATTCATAATGATTGGTTTATTAGTTTGATCATGAATCTAGTTCATGAAAATATATAAATAATAAACATACCTAAATTTATATAGATAGAGATGAAAATGTTGATCATAAAGATATATTTACCAAATCTCTTCTGAAGGAATGTAATCAGACGTTTTAATATTATTTAAGAAATTATTTAAAAAGTTATATTTGTAATAACACTAGCAGGGAGACCTGACGTTGCCTGGGATTGAATGATTCTCAATGAATATTTCACACTCATATTTTTATTGTCATCAAAATCGGTGAAATCGCCCATTTTTCAATCAAATTGATTACCAGCTCTAGTTGGAGACCCATCACGGTGCACCAGGAGGAAACTTCACATGACTCACTGCAATGACTGAGTCCACAATATATTGTAGTCTACATTGCACTGTAGAGAATGTACTGTTGATTTTATTAAATTATTTTTTATATATAATAGCTTAAATTAAAGTTTAAAATGCATACATGTACTCAAAACAAAAATATTAATTTCTGAAACGCCCGTTATGTCAGAGAACCTACTGTTGATTTTATATATTGAGCCTTTAGACTTGTGTGATAATAAAACTTCTTAAATGCATTTGTGATGTTAGGCTGTATAAGGCGTTAACTTTGGTCAAAATCGCCTATTGCTTCTGTCATCGGATTATACTGATTATGGAGACTTATTGAAGACATTCCAATACAAAACCTATCTAAGAACACTGCCAGGCACATAAAGTACCTTCATGTGAAATTTAATGAAAATCGGGTAAGCTGTTTTTAAGATCATAGGGAATGACCTCACACACACACATGCAAAGTCCCTTTTAAAAAGTAAAGTAAAAATAGAGATATGTAATGTGGTTTCTGAGGTCTCCACTTCTAGAGAAACATTAAACATATTTTTTGTCATTCCAAAGAAAATATCTTTTTCAAATTTTTTTTTTTTTTCAGAGCCACACCATATTAATCTGGTTCCAGAGAAACAAACACATCTGAAAAAGCGAAAGGAATTAATTGCTGCACAAATCTTTTATATTTTTACATAAAGAAAAAAAATTCTTTTCGTACAAAAAATCTTTTATTATTCAAAATTATAAAAACAAATTGTAAATCAAAAATGCTAATTACAAAAATATTTCTTTTTATTCAATGATTGACTTGAAATCTGTGGAGAATAAAACATTTTTTTTCTTAAATCACATCTTTATTATTATTAATTAAAAAATATGTACAAATTTATTTTCATTCATTTTATGCCAACAAAATTGTGAAATACTTTGTACATTTCATTTGCATATTCATAAAAAAAATATATAAATTAAGGAACTGAGTTACAGTCAGGCATAAGTGTCTTATTTGTTTGGGAATTTTTTAGATGAGGATTGAAATTTGTATTATTTGAACATTGTGAGAATAACATACATGACGAAAATAATAATCCCAATAATATGAGTGTCTTATTGTTTTTTAATAAGAAAATATTCTGTTTCTGACTATTCATGTATGACATGAAAAAAATGGTCTTTTTAAAACAATGTGGTGTTTTTTTTTCATGTGATTGTAAGAATCATCAGGATATTTCTGTTTTAAATGGTGTGTGTGGAGGAGGGGGTCTGCATTAAATTTCTCTTCTGAGCAAAGAAAATGATAAAATTATTTTTATTCTTGATAAAATTTCGAGTTCAACATTCATTACCAACAGTTTCTAAAATACAAAAAAATATTTAACCAAACATTTCTGAAGGAAATTAACAACTTTTTTATCAACTTTTTAATTCTTGAAAAAAAAATCCTCAAAATATCGCAAATTCATCGTCACATAGTTATACAAGTAAATATACATTATTTTTGTGTTATTTTACATTAATATTTGGAACAATTATTTGTGACTTGAATTTGTACAGGTGATAATGAGGATTTTGGTTTGGCTTAACTTAACACAAATTGTGAAATTTGAATGTTTTATTTTTTAATAGCATGGTCACCCAGTGTGGCACATATTAACAGAAAAGAAAATTATTCAATTGCGAATATTAAATGTAGTTGTCCCAAACAAAATTAGCAGCATCAATCTAGTCAGAAGCTTTGAATTGCAAAGAATTCCAAGTAAATAAAAAAATGTTAATATTAATTCAGCAAGGATCAGCAGAGGGTAGTCTCTTCTCATAACAAAACGAAAAGTTACTTAAAAAAAATAAATAAATAAATATATTCAATATATTTTATACAGTGATTCTGATGTATGATTGATTCGTTTTTATCACCTCTGATTATAAATATAATCATCTGATTCTTTGTGATCATACTTTGATATTATGCCAAAAATATTGAGCATTTCATTTAAAACCTTTTCTCTCGACTGGAAAATCATTAGCAACTTACTACATAACATAAAAAAAAAAAAAAAAAAATTGAAACAAAATCTGCTAAATAATGTTAACTTCCTAAAAGAATGAATATTAAAAAAAAAAATGTGGGCATATTTTGTCCAAAGCAATGGTGAAATAGAATATTAGTTTTATGGGTATGTATTATGTAGTTTTTTTTTACTTTTAGCTAAACACACAGATGGATAATTTGTCTTTTATATAATTGATATAAAACATGAGATAAACCATTTGATTGTTGAAAAAGTTGATAAAACAAAAGTAACCATTATGAGTTGTCATTTTCTTTCAACAATGTTAGTTTACATAAATATGTGTCACTCTCATATATCTATATAATTATAAAATTCAAATGACCTTGTAACGAGTGATGTAACCCACTTTCTGGTTTACGACATCCGGTTGCACATGCATGCATAAACATTAACCCATAACAATGTAAACAAATAAACACAAATTGCTTCTTTTGCAGATTTTGACCTGCGTACTGAAATGTTAACGTTATTTCGAAATTATTATTTAACATGGGAAGAGTGGGAGTGTTTTGCAACTATTCTTTATTACAACTAAACAACTTTAACCCGTTGAAAAACATAAGAACAATTGTAGTAAAGCCAAGACTACTACTACCACTACTACTCTCTATCCGTCCCTTTTCCTTTCTTCCTTCTGTTTTTATTTTTTGTTTACATTTCTAGATACAAAATAGTTGTGTGAGAACAGTGAATTTGTTGACACATTTACTAATCTGCTTCAATATTAGTTTTATTTTATTTTATTTATTTAGGTTTTATCTTTTTGCTTCAGATATATTAATTTTTTTTTAGATTTTAAGTTTCTATATCTTGGTTGAAGGATTCCAATATGGGTTTTTCATTCTTATATTTCTCATCGGTAGGTTCATGTGCGTTTTTGCTGCTAAATGACTTTCGTCGGCGTTCGATTCATAGGAAAATCATGCTTAATTTTCGATTTTTGAGCAATTATTTGGAAAAATAGGTAACTTTACACGAATGGGAAGGATTTTTTTTCATGTTTGAGTGATTCGTCTGTGATTTTTCATTTTAATATACTTTCATAGAAACGTTTCTGTTATGTAAAAAAAAAACTATTTTCTTTACGTCACAAGTGTCACGCTCATAGATGAATTCCATAGCTAATATAACATACCGACCCAACGGGTCACAGGTAGTCTAGTACATATATAAAAATCTAAAATGTAGGTTTGTTCATAATCGATAATCTAAATAACCACCGGTCCGATTTCTTTGACATTTTGGTATAGTATTTTCATTGTACTGATTCATGTTTTTATATATCTCTTTAATTATAACATTATACTTAATTTTTATTTAATAATTTTGGTGGTTTTCTTTGTCATGATGTTGTCATTTTTTTTTTTTATTTGGAGAAATATCACCGCCTGCCGGTGATTCACGAGTCACGCGACGAAGAAACTTTTGGTCAACATCGGTATCTTGCTTAATGTAAACAGAATTTGTTTACAGTATGGGTATATTAAAAATGTTTCACAAATTTTACATGGGTAAAATTTAATCACGTGATTATTGAAAATGTAATTATGCGATTAAAATTTAATTTCAATTAACCACGTGGTCGCTTTCCTGTCAATTATTCATTGAAAATGGATATTAGCAGTGGATCATTTTTACTCTTAAGGAAATTAAAAGATTTTAAATGGAATTCGACATATATTTGTTCAGTGACTAATGAGATTCCTATTTCAGTCATTTAAATTATTTAGAGTGAAATGAGTTTAAGAATTTATATCCAAACCTAAATATTATTTTACTTAAAAAATAACATTAATTCACTAAGTTATAACAAATTTCATTGTGAAACCATCACAAACTTCTACAGCTACTTACGTTATATATTAGAAACTGAGCGACACCTAAAAATCTTAAAATTTAAATTTTTGGCATTTAAAAAAAAAAATTGCAGAATCTGGTAACTGAGTGTCAAATCAATAATAATCTACTGAAAATATTGAAAAAAAAACAAAAAACGAAAAGAACCTCTCCCATATGGGCAAAATTTGGTTTCATGTTTCCCTTGAGTGTTTTCAATAAGGGGTATCAATTTACTAGAACTTTGTATTAGAAACTGAGCACCCCTTTTGGGATTTTCCCATCAATTATGGTTAGGGCTCGACCGGCAATCACTAGATAAAGCCGAGCATTGTTTAAATGTTGAAATACTAGATCAACAATTTTTTTTTGTTTTTGTATACAAAAATGTAATTTTTAATTATTTCTTGGATGATAGCGGGTATTTTTTCCTGTTTATTTTATAACATCTGTTGGCAACAAAATAATTTGTAAATTCTCTTGAAAAAATAATTTTCTGTATTTTCACCTAACAATTTGCAATAAAAAAATCATCTTTTCTTGGAAAAAACTCAACTTTCGTTGATAAAAAAAATTGCAAAAAAAATAATAAAAGTAAATAAACAAAATGTAACTTTTCTTAAGGAATATATATATATATATATATATATATATATATATATATATTCAATAAATTTACAGTAGGTTTTTGTTATTTTTTATTTATTGTATTTCTATTTTTTTTCAGTTTGTTTTGATATTCGTTTGCATCTATTATTTTGATCGACTTAATCCGGTGACTGTCAGTCAAGCCTAAACCATAATTGACGAAAAATCCCAAGTTAAATCCCAGGTCAAATTCTGCAAGAAGACCAAAAAAAAAAATATATGGGGTGTTCATTGTACAAGTCGGCCAATAAAAGACTAAGCTTGTTTCCTTCAATAATTACAAGAAACCTTCTCAACCACTAATAGCTATGGTTAAAGATACATTACCTAAAAGTACTTCTTTCAAACTCCCCAGATTAACATTCACAAGGAACATGAGTTGGAACAGATACATTGAGAGCATTACCAGGATCACTGCGAGGAAGGTAGGCTCTCTATACCATGCTAGAAAACTATGTACGCTTAAAAATATCCTGTACCTCTACAAGGCCACCATTTGCCCATGTATGGAGTACTGTTGTCATATTTGGGCTGGTGCCTCTGCTATATGTCTCTCACTTCTGGACAGGGTTCAAAAAAGAGTTGTCAAACTGATAGGTCCTGAACTGTCATCTAAGCTTCAGCCTCTGTCCCATCGACGAAATGTTGCATCCCTCTGCCTGTTCTACAAGTATTTTAATGGTGGATGCTCCGACGTAGTACACGCACTTGTACCTCCTCGACATAAATACCCCCAACAAGCAGCAAAGTCCCACCCCTACACAGTAGAGATCCCTAGATGTAAGAAAGCCTTCTACTCTAATAGTTTCTTCCCCAGAACTGTTAAACTTTGGAATTTCCTTCCGGTTTCCTGCTTTCCCAACTGTATTGACAAGCAGAAATTCAAATGTAATGTGAACAGACATCTTGCTGCACAACTCCCTACATAGTATTCCTGCAACTTATGGCCCCGATAGTAGCCCCCTACATTAAAGTGGAACTGTTTAGCATGAAAATGGAATAAAAAAAAAAATTTTTTAAATACAGAAAACTACCATTCATCTTTTATGATATAGATTCCAAGTAAATATATTTCTTTTGGTGGGTGTCTGGAATTCCCCTTATATTAAAAACCAAAATACAAAACGATCTTTATGATGTACATACCCGTGACAGTACAAAAAGAAATCATATCTTAAAAATTACGTAAATTGATCAAAGAATTTTATTTTTACAAAGAAAATCATTTTTAAAAGATTTAAGGCAATTAATGGGAAATCGTAGGCATTACATGTCTGATCTCCCAAGTTTGGCTTACTGCTACATCTTTTCATTTCGATAAAATGGCAACATAAGACAGCCACGCTCACTTCTAAAATTTGATTTTCTTAGTTAAAAATAAAATTACTTGATCAATTTATGTGATTTTTGGAATATGAAATTTTTGTTCCACCATGGATACATACATCATACAGATTTTTTACTTTTGTTTTATTAATATGGGAGAATTCTAAACAACACCTTTCTTTCTTGATAATTGTAAGCAAGATCCAGATTTTTAGAATAGAGAATAAATTTGGATTGTCAATGTTTTTTGGTTCCAATAAAGTAGATTTACACTGTAAAAACTGCTTTCAAATTTTACAAAAAATGAAGGCATTTTATTTTAAGTTCATTTTTCCATTTAAAAATAAGACTAGTATATTTAAATATGACCCCCCCCTTTTTAAAGGAAAATATGAACCTGTCATCTCCTAGTGCCACCCAGTCATAATTATTTGAGGTTTTACCGTCAAGTTTAGTTTTAACTAATCTTTTAAGGGAAAAATTTTTGTTGTTGATAACAGAAAATAATTAAATATTTTGTATTTAAAAGAAAAATTAAACATTTCTAAAAAGTTTCCGTATCACAGAAATGCAAAAGTTGTCTCCCTTACCTAAAAAAAGTTTGTGCAGAGTTACAGCCCTTACATTTAATCGGCCGAGAATAGAAACTATTCAATAAACGTTCGCCCAACAATGAACACTTAAATACGTCCAAAGTAATTCTTTTTTAATTGTATTTAGATTATAAATAATTTTTACTGATGATCTAAATTATTTCTTCATATTTGTTTCTTATTCACAAAATACCACTTTATTTTACTTTTCAAATAGGTTTGAATTATTGTAGATGTATATTTCCATTAATTTGACCAAGCATTTTCAAGAAAAAACTTTGGATCAAAAGGATCACAAAATAACTCTCGGCACCTGAAAAAAAATGTTAGTGACAACATTTTTCTTGCTCTGTAATTTTCTTCTTCTTTTTTTTTTTTTAAAATTTATCTCAGGCAGAGCTTACAACAATTTTGGCAAGATATTTTTCCAAAATTATATCCAATGTTGTAAGAACAAAACAGAGAAAGAAAAGAAAAAGGAATTTTCTTCTCAAAGTTTTTTCTTGGACGTTTTTCTATAATAGACGATCATGGCAGCAACAAGAAAATTGAGGAGAAAACTGCAAGTAAAGTTGAGAAGCACAGCCAAATCCCCAGTCAGAAATAAAGTTGTAAAATAACGAGCTGAAAAATAAAAAAAATTATTTTTGAAGATTGCATTTATTTAGAAAAATTATTTTGATAGAGGAAAAAAAAGTTTTTAAAGAAAATATGGTTCTTAATCAGAATTTCCTTTATATTAAAAAAAAAAAAAAAAAAAATCTGTATGATGAACATGCCCGTGATCAAACGAAAATATGTTCCAAAAATCACATTAATTGATCAAGTAGTTTTATTTTTATAAAGAAAATCATCTTTAAGCAATTCATGGGAATCGTAGGCATTATGACATAAATCTTGCAAATTTTAATAATTGAGTTATCGCCATTTGTTATTTTTTTTACAAATTGTTTTCAAAATGGCAAACAAGACAACCACTCTTGTGTTACTAATAAAAATTGATTTTCTTATTTAAAAATAAAACTACTTGATCAATTTACGTAATTTTTGGAATATATTTTTGTTTCATCATGGGTGCCTACATCATACAGGTTTTTTTTTGTTTTTTTTTAATATAGGGAGAATTCTGGACAAGAACAGAAAATACTTATTTGGATTATTCAGATTACTATTCTTATCTTGATTGTTATACCTACAAAGTTTTGAGTAATGTAACCTCTGACCTTCTTTAAACGAATCTTTTTGAACTCAGTACTGAATTTTTAATTGAGTCCTTTAATTAATAGGGCAAGATTGTTCTCATTTCATCTCCCATAACCAGGTAGATACATTGATTTATGTTAATCATTATCGCCTTGAACCTTCAACCTATCCATATATGTATATTACTATTTATTACTGAAGAATTCCTTAATACTCACTATTTGATCAGGGTTGGTCTTCTCACTGTTTGTGTTGCGTGGAAACTTGGGTAGTAATACCAGTCAAAGATCTGTTTTCGACAATCAGCCCAACAGGTTCTGGGTCATTTTAGTGGCCCTTTAACTGTTGGACTGAAATATTCATCTTGGGTAGTACCTAGGAGGTCCATTTTCCCAGACCTTGCCTTACAGCTTTTGGGAGAAGTAAGTTCATTGCTTACTGTCTAGGACGCCCTGACTGGGGAATACTGACAGGGTTACCTGGCCAATTTTTACTCTGCCAGAATGCCTCTTCTTTAGGGGTGCTGGCTTGATTCTCCTCACCTTCTGATTTTGTGTCACATCTTCCTGTGGTGGCAAGGAAGTAAATATCTACTGTAGGATTCCTATCCTTTTTTTGTGGGTTCAGATATTGCAATTTTCTTACTGTGTTCCCGTCTGCTAAAATAAATATCATTTAATTTGAAAATTTGAGGTCAATTTTATTGACAGCTTTTCTTGGATAGAAATGTAGTAACTTAGGGGAAACCGTCATATTTGGTAATAAAAAAAAAAAGCAAATTTTGTGCTAATTTTGGAAGGGAAGCAAGAAAAGAGAGGGGAAAGAAATAAGAATGAAAAGAAAATTATTTAAAAAGACAAAAATATAAATCAATCATGTGACTGCATACTTTCGTCTAATAACGTAAAGTTGGGCCAAAGCTTTATCTGGGCCTTACTTCTTTACATTGTATGAAGTATTCCTCACGTTATGCAATAGAAAAATTAATAACTCAAAAACTATCATCTAATCAGGCTGAAATGTTGCATAGTTGTTACTGTTATCAAAGAGCATCCGACCAGATATTATGTTATATAAACAGAGATTCTGTGTGTCTGTCTATCCATCAGTAACAATCTTTTTAAATATATATAAATCATAATACATAAGATATAAATACATTGCATGTCTCATTTCAAAATATCAGATCTTAACTACTTTTAGAAATAGAGAATATTGCTTTAATAGTAAATAAATTAACAAACAAATAAAGCAGATGCAATGACCAGAAATCAAAACCAAAACCTTGAGATTTTCAAGTAACTGACCTATTTAGACTTCTTTATGAATATCTCTCGAAACATTACCTGGAAAAAATAATTATAGCTTTGGCATGTCATAGATTTATGATTTACATCCGAAAAATCAGAAGTTGAACTCTTGTCAAAATGTCAATCTTAATCAAACTTGTCAAGATCAATGTCAAAGATAAAAGGTCATATACGAGGGGCATGCAATAAGTAATGCCCCTGACCCACTTCCTATAGCAGTAGAGCAACGAAACTTAGCACAGTTATTAGTCTTTCTCTACATAAGAACCACCCAGAGTTATGCATTTTTCCCATCGTTTGATGCAGCTCTGGAGACCGTTTTTATAGAACACCCCAGGTTGGTTCTCCAACCACGACATGACTTCAGAAATCAAGGCTGCATCATCTGGGAAACGCTTTCCTTTCAAAAACAACTTCATGGCTGGGAAGAGGTAAAAGTCAGAGGGCGCAAGGTCAGGAGAGTAGGGAGGATGGGGAAGGATTTCATAACCACACGCCCGTGCTTCTAATCTGGCCACATGCGAGTTGTGGACCAGAGCGTTGTCCTGCAGGAGGAGGGTAACTTTGCTGATCTTGCCCCACCTCTTGATTTTGATAGCTTCCCTTAATTTCCTCAAAAGTGAAGCATAATAAGCTCCTGTAATTGTGGCACCATTTGCCAGGAAATCTGTCATCACTACTCCGTCCAGGTCCCAGAAGACTGTGAGTATGTCCTTGCCAGCAGAGGGCTGCACCCTTGCCTTCTTTGGAGGTGGTGAGTCCAAATGCTTCCACTGCATTGACTGGGCTTTGGTCTCTGGATCATAGTGATGGATCCAGGTTTCATCCTGTGTAATCAGTCTTTTGAAAAACTTTGACTCATCTTGGCACATCTCCAAATTCATCCTCGAGGACTCAATGCGTTCTCGCTTCTGGAATGGTGTGAACAACCTGGGAATCCATCTGCCAGACACCTTATGCATATGCAAATGGTCATGAATGAGTTTCCACAGACCCTGTACTAATCTTGACATCTTGAGTATTTGGCAAATAGTAATGCGCCGATCTTCCAAAATGGCAGCCTCAACTTGACGAACAGATGCCTCATCAATAGCAGAAGAGGGGTGACCAAGTCTGGGAGCTGTTTCCACAGACTTCCGGCCATGTTTGAATTCACGATGCCAATGTTTTACAAGGTCATATGATGAGGCATTATCACCATAAGTTTCTTTCATTTCATCAAAAGTCTCCTGTGGTGTGCGTCCTTTCAAATACAAAAACCGGATCACTGCTCGACATTCAACAGGCTCCATTTCACACCTGACTCAGTTCAAACACCTGTAAAACAGAAACCACAATTAGTTCAGAGCCACATAACTCATAGAGATATAAATCATTGCACATGAAAAATTTCAGCTAGATCAGACAACTGGAAGTGGGTCAGGGGCATTACTTATTGCACACCCCTCGTGAGATACAGACTTCATTGGCTACAATATGGGCCAAGTAGCCAGTATCTACAATGACAGAAATGAAGTTATCACCAAAATTGTGATTTTTAATTTTTCTGTGATTGTTACTAGATATCCCAAAATTGAATAATTTTTTTTCATGGAAATCGCTCCAGACAAGATGTAAAGCCACTTGATTTAAGGAGCTAACTAGAACAAAAGATGATTATCGCAAAAAAAAAACAGGAGATGCTTATTGATGATCATTGCACGGACATGCATGAGCAGGAGAAAACCAGTCAACAGAAAAAGAGTTCCACAAGTTTGTAGTTCTTGGAAAGACGTTACTGGAATAAGAACCTTTATTACAATGAGGTATAAAAACAGGGAAGTCAAATGAGTTGGAACAAAGGCCGCAAAGAATAGATTAGACAATTCTGAAAAACACATGCTGCCATAATATTTACAAAAAAGACTGAGACTAAGAACATCAGAGTTATGAGAGAGAGAGGGGGGGTGAGAGAAAAAGAAAAGGTGGGAGCCAATCAAATTACAGATATGTTTCTGTACCATATCAAATATCATAACAGTACTCCATACATGGTATGAGAGTAGATTTGTAGATGTGATTTGCAGGTGTGAGACAGTTTTTAGAGCGATAGAGAGAACTGACTTTATGAGAAGCAGAAGAATAAAGAATCTTATATATAAACCCCAAGAAAGATTTCATAAGAAAGAAAGATCAAGAAGTTCTAAGGTAAACTTAGATCATAACCAATATGATGATTGGTCAAGTAATGTGAACACTAGGCTGTAGAAAATCTAATTGAAAAGCTAAAAATGCAGTAAAATCTTTATGATGTATGCACCTGTCACGGAACAAATATGTCATATCCAAAAAGCCACATAAATTGATCAAATATTTTTTTATATAAAGAAAATCATTTTTTTAAACAATTTTAAGCGATTAATGTGAAATCGTTAGCATTACCAGATTTAAAGTTATCTGCCCTTGTGTTTTTTTTAAAGATGGCAAGATGAAACAGTCCTTTTTGCTTACTCAGAATTTTTTTTCTTAATTACTACTTAATCAATTTAAGTGATTTTTGGAATATGACATTTTTGTTCCGTGACAGGTAGGTACATCATAAGTATTTTTCTGTATTTTTGTTTTTTAAATAAGTTGAATTCTGAACAATAACCAAAAAGTTATAAACTTAATCGAAAACATAACCACCATAGTTGAGGTAATAAAACTTTGTTTTTTTGTTTTGTTTTTTTTTTGGTTTTTTTACTCACCTAACGAAGATGTGCCTAACAAACACCAAGTAGTTAGGCTGAGTTGGCCAGCATCTTTGGTCACGTATAATTCATGGATCTGGAGAAATTTACTTAGGATAGAAATCGGAATGGACAACATCTAAAAATGGAGGAAAAAAAGGTTTAATTATAAAAAATTATTAAAATTTAGAGTTTAATTTATGTTATGAAAATCTTGCAAAATAAAAACATAGTTTTGGTGTAATCTTTAAATAAAAAAAAACAATATCTAGAATGTATTCTCTAACACTGTAAAGGATTATTTTTAAAAAATAAAGATTTGATAAGAAAAATGTTCTCAATTGCAATGTAAATATATTAATGCCTTCTCACACATAAAAAACAAAACAGATGTATGTACATTGCATTTTTACTTACTTATTTTATAAAAATTTTTAGCAAAAAAAACAAAAAAAACAGCTTGAGAGTTCATCTAAATTAAAATTGGTTGCTTCTTGTTGTTCTTGACATAAGAGTCCCAGGTTGCTCGAATGATGTGCCTAAATATCATATGAATAAAGAATCAGCAGGATGAATCGTTCCTTAATTTGTCGTACATAAAAAGCAAAAACTGATTCTTTAAGCATTTTTTTATTTTGATCATTCTTGAATGAATTGAACCTCAGGTGCGTTTTTTTTTTTTTCTGAGATGATAACACACTTTGTCCAAATTGGCAGCTGGTGATGAACACCTTAAGCATATTCAATCAGCACAAATTTATTTTAAAATTTAATATGAAATTTATTCAAGGAAATATACTAAAAAAAAAAAAAAAGTTAGGTTTTTATCCTTTTTTCATCAATAAAAATTTTTTTAAAGTGAAGTAGAAAAGTATGAACTTACAATTGCCATCTTCAAGATAACAAAAGGTAATATTCTGAATGCTAAAAGGGAGAAGCAAACAAAATAACTGTAAATCTGGTTAAAGAAAACAGACCAAAATTAATGAATGGCTGGGAGAGTTAAAAAAAAACGTTCACATTTACTTTTTTGTGGAAAAAGCTCAGAGTTTTTAATCAAAAAGACTAATTTTTACATTACAAAAATCTAAAATTTGTAATAAATCACGTTTTTTCACTAACTTTTGTGATGTTTATGGATTTTCCCAATTACCTTGTTGTAATAGAACTTCCTGGTTCAGTAACTTATTTCCAAAAACTGCTAGCTTGTGGAATTCTCTTGTTGCTGACCGTTTTCCTCCTACCCACAGCGTTGGTCTTTTTAAGACTAAGTTAAATAGACACCTTTTATTTTTGCATTAATTATCTTTCATTCTTTTTATAAAAAAAAGCAAAGCTTTATTCTATAAAAAGTCAACATACAAAAACTATTTAAAAGAAACATTTAATTCACTAAAAACTTCTAACAAATTTTGTATGAATGCCATATTTTGTTACTTGCAGTATACACAATCCCAACGTGCGTATTCTGCCAGTTACAAGAAGTTGTATCTATATTATGACGTGCTTACTAAAAACTTTTGACAATGCTCTAGAGAAACTGAAAATTGAGGAATATTTATTAATTTATACGTTTGGTCAAAATTTCATCAAAATCAGAGGTATCTAGATAAAAGACTTCTAGTTCCATTTTTAATTAAACTAAATATTGCCCACATTACCTACCTTTAAGCTTAGCAGCTGTGTTACAAAATATGAAATACTCATATCTGTTGAGTTTCTCAAACCTTTCCCTTTTGCACATCAGTTCAAATGAAAAAGTTTTTTGTTTGTTAATTTAAATCACAAAACAAAAACAAAAAGATATTTTATTTAGGTTTATGATGATGATCGATATCAGCTAGGAAATAACTAGAACAAGAAGTAAACTAATACCTTGCACCAACAAATTTCACCACCAATAGAAGAGAGAGAGGGGAGGAGAGATACATTTTTTTTTTCTTAATCTTAGCGCACAGTAACAAGGCACAAGTTAATCTCATCCTTTTATTTTCTTCATTTCTTCAATAGAAAATATTTGATACCAAACAAAAAAAATCAGATTAGGGTAAAAGTTTTAGCTCTTGTCAAGAATTTCCCTTATATTAAAAAACAAAAAAAATACATGTAAGATGTAAATACTCGTCATAAAATGAAAACATCTAGGTTGGCAGTATTTTTGCGAACAGTTGGCTGAGATGGCGGAAATTTTCTGTTTCTATGTCTATCCTTGTAGCCATGTCACTAGTAAGGGTGCTGGAGGTAAACGTTTTGTCTGGGCTGACGTTATCCGCCTGATAGTCAGGGACCCGAACCTTGGATTAACCACTAAGGAGGCTGTCCTATCAGCAGGTGCAAAGTACTGGGGCTGCTGTATTGCCATTTGGTGAATGGATTCTGGACCATGCAGTAGCTTCTGGTGGGGCCTCTCGATGCCATACTAGTGGGTAATTGTTACGGCTTTACCTTATCATTAGCTACAAATAAAAAAAAAAAAAATTCTTCGTTTCTTTTTCTCTCTTAATTTCCCCTCTCTGTCCTGCTCTAAGTAAATCTGTCGACCTAGTCCACAAATTCCAAAATTTCATCATGACAAGTTTCAAGAAAAAATACACGATTAAACCCGGTTCTCCAACTTCCAACGTAGACCCCTACTACCATGTCTCCTTCTCCAACATCAGGGGTCTTCGTTCTAACCTTCCAGAGGTTGAAACCCAATTACAGGAGACTAAACCAGACCTTTTATTTTTAAGTGAAACTGGCATTGGACAGGCTATTTCCCTAGATGAGTTTGCAATTTCAGGATACTCTAACTTAACTTCTAAATCTGACCCCCAAGATCGCCATGGGCATGGAATATGTGCCTATATTAAAGATAGCTTTCCATGTGGGAGGGACATCTCCAGGGAAGATCCTAACTTACCCTATATGTGCTTCCGGGTTGCTTTAGCTCACACTACTGCATTTATATTTACTCTCTATCGCCCCCACAACAGCGGAGTTACTATCTTTCAAAGCATATCTGAGAAAATTGACCAAGTCCTTTCTACTTATCCTTCAGCTAACATTCACGTATGTGGAGACTTCAATGTTCACAACGTCGAATGGTTGACCCACTCAAACAAGACCGATGATGAGGGGAGGTTCTGTCATGATTTCTCCATTGCCTATGACCTCACTCAGATTGTTCAGGAACCTACCCGTGTGCCCGATAATGACGGCCAGTATGCGAGCCTACTAGACCTTTTTCTCACAACTTGCCCTGAACTATGTTCAGTTTCTGTTCTGTCGCCTCTTGGATCTTCCGACCACTCTGTTGTATCAATTAAGATAAAAATGAAATGTAATAAGTCCCCAGACGTACCTCTTCATCGTACAGTATATCGATACACTAAGGCTGACTGGGATAGCTTCCGTACATTTATATCTGATCTACCTCTGCATTCCATGTTTAAAAAGGATGTGTCCTCTATAGTATTAGACCTTACTGAATGGTTAATTGTAGGTATTGACCATTTCATACCCTCTAAAAAGTTTCAGCAAAAACCTAACAGCCAGCCATGGTTCTCTCCAGAATGTGCTGCTGCCATTGCGCACAGAAATCACTTTTTCCACTGCTTCAAACGTAATAGATGTATGGAAACTAAAGCCGTTTTCAGGACTGCCAGCAACCATTGTAAGAAAGTAATAAGGAACGCAAGAGTGTTGTATGCTCAATCTGTTAAGTCCAAAGTAGCTGAGCAGAGGCTTGGTTCCCACCAGTTTTGGCAAATAGCAAACAGAATCCTGAATAGAAGCGTGTGCTCCATCCCAACTATTATCAATGGACCTGAGGTAATCTCGTCAGCATCAGACAAAGCCAAACTCTTTGTCAAGAACTTTGCAGCTAATTCTACCCTTTGCGACCAAGACCGCCAACCTCCAATATTTCCTCCTGTATCAGAAAACACGCTATGTGATATACGTATATCTGTACGTGATGTTGCGAAGCTAATCAAAAACCTTGATTCGAGTAAAGCAACTGGCCCTGATGGTATTCCAATTATAGTACTCAAAAAACTTCAACCTGAATTAGCGCCCATACTTACAAAACTGTTTAAATGTTGTCTTAAGGAGAATAGTTTCCCATCTCCCTGGAAAATCTCATCAGTATGCCCTGTATTTAAGAATTCAGGTGATCGCTCATCCCCCTCTCAGTACAGGCCAATAAGTCTCCTGTGCGTCATGAGTAAGTTGCTAGAATCTGTGTTAAATACAGAAGTAATCAAACATCTCAACAAAAATAACCTTCTTAGTGACACTCAATATGGTTTCCGTTCTGCTAGATCTACAGCAGATGTCCTTACAGTTATATCGCATAGGATCAGCAAATCTCTCGACGGTGGCAATCTTTCTAGGGCAATTGCTCTTGACATATCTAAAGCCTTTGATAGGGTATGGCATAAAGGTTTACTTCATAAGATCGCTAGCTATGGTATAGCTGGAAAAGTCTTCTCAATTATTAAATCATTTCTTTCTGATAGGTTCATAAGAGTAGTAGTTGAGGGGCAAAAATCAGAAGCTCACAGTATTAATGCCGGTGTCCCTCAGGGATCCATCCTGGGCCCAACTCTTTTCCTGATCTACATTAATGATCTTCCAAATCATATCCTTACATCATTTGTAGACATTTATGCTGACGACACTACCATTTATGGTAGCACATCTAAGACAGTAAACGACCAAGTTCTCTCCAATTCTCTCTCCTCTGATCTTGAGCACGTAGTACAATGGGGAAAGGAGTGGCTGGTTACTTTTAATGCATCTAAAACCAAGCTTCTCTCTTTACATCATCACATTCTAATTCACATTTGTCATCAATTGAAATGAATGGCTCTCGTCTTCAGGAGGCCTCAAGTTTTGACAAGCTTCTGGGCTTGACCATTACTCCTGATCTTAAATGGAACACGTATATCAAATCTGTTGCCAAGGCCGCTGGAAAAATGGTGGGATCTTTCTATCGATCCAGTAGATATCTCACTGCTGATGCAATTCTCTACCTATATAAGAGCCAGGTACGTCCAAGGATGGAATACTGTTGCCACATCTGGGCAGGAGCTGCTAGAAAGGACTTGTCCTGCCTTGATAGAGTTCAAAATAGACTTCGTAGCCTCGTAGGAGATGTCCTTTTCTCCTCCTTGCAACCTCTATCTCACAGAAGAGATGTTGCGAGTTTGTCTCTGATGTATCGTTATTTTCATGGAAAGTGTTCAACTGAGCTTCAATCTATGGTCCCCCCTCGCCAAACTTTCACAAGAAACACTCGTCTAGCTGTAAACACTATCAATAATTTCCCCCACTCTTTATCTGTGCCTAAACCTAAACGTAGATTCCATGAACAAAGCTTCTTTCTTAGAACTGCACGCCTGTGGAATTGTCTTCCGTTTTCCTGCTTTCCGGCTGACTACAATATGGTTGTGTTCAAGTCTAAAGTAAATAAGTTCTTGATGAGCCGTTCCATATAAGTTATTAAATTTACCAAATTTTCATTACTAATGATTACTATATTGACCAATTTCTACTGTACACTCTTTAACCCTTATCCTTGAGTGGCCTCTGGGCCTTGATAATGTGGTGATGCCTTTGTAAAAAAAAAAAAAAAAAAAAAAAAAAAAAAAAAAAAAAAACATCACATTCCAAAAATTACATTAATTGATAAAGTAGTTTTATTCTTATAAAGAAAATCATTTTTAAGTAATTAATGGGAATTTGTAGGCATTATAGCATATATTGCAAGTTTGGATTATTGTGTTATCTCCCTTTGTTTTTTTAAAGCTTTTCAAAATCGCGGGCAAAACAATCACTTCTCAGATACTCATAAAATTTGATTTTCTTATTTAAAAATAAAACTACTTGATCAATTTAGGTGATTTTTGGAAGATGATATTAATTTGTCACAGATGCATATATCGTACAGACTTTTTTTTTATTTTTCTTAATATGGGGGGATTCTGGACAAGAACCAGTTTTCACCAAATTTTTTCAAGATTCAAAAGATACAGTAAATAATAAGCTGACACTTGAAAATCAAATAAGCCATCATGAAACAGCAGCAGAGAAATGAGAATCAAATCTGAAAAGAAACAAAAAGCAAAAAATTAAAATAAAAAAATAAAACATAATCCATACAAATATATTTTTTATAATTATTGAAATATATTGCTTTCAAAATCTCCCCCCCCCAAAAAAAAATGAAATCGTTCATTAAAAACCAAGAATTTTTACACTAAATATATTACAATGATTTTGATTATTTTAAATGTTATAAACTAATGTACCAGCTGTGTGTGTGTGTGTGTGTGTGTGTGTGTGTGTGTGATTATCGAAAATCTTTCTTCTTGGCGAGTTAACAAGGAAACCCAAAAGATGTGAAACATTTTGGGAAAAATAAAACTGTAAATGAGGAATTAATAAAAAAATGTGATGTTCATTCTTCGGTAAATGTTTACTTTAGGGTCGTAACTATTTCTAAAAACATTAACTTTATAAAAATCTTTTTTATATCACTGAAAAACTAGATATAGAACCAACAACATTAGTGCCCTTCATTAACGCAACCATTAACTCTAAATCTGGGTTTGGTACAATTCATACTCCCAATTTAATCCAACCATTGATCCTAAGTCCAGGTTTTGTACAATTAAATCCCAAGTCCGGGTTTGATAATATTTGGTTCCTTCATTAAATAAAGCACAATAACCACCCTAGACTTAAAGTTAGTAGTTGAGTCAGTGATGGTTAGCAATTGTACAGATTTGACGTTCGGTTCTGTGGCGATATAATTGACTTTTACCAAATTAAAATTAACGTTGCCAATGAATATTATTGACAACATACAGTTTTAGACGTTAAGGTAACTATTTACGCACTTTTCAACCATTTTTTAATTGCATGAAAAGAGTTTTACGTCATACCAAGGGAGGTTATACGGATATTTTTAGAGTTGCTCCCCTTGTTGCAATAATTTTTTTATTTAATGGGCATAATATTTGTTGAAATCATTTTGCTCTGTACCCAAATTTGTGATAACATTGTGATATTAATACAAACATTAGAAAAATAATGATTTCATGAGAATAACTATTAACTTGATCAATAATGGTAAGAAAAAAAAAGGATGTTAGACATCATTCACGACATTTAACCCAACTGTAAATTATTAGTAGTAGTAGTAGAAGTAGAATGAGGAGTACTATGGATTGAACAACACATTTTTTTTAAATACTGTTCGTATTTAGAATTCAACCTAATTAATACAAAAAATACAGTAAAATATTAATTCACGGAATCAAAAATTTATGTATATTGATTCAGTAGTTTTATTTTTAACTAAGGAAATCAAATTTTATGAGTATCCGAGAAGTAACTGTCTTGCCTGCCATTTTGAAAGCAATGTCAAAAAACAAAGGGAGATAACTCAACAATAATTTAGGTTAGTAAGCCGACGAGTTCCTATTACTCGCTTAAAAATTATTTTCTTTATAAAAATAAAACTACTTGACCAATTACGTGATTTTTGAAATATGATATTTCTATTCTTTGACAGGTACATACATCATAAAACTTTTTCAATGCTTCTACAGAATTGGGACAAGACTTTGTAGTTGATAAATGGAGTTTTTACATAAAAAAACAATGGTTTCAACTGATTTTTTTTGTCAATTCTAATATATTACAATGGTAGCTTCCAAATTATGCAATGAAAATTACTTGAATATTACTGAATTATTAAAATAAAAACAACTTTAATCATGTTAGTCAGTGAAAAATTTTTTTGTTTCAATCAAAACGGAAAATTACCTCCCTTTTGAACTCTCCTGTGCCTTACATTCATTCTCATCAAATTCTATTTTTTATTTTCTTTAATAAATAATTTTCCACCTTATCGATTTTTGTAATTTTTAGATACAATCATCTGAAAAATACGAGGAATACGTAGATACCATTGTTTACATGCAAAATTCAGTATTACGCTTTCCAAAATTTTGGCCCAGTGTAGAAGCGGCTCTTTTTCTGTAATTTTGTTTGACTTCCTTTTTTTTTTTTTTTCGAATTAGATTAAATTCTAAATAAGAATCAAAAATACTTCTTCAATTTTCAAGATTTTTCTTTTATATATTTCTATTTAACAAGAGGTATTGCTAGTGTGACATAAGAGGTTACTGCGAATCAAAGGCTAGATTTATAAGGCCATCATAAGTGGGGATTCACGCAGCGAAATATTTGCTCACAATACATTTAAATTTCTACATGTTGGTACAGTCAAGCAAACAGGTACAGGGAGGAAATTCCAAAGGCAAGCAGTTCAAGGGAAGAAAGTGTTAGCATAGAAAAATTTCTAGCATCTCGGGCCTTCTACAGTGAAGAGGTGAGAGTTTGCTGCTTGTTGTGTTGGTCGGGGATATTTGCATTGAAGATCACAAGTGCAGCAAATTTGCCAGTGTACATTTAAGCATTTCTAAAACAAGCACAGGTATGCAACATTACGGTACTGAGATAGGAGCTGAAGCTTGGTAGACGGTGTAGGATCTATTAGATTAGAGATTCTTTTTTGGAAGCTGTCTAAAGAGATATTAGTGGTTGGTGCACTAAACCAGATGTTGTAAAAATACTCCATGCATGGGTAAATGGTGGCTTTGTAGAGATATAGGATACTGGCAGGTGTGAGAAGTTTTCTAGTCCGATAGAGGGAGCCTACTTTCCTTGCAGCAAGTTTGGCAACATCCAATCTATGTTACCTGTGAATGTTAAGCAGAGGAGTTTGAATGTTGTACTTTCAGGCAGGGTGTTATTAGCCATGGCGATCAGTGGTTGGAAAGGTTTCTGATGATTGTTAAAAGAAAAGAGTTTTGTCTCAGTATTAAATGTAACCATGCATTTTGTCCACTACAGACTGGGGGTTATTTTTTAAGGTTTCAGACATTGCCTTAGATATGTACGCAGTTGTTTTGGCACACATGCCAAGAATAGAGTATGGTGTTATCAGCAAATATACCCATCTTTGACACAATTGCATCAGGGAAGTCGTTTATGAAAAGCAGAAATAATAAATGTTCAAGAATTGATCCCGGGAGCACAGCTGCATTAAAGCCATGTTTTTTTAGATGCTTTCAGGACTGCCAGCAACCACTGTAAAAGAGTAATAAAAAATGCAAGAGATCTATATGCCCAGTCTGTTAAATCCAAGGTAGCTGATCAGCGGCTTGGTTCCCACCAGTTTTGGCAAATAACAAATAGGATCCTGAACAGAAGTGTGCGTTCTATCCCAACCATTATCAATGGACCAGAGGTCATCTTGTCAGCGTCAGACAAGGCCAAACTATTTGAAAAGAACTTTGCAGCTAATTCTACCCTATGCGACGAAGGCCATCAACTCCCCATATTTCCTCCTATAACACAGAACAAGCTAGGTAACATACAAATATCCGTGCATGAGGTTGCCGAGCTAATAAAAAACCTAGATTCCAGTAAAGCAACTGGCCCTGATGGCATCCCAATTATAGTGTTAAAAAAGCTTCAACCAGAACTTGCTCCCATACTTACGAAACTATTTAAGCGCTGCCTTAAGGAGAAGTGCTTTCTGACTCCCTGGAAGACCTCATCAGTTTGCCCTGTATTTAAGAATTCAGGTGATAAGTCATCTCCCTCTCAATACAGACCAATAAGTCTCCTGTGTGTTATGAGTAAGTTGCTGGAATTAATATTAAATAGAGAAATAGTCAACCACCTCAGCAGGAATAACCTTCTTAGTGACACACAATATGGTTTCCGCTCTGCAAGATCTACCGCAGATGTGCTGACGGTTATATCCCACAGGATTAGTGAATCTCTTGACAAAGGCTTTCTTTCTAGGGCAATTGCTCTTGACATATCAAAGGCCTTCGACAAGGTATGGCATAAGGGTCTACTTCACAAGATTTCCAGCTACAGTATAACTGGAAATGTTTTCTCAATCATTAAATCATTTCTCTCCGATAGGCTCATAAGAGTAGTGGTAGATGGACAAAAATCGGAGGCCTGCAATATAAATGCTGGAGTCCCTCAGGGGTCAATCCTGGGCCCAACTCTCTTCCTGATCTACATCAATGACCTCCCTAAACACATACTTAAATCATTCGTTGACATCTATGCTGATGACACGACCATCTACGGCAACACATCAAAGGCTGTAAATGACAAAGTTCTCTCTGATTCTCTCTTCTCTGATCTCGAGCGCGTGGTTCAGTGGGGGAAGATGTGGCTAGTTACCTTTAATGCATCCAAAACCAAACTCCTATCCTTACATCATCAACGCTCTGATCCCCAGCTGGCATCAATTGTGATGGATGGCCCTCGTCTGGGTGAGGCCCCGTGTTTTGACAAGCTTCTGGGTTTGACCTTTACTCCTGATCTGAAATGGAACACGTACATCAAGTCTGTTGCCAAGGTCGCTGGAAAGATGGTGGGATCCTTCTACCGCTCCAGAAGATATCTCACTACTGATGCAATTCTCTATCTATATAAAAGCCAAGTACGTCCAAGGATGGAATACTGTTGTCATATCTGGGCAGGAGCTGCCAAAAACAGCCTATCATGCCTTGACAGAGTACAAAATAGACTTCGTGGTTTAGTGGGGGATGCCCTTTTCTCTACCCGTTGCGAGCTTATCCTTGTTTTATCGTTATTTTCATGGCAGGTGCTCGTCTGAACTCCAATCCCTGGTCCCCCCTCGCCAATCTTTCACGAAAAACACCCGTCTAGCTGAATCCACTGTGAAAAATTTCTCCCACTCTATATCTGTGCCTAAATCAAAACGCGGATTCCATGAACAAAGCTTCTTTCTTAGAACTGCACGCCTGTGGAACTTCCCTCCGGACTACAACTTGGATGTCTTCAAGTCTAATGTTAACAAATTCCTAATGAACCGCCCCCTTAAGTAAACACTTCATCAAATCTCCACACTAACGTAATGTACTTGCAATAACCCTTATCCCTGAGTGGCTTCCAGGCCTTGATAAGTGGTGATCACTGTGTAAAAAAAAAAAAAAAAATGTCTTTCTGGATCTTTCTTTTGACTATGAAGAATATGATTATATTAAATAATTATCCAATAATCCAATATAAATTAATTTTCATTAAAATACATTTATGCCAAACTGTCAAATGTTTTAGATATATCAAGCATTGTGCCTTAGCTTCCCCTGCCTTATCCAGTGCATGATATATGCATTCAGAGATGACTGTTAGAATATACATAGTAGAACAGGCTTGCCTGAATTTATATTGATGGTCAGAAAAGAATGCTGTATTTACGAGGTGGTGGGCTATCACTAAATTGATTAATGATTCCAAGATTTTAGTGAAGATCAGGAAGAGACTGATGGGGTAATAATTTTATGGGTCAGTTCTTTCAAGAGTATTTTTGAAAATTGTATTCAGTTTTATACAAGTGTTTAACTTGAAATAATTTCTTATTTAATTTTTCAACTAATGTTTAACCAACACAATTCAGCATGGAAATGGCTTTTCAGAATTTCTTGCAGAGTGTGTGGGATTATTTTATATTAATTTTTTTTTTTTTTTTTTTCAATAATCTGAGGATTTGATTTTCATTGAAACCAATAATAAAGAAAAAATTACTGAGTTGTGTAGAAATCCTATAGAAATATCAACTATGGGGGGGGGGTGATTGTACATTAAATTTACATAGCCGACTGAACCCCCTGTTCAAAGTTTGGTATTTGGAACTTTCTTGACTGGAGCAATTTCGTTTCGGTCAATTTGGGCTTTTGTATTGTCTATTACTATTATGTTATGTTATTTTATTTACCTTAAAAAATGAAACCATAATAAGAAAAGTGTTTTTAGTACACTATTTTGTGAGGTGAATACATATGAACACCCTAAAAGACTTATTAAGAAAGAAGTTGAACCCCCCCCCCCCAAAAAAAAAACAATCATTTTAGAATAGGACATCAGTATATGAATTTAATATAAAATGATTCCCCATTTCCGAGGTGTTCTAGGGTCTTAGGGCAGTTAACAAAAGTTTTTTACCACTCTCACACCGTCAATGTAGAGGTCCCTAGATGTCGGAAAACCTTTTCCTCAAATAATTTCTTCCTTTGAATTGATAAACTTTGGGTTTCCCTCCCTGTCTCCTGCTTCCCTGACTGTATTAATTTGCAGAAATTTAAATGTAATGTAAACAGACATCTTGCTGCTGAACTCCCTGCATAGTACCTCTGTAGACATGATCGCAAATAGTAGCCCCTTACGTCCACTTGTTTGGGGTGAATAATGAATAATAAAAATTTTTGTAAAATAAGCCCGTGTGTCTGCTAGTTAAGGTTAGGTTTAAGTTAAAGAACTGTAATGAATGTTTTAAAAAATAATTTACTGGAATATTTTGAAAGATAATTTACTAGGGAGAAAGAATGGTTTGAAAATAAAATTCATTAGGCAAGGTGAAATGCAGTTATATCACCACATATCTGATAGAAAGTTGATCTTGATGGTTTTGTTGCCAAAGAAAGAATTATCACACACAAAATTGATTTAATATCAGTAAGGGAAAACAATATAAAATATGGAATAAGTGAAATTAAATTGACTTAGTCAAGAAAGTTCAGTTCTTGTCTATAATTCCCCCTTGATTAAAAAACAATATATATGGATAATGTACCCATGATGAAACAAAAATATCATACTCCAAAAATCACATCAATTAATGAAGTAGTTTTATTTTTTAATAAAAAGTAAAAATTTATCAGTAGTCAAAGAGTGATTATCTTGCCCGTCATTTTGAAGAGCTTAAACAAAGGGAGATAATTCATACTTATTAGATTTATGTTGAAATGCCTACAAATTCCCATCAATTGTTTAAAAATAATTTTCTTTATAAAAATAAAACTAATTAATCAATTTATGCAATTTTTGGAATATATTTTCATTTCGTCACAGATACCATACAGATTTTTTTTTATGTTTCTGATTTTTTAGATAAGAATTGATTATTCGGACTCCTGTTCCCTTCTCGGGTGTAATTTTCAAAATATTTTAGGCAATGTAACCTTCGCCATTCTTCAAGTGTATCTTGTTGAATTCAGGAATATTTCTGGCAGACTCAGGAATCTTTCTGTCGAACTTGGAAATTTGCACTGAATTTCTAACGGAAACCTTTATTTAATTCACATGACTGGGTAAAAGTCCTAAGCAATTCGTAATTGTATTTTTTGAGTTGCGTCCAAAATTCTTACTAAAATAATCCACAAGGACCTGTGGTGTAGTGGACAAAGTACTTGGTAAAATTCACTTGTAAGTTACATTCTTCTAGAGGCTGAAGGTTCAATGTTCAGTATGAGTGACACTAAAAAAAATACAATTGCGAATTACTTAGGACTTTTACTCCTGATAGAACAAATGCATGTTATCCTCATGGATTAAATAAAGGATTCTATTCAAAATTCATAATAGATTTCAGAGTTCAGTAAGATAAACTTGAAGGTCAAAGGTTATATCGACCAAAACATTGTGAAAATAACATTCAAGATTAGAACAATATCCTGAAGAATTCAAATACTTTACTTTACTTTTTAATAAATACAGGAGGAATTCTGGGAAAAAACTGAAAA
This sequence comes from Euprymna scolopes, assembly GCF_053919585.1. Classification (NCBI taxonomy): domain Eukaryota; kingdom Metazoa; phylum Mollusca; class Cephalopoda; order Sepiida; family Sepiolidae; genus Euprymna; species Euprymna scolopes. Next base: position 77,666,099 of record NC_136492.1, read on the forward strand.
TTCAATAGACCCTGAAATTAGTGATTGTTTATATATTTTTTCTACTTGAAATGTTGGTATTTAATGAATAGTATTCTGAAGAATTAAAAACAAAAACAAAAATCAGTCTGAGGAATAGAGAGAAGATATTCAAAAAGGAGAAGAAGAAAAATAAATGTCTGTTGTCACCTTGTGGCACAAGGAATGCATATTCAGAATAACTGCTGAAGGAGTAGCCAAGCGAGAAATGGTAGGTCAACATAATCGTATGCCTTCAAGGAGAAGGAAAGAAGAAAAAACATTTTAATAATAAGAAGAAAACATCTGTCATACATATAACATCAATCGATGACCAATTTTTCATGATCGAAATAAATATTGGGACATTATTTAAATCTTTAAGAAGCTTTAAATTCAATAATGAAAATTACTAAATGTTTTATGGATAGTGTGCATATATATGTATGTGATAGATAGAGCAATTAAAGAAATATAAAAAAAATGATAAAAATAAAATTGAATAAATTACAATATTTAATGATCCATCAAATTCAAATAAGGATTTATAACTAAAAAAAATCCTTAATCCATGGATTTTCTTCAATGAAAAGAGCATATCTTTGAAGTCCATGGATTAAGGATTTTTCTTCAGTGCAGTTAGACTAGCACCCACCCCAACCCAGGAATCGGATCTAAAACCATCTAGTTGATGGTCAGCAGTTCTATTTTTAAGCCATGGCATCAGTGTTTTGTAAATCATACTGAAATGTCTTTATATAAACATTGACCGCCACTTTTAAAGTGTACCATTTGTTTATTTACAAAGAGCTTTGCATTACACAAAGTAAGTAGAAGTAAACAGCAGGCGATAAAATTTAAAGTGCTCTACCACAGAAAGGGGGGTGGGGGTTATATAAAGATTTAGAAATCCATTCTTAACATGAAGAGAGTGGCATTGTTAACTATTCTGTACTGTTACTTTATTTTTTTCCATGAGTAAGTAAACATGATGTCTGAAAAGGTCAATCATGTATTTATTTTCAAGCAGTAATTTGCCGATAAATGATTGGGGAAGCAGGGGGCGTTATTATTTTATTTACACTAAAAGAACATTTATCTGTAGAAGACTGCTGGAAAACTGTTTCTGTGGTACCAGTTTTCAAGAATTCTGGTGAAAGAACTGACCCATTAAATTATCGCCCCATTAGCTCCCTTCTGATTTTCGTTAAAATTTTTGAGTCCATAATTAATCAAGGTCGAGTCCATCACCTTACAACTGCTAAACTTCTGACCAACCAACAATATGGATTTAGACAAGCCCGTTCCACATCAGATATCCTAACTGTAATCTCTGAACATATATACCATTCACTGGACAAAGCAGGGGAGGGTAGAGCGGTTGCCCTAGATATATCTAAGGCTTTTGACAGGGTATGACACGATGATCTTCTCAGGAAAATCAGATCATATGGTATCACTGGAAGTATACATAACTTAAGTAAATCCTTCTAAAATAAAAGAAGAATGCAGGTTGTCCTCAATGGTCATACATCTAAACAATATAATATAAATGCAGGAGTACCTCAGGGGTCTATCCTTGAATCTTTATTATTCCTAATATTCATAAATGACCTCCTTGATAAAATTCTCTCTGAGATGAGTATATTTACTGATGACACCATGCTCAATAACAGGCACAAGGGGAAAACAAATAAACACATATCTAAGGAAATGGCAGAAACATGAGAGGAAGATAATCTGTAGTGGAATGGGAAAAAAAATGGATGGTCACATTCAATGCTGCCAAGACTAAACTTGTTTCCTTCAATAATTACAAGAAACCTTCTCTTCCACCAATAGCAAAAAACACATTATATGAAAGTACTTCTTTTAAACTCCTCGGTCTAATGTTCAAAGGGAATATGAGTTGGAACAGATACATTGAGAGCATTGCCAAGGCTGCTGCGAAGAAGGTGGGCTGTCTTTATCGTGCTAGAAAACTACTTACACCTGAAAGTATCCTGTACCTCTACAAGGCCACCATTTGCCCATGTATAGAGTACTGTTGTTACATTTGGGCTGGTGCATCTGCTACTAGTCTCTCCTGGACAGGATTCAAAAGAGAGTTGCCAACCTGATAGGTCTTGAACTGTCATCTAAGCTTCAGCCTCTGTCCCATTGATGAAGTGTTGCATCCCTCTGTCTGTTCTACAAATATCTTAATGGTAAATGCTCTGACAAACTACAAGCACTTGTACCCTCTCAACGTAAATACCCCCGACAAACCCGACAAGCAGCCAAATCCACCCCTACACAGTAGAGATCCTTAGGTGTAAGGAAGCCTTCTACTCCAATAGTTTCTTTCCCAGAACTGCTAGACTTTGGAACTCCCTTCCGGGATTCTTCTTTCCCAACTGTACTGATATGCAGAAGTTAAAGTGTAATGTGAACAGACATCTTGCTGCTCATCTCCCTTCATAATATCCCTGCAACTTATGTCCCCGATAGTAGCCCCCTACTTCAAAGTGGCACTGTGTCTTGTTTGGGGTGAAAATAGAATTTAAAAAATTAAATTAAAATAAAATAAAAAAATAAATAAAAAAGGTATTACCAAAATACTGAAAACTGAAAGATATAATTTTTGAATTAAACAACTTAAATTTAGAAATTACTTGCCATATAAAGAATTTATTAAAATTAATGGACGGTAATGTAATTGAATAAAAGCAGTTTACATTTATAAAATTGAGAAATTGAAGAAAAAAAAAAAAATTAAAAAAAAAAAAGAACATCAATAAAAGAAGATATATAACATAACGGTTAATTTCCATGTGAATGTGTTTTAAAAACATTGAAGGACGCTAAGGGGAAAAGATTGTCTGGTGAGGTCAGAAGGTTAGATGGGTTAAAAACCCATGGGAACAGAAGTGAGAGGCGTGCGAATCCCATGAAAGTGACAAGAGATTTTCTAATTAATGTAGAATGCAGCTTGTTGCAAGTACTAGCAGTGATGCAAAAATGGGTTCTTAAAATGGAATAATTAAAACAAACCACAGTTGTTTCACTTTTTTCTCCTCTTTTTGTTGAATCGATTTAAATGAGACCTGGATAAATTAACAGATTGTCTAGTTAAAAAAAAAAAAACATTTTGGGGATAATTTCAAAGCAACAATGATTCATTTTTTAGTTTCATTCAGTCAGAAGAAGCAATTTCATTTGATATTTCAGTATAACAGTTTCCAAGCGTGGAAAACAAATCCTCATCACGACTCATATACATTAAACCAATTGTCACCAACTGGAAAATTTTTCATGATCTAAATAAAAACTTCGGACATTATTTCAATTTTTATGAAGCTTTAATTTCAATAATGAAAAGTAGCCAAAAGTGTTATAGATATATTATATACTAGCAGCTGTGCCGCATCGGCACACACAACGGCGAGTCAAACACAAAATCGAGTACACTCAACATCATCTTACCATCAACGCTTACTTTGTTAACTCAGAGTATGGGAACTTTCCATATGCACAAAACAAAATCACTGAAAAAAACAAAAATACCCTAACTAAGGGTAAAGATAATGAATAAACGTTGGATAAAATGATGGTTAAAGTTATTACAAACTTGCCAAGATTCAAACCTGGAATTGTCTGACCCGTAGTCAGATGCATTAGTCCTGTCCGTATGCCGAAAGATGTTACCGCGACTGTATACAGACAGTGCTAAATTCTGTTGACATAGGCAGGTAACTTTTTCAACATTTGCATGAAACGGCCCAAAAACCCTTATTTCTGGCTTTTTGTGTGACTCAGCGTTGTTCGTTACGAACCATATATAGATAAGGACAATCTAGAGACTCACACATTTCAGGGAAAAAAATAATTTTTCAATTCAGTGCATCCGTTCAAAAGTTTTATTGGTATATATACACACACACACACATAAATAAATAAACAAACATTTAGAATTTTATTAATAGCATAGATAATAGATAGCACAATTAAAGAAATAGGGAAAATAGATGATAAAAATAAAATTGAATAAATTACAATATTTATTGATCAATCAAATTCAAATAAGGAATAATAATAAAGAACAATCGTTAATCCATGGATTTTCTTGGATGAAAAGAACATATCTTTGAAATCTATGGGTTAAAGATTTTTTTTTCGTTATTATATATTTTATTTATTGATATAATTCCTTGTTTGAATTTAATGAATCAATAAATATTGTAATTTATTCAATTTTATTTATATCATTTATTTTTCATATTTCTTTTATATATATATTCTGTAGAAATATATTTTAAGAAGCTCAATGTAATTACAGAGCAATATAGAGAATAAATGAAAAAAAGTTATATTCCAAAATTCGTGATGTTGACCATCTTATAATTTATTCCTTTAATTCAGTTGACATACAATTCTTGACAGTATCTGTTTTATATATATATATATATATATATATATCCATGATACTTTTTGGTACAGTAAGAACCCAACTTGACTTGAGTGTTTCTGATTACAATTTATAGAACAGAAATGGCCAATTCATTGCCAAACAGTTAATTAGTATCAACATTAAATGGAACAATTTTTTTCACTTTTTCCAAAACTTGAGGTTAAGGTAAATTAACATTCTATCCGTCCATATTAAAAATTATTATTTGTACTCACTGCAAGTTCTCACAAAGCCATTATCAAAGATTACTCACTAACAATAAATCTTCTCATATTGCCAGTACTTTTTTCTCTTTCACTAACTTTTGTAAATGTCTTTGCATTATCACATTAGCCGCTTTTTGACTTCTTTCTGGTAATGACCTTCAATGGAATTTCGGTGGCAACAAGCCTCCCCAAGGTTTCAGTCCTCTTCGCACTTACCAAGTGGAGACCTGGTTAGTGCTTTCTCTCCTCGGTCTTTCCAACCTCCTTGAGTCTTCACAACTATTTACTACGGTGCCTGTCTATGCCAACATCACCTATTTTTTTTGGGGGGGGGGGGGTAATTAATTTACAATTTTGTGGTTTTAGCTTTCTGGGTTCCATGTTGCGTTCCTCTCTACCTTTTTGCTTTACCTCTGTTGCAGTTTCCATATGGCCAGTTAACATTTGCAACTTACGTGGGTTAGTTTCTGCATTCAAAGGTTTTCCTTAAGATTTTAGCTGTTTTCAGCATTATGGTTTGTTGAAGTCTCAGTTTATCCCTTGAGTTCTATTTTTTCTAGCATTTTTTTTCCCCCCTAATTCTTTGGGACTGTTGCTAGTCTTCCTACAATTATTATTATTATCATTATTATTTTTCATCTTATTTCCAACTTTTTCCATCTGCTACCATTTCGCTCGAGCTGCCTACCAGTATCAGGTTGTCATCAACTGATCCTCTCCATATTTGAAGTGGCCTACGATATGGCTTTGGGCCATTGATATTAATGTGGAACAGATTTTAGAGCATTTCGAATGACTAATGGTAGGCGATGAAAATGTTCTAGTGGAAACGTTATGGTGTGGCATACTATACTTTATTATGGAGAGTTTTACAATGTAACCGGCAATTTTCTCCATCTGATTTGCACTGTAGCCAGGACTGTGTCATTTTCCTGTTTCGTCATTGATCACATCTCACTACCATACAAATTCAAGGAATATTTTAGATTACTTGTGTCATGGTAGACTTTTTTAATTTTTTTTTTTTTTTTTTTTTTTTTTTTTACTAAAAACACAATAACAGTTGTTCTATTTGATTTATTTTTGTAAATTTTGTAAATATTACTATTTTCGACATGACAATTAAGTACGTAATATTGTTTTTGCTTAGAACGATATACTAAAAAAATGGTTTTGCCGACTGGCGACTACTCGCACCAATTTTTTTATGTGGATTAGGGAACGTCTGCCTTGACACCGTGTAGCCGTCTGCGTAGCAGCAACCAAAATTAAAATTCAGATTCAAATCGTAACTTAAACAAAAATTTGTTGTTTTTTTTAATATTATTATTATTTAATTATTATTATTTTATTTTATAAATTAGCATAAATACATTTGAAAAATAAACAAAATTCAATGTATCCCATTATTAAACAAATATTTTAATCTTTACAAAATCCCTATTTTCACCCACACAAAAAAAGTTTTAATAGCTGCAACAAATTTTCATTGTGAACAAAAACAAATCGTGGCAAATAAAATGATGCTGTTTGTTTTTCCTTCTCAGCTGATGTTTTGTGTAAACAACATCAGAAACGATGTCGACAGGGTGACAGATTATAGGATTAAATCCACTTACCCAAATCCTTCAATGATCAACGACTTAAGACTTATGCTTTTAGTTTTCTTTGACTTAAAGACCGAATAAATCTGCGGCATTTTCATGATCATGCCCATCGCTGTGACAAACAAACTGAGAAAATCACATAAAACCTGAACGAACGTTGCCGCCATGTTGATCAAAAACAGCAAAGCTAGCAGAAATTAAAAACGCAGCAAAGGTTTTTTTTGTTTTTTTTTTTTTACGAATATTTCAGAATGTCAAATTGGATTATTTTTGCTTTTAGATTCTAACTTTAAAATATGTATGCATAATTTTAAAAGTCAATTGATACATAAATATTATTATATTTTTTAATGTTAAGTATTTGTTTTTTTTATCTTTATTTATTTATTTATTTATTGTACAATAATCACCAGCCAGCCACGTCTTTTAATTTCATTAAGTCACAGGACATTCCAGCAACTAACGTGAAGAGTGGGGAACTGTCGGCCGCATCCAAAGACTCAAGTATAAGTCCAATCATATTTAAGCTATCTCCCTTCTCTTATCATTATATTTCTCAATACTAGGACTTATACTTGGGTATGTTGTGGACCAGGATATAAATACCCTAAACTCGCTACAAGAAAAAATAATGAAACGAATTGAATGAAGGAAACAAAGAACTCAAATGCTGGAATAAAATAAACATGTCGTTTATTTCTGTTGAGAAATGAAAGTCTTGGATGTACACGTGTTCATTCAGCCGTTGACGACTACGCGCGTGGAAGGAAAGGGGAATGCAATAGAGAAACACAAAGTGGCAAGCCGGCCTGTAGAAAGAAAGGGTTAAGCTCAGTAGAGCGTCGCACACATATCTGTTTTGATGGACCAAAGCCGAAGAGGAGAGAGTGAGAAAGTCAATCCAGTTCATGGAGAGAGAAGCGTATAAAGTGTGCGTGCGCTTATCCCACATTACAGTAGCAGGGAAAGTGACATTAAGGCGCGCGGGCGGTTCGTCGACTCCACAGGTTTTGTTGACTTTTATACTGGGGTCAGTGTTCTGACTGCGCATGTCTGGCTTTCACTTTAAAGGAAGTGACGTCACAGCTCGGGTGTGTGTGTGTGTGTGTGTGCACGTTAGCATGTGTGTGTGTATGCGCATGAATGTGAGTGTGTGTATGAGGATGTGTATATGCGTGTGTGTGTGCGTATGTGCATGCGTACGTGTGGGTGTGTATATGTGAAGAAAAACATGTTCGAACAGGTATTTGAGGCGTACAATCAAAGACTTAGCTTCACATCAGCCCAGCTGAGGATTTTCCCTTGCCACCAAAGCTAGTAGAGTATTGACGAAAATTTCTGGGGGTGTCGCCAAAACTCGTCTTTTTGGGAAACGATTGGGGTAAAAAAATGAGAAAATAATGTCATGCAACAACACAAAGAGAAATAAAAGGTAATTAATTGAAACCCTGTAAATTGTTAGAATTATAAATGTTTATTTAAAGAAAAAGGTGGCTGGTTGCTTTGAATTCCCAAAAGCTTGTAAAATAAAATTTACTAAGTAACAAATAGAAAAAAAAAGGGAGAAAAAATCAAAGACAAAAGGCATTCAATATAAAAGGGAAAAAAGGCAACTGGGCAAAAATTCACATTAAAATGGTCTCTCAAAAGGGAGACTTTTCAAAATATATAAAATGTTCTTAATATCAAAGGCTTACTTGAAGTCTGAATGAAAAAGAGAATAAACATTTCAAAACAGGGAGTCCTTTAAGACGTGTTTTTTCACAAATAAAACCAACCTTCAAAGGTTTTTTTAAAATGTCTCTCTCGCCCGAAATAGGGTTCCAAACAAATGGTCCACTCTCCTTTTCATGAAGGGTTTTCAGTGTCTCTCTCTCTCTCTCTCCTTATTCCTCCTTTCTTCGGAGTAAGCAGTTTACTCAAAAATTCCGACACTGTTCTTATAGTTGGGCTCTCTACCCAACATTTAAATAAAATTAAATTTATCGACGGCACATCGAATGTTCTTCTTTGAAAGGGAGGTGCCTACAAACACTTCAATACATTCCTTTTAAAAAAAGCACTCCACTGTCAGAAAAGGAGAAAAAATATACAAAATACGTTGCCGAAAAACGGTCAGCAACGGAGTCTAAAGGATGCTTCTTCCAAGATGGCCAACCTCCAAACTGATTTTTTTTTTAAAGGGCACATAAAACGGGGCACTGTGGCGTTGCGAGAAGTTCCACAAGGATCGTGATTGGCCAATAGCCAAGGGCAAAAAGGAGGAAGAACAGACAGGTCGTTTCAAATTGGGAGAGAGATAGAGAAAGAGAGAGAGAGGTAAAGAGGGAGATGGGGCGAGAGAGAAGCGCACACACTCACAGGTCAGTTAAACGGCTGACTACTAGATACGTGTATCAGGCAAAAAGGTGAAGGGAGTCACAAAGCCAGCGAATCAGTCGCTCAAGGCAGCCCATCTCCCACCCCACTTGCACTGTGTGATGGCGACAAGAATCTTTAAAGTAAAATTTCGGAAAGTATAGGCCATTGTTTAGATAACTTACCCTGTTGACTGAGGTATGGCTTTGGTCTTGTGCAGTTCTAGGAAGTCCACCCTCCTATGCTTTGCCATCTCTCGTTGAAACAAGGGTTAGTTTATGGCTGGTCACCTTAGGCACTCTTACTGGGGAATACCAACAATACTGCCCAGTCATTTTTAGCTGGCCAGAGTGCTCTTCCTTTTGGACACCGGTGGATGAGTCCCTTAACCTTCTGGTGTCGTCGGGGGAAGAATACTGCATTATTTCATGCAGCATGTCTTGGGTAAGAATAGCTTGGTGGCGTCCATCTCTCTCCAGGTTCCAAGCACATACACCTTCTGGTATTACCAAATGGTCACCCATTTTAGTATTAACCAGATTCATTATCGTTTAACTTTGGTGATTTAACGGGAACGTGTGTGTCAATGTGATCATGCCGTATACCAAAAACATAGCAGAGATTCAAAAGTCTATTTGGTAGACTTGGTCCTTAGTCTAAAGCATCCCTGGTAGTGTAGAGAACGTCGTTGGGAGCTAGAACAGTAGGTGAATATCATCGAGGGGTGGGGTATGTTCGCAAATATTCTGCACCAGTGGGAGTTGGCTCCCTTTTAAAAATGTAAACTCTTACTCAACGTCAATAAAACAAGACTAGCAGTCAGCCATCTTGGTCTTATTTGTTTTGTCTTATTTTCCCAATAAAAACATAACAAAATAGAGTAGCAGTATTTTTTTGGTGTCTGTACCTGTTGCTTCACTAGGGAAGAGATAAAAAAAAAAAATTATCACACATGGCAGTATGGTTCTGGAACAATTTTGTCCATGCAACCCAACACGATTCTGAACAACTCCGTTGATTCAAACCTGAACACCTCTAACGATTCAAGCACCCACTAGCTTTGGCTACATAAATGATAACTCAAACACAGCCAACAGTGAGAAACCCAATTTGCCATACGAATCTATGTCAGTCACAGTATGGTGTTACGACACAAACTCCTTGTGGGCAAACTAAATCTGGGCAGGGCTACTAGCATTTTGGCAAACAACATATGATACAGTCATGAATTAGTTAAATATAGCTACTGCTTATACACACAGTCTGACGATTTCACTAACAAAAAAGTTTGCATGCATACAGAATAAACAACACTTTATTTAAATAAAGGTGATCTATTTAAGTATGGATAGACTCTATCATTACTTTTGATATTGTCTTATGATATGAGGTACATTATATTTCATAAATGGTTGCTAGAGAAGTGTCTTTAGAGGATAGTGTATAAGTAAATGATCTATCTGCTTTTGATAACAGCCTGTGCAGTTATCTGCTATGATAACAGAAAGTAATCAGGGAGTAATATCTCCCCTGATAGCTATATATATAGCAAACACATGGAGGTGACCATTTGCTTTTTCTCTGGGTCTTAGCAATGAGCTGGAAGGGCATATTTTCCCATTTTACAGGTAGGTGGAAACTAGGTTTGTTTCCAGTATTTATAAAATAAAATGTGCCTTATTTTAATGTTCTATATCAACGAAATAGCCAGAAATATAAAATTATGTGCTTACAAATATAAACGGAACCTCACACACTATGCACTAGTCATATACAGAAACACTTTATCCACAGTTTTAGCTTTACAAAGTGAACTCTCCTCAAAACTGATTTTTCTCTTCCACACCGCAAATGCATCAAAAGTGCTGTAATCCTTCGCACATCATCATCTATATATATATAAATGGCAAAATGTATGTGCACATTTTTTGCATGTCCGGCACAGGCTTTTTTTTTAGGGGGGGAGGGGTTCTCTGCCGGCTTACTATTTCTTGCAACTTTTTATATACCGTCTAGATCATAATATCTAAGATTTGCGAATACGCGTTGCATCTAGATTTATTTACATCGACTTTTACAAAATTCTTGCTATTTCAGCTACCCTCATGTGTGTTCAGCTTTTTCATATAAAAGCGAAACTAATCTGTAGCGAAGGTGTGGTTCCCAGCTTTTGATCAATTTGGGGAAACCTCTTATATCAGACAACTGCTATTCAGTTGGACACTCCCTTTTTATAGGAATCTGGCCCCCCCCCCAATATCTTGAGGAAACAAACAACCAAAGTTGGGGAAAGAAAACAAAAAAACTGCCTCGCAGCAAAAGTTAACTGCGGGATATGTTTGACCTCATTAAATTTGCACACCTGTCAATTAAGTTTTAATTGTTAAATTAAAACACTCTTCTGTTGTTCTGCCATTGTGGGTGAACGGGTAACATGTCAGGATTTTTTCCCACCTTCATCTCAAGGTTCCGGGTTCAATCCTACTTACCTACCAAAACTGTTTTTTTTTTCTTTTACCACACGAGCGACACCAGGCACCTTAACATTGTTTTTTTTTTGTTTGTTTTTTCCGATTTTTTAAAAAGTTTAACATTTTTATTTTATTTTACTTTGTCCATTTTGTTTTTATCTACCCCCCCCCTAACACACACACACCTCTAAACACCCCGGGCAATGCCAGGCACCCCCACTAGTCTATAATACAAATCTCATATGTCTGTTTAACTGTATATATGTATGTTAGTGTGTCTACCTAAAACTTTCGACAGAGGCGATGGATTTTCATGAGATCAGTATCGTTTTGAAGCTCAAACCTTCGGGTGACAAATATCAAAAAATTAGCCAAAAACATTTATTCCACCACCCTTAACTGGGCACTTTTCTACAGGGAGGGGATCGGTTTCTTCGCCGATATTTTCGAAAGTCATCGCCTTTTTTCGATTGCCTAGCCTTAATTTAAACCTATGTCACTTCCAGTTTGGTGATGAGCGCAACAGCAAAGACGTCACGTTTTTTTTTTCACATTCTTTTCCTCCTTCACGGTATGGGTTCGAGCCTACCTGCCTACTAACCGTTTTTTTTTTTTTGCTCAACACACACCTCCAAAAACCCAGGCAACGCCTGGCACCCAGGCTAGTCTAACCCTTAGTTTTTGGTCTTATTCCATAAGCAAACATCTGACAAAAACTATACTCAAACAATGCATGAAAAATACTCTCATCCCGGTGAAAATATTACTCTTTTCGGTAGCCATGATTTCACCCATATTTCGTTTTTTTTTCTTTTTCATTTCCTTTCTTTCACCCCTTTTTCCCATTTTAATGTCTCTATATTACGTGCTACATTAGCTTTTTTTTCATTTTTCAAATAGTTACACGTGTCCAAAACATCCCATTGTGTGTGTGTGTTTTTTTTTCTGGCGTATTTGCCGTTATTTTAATAAATTTCAAATCTTCACTTTTCCTGAAGACATCTGTTAACTGAAATGAAACCGACAAAGCTATCGTTTTTGATAAATTTTTCCTGTTTTAATTTGTTTTTCCTTTTTCTTTTTTTCACACCTCCTGCTTCTATGGCATTTCATTTTATTATTATTTATCCTCACGCACACACACACACACACACACACACACACACACACACACACACACACACACACATAGAGAGAGAAAGACTCACATATAACACACGCACACACACATATATATATATATATATATATATATATATATATAGAGAGAGAGAGAGAGAGAGAGACTGTTTCGCTGTATCACAGCTCTTTAGTGTGGCTAGACCAGCACCTATCCAAACCCGAGATTGAATCAATAACCATAAAGTCAATAGTCAGAAGCTCTAATAAATAGGTCACAGGAGATATGCACCAACCCTAAGTTCTAGTGGTTCCACTTTTAACTTTGTCTATTGCCCGGGGTGTAGTAATGTAACCAGACACTCCCTGGTCCCTGGAAATCACCACTTTAGTGTCTAAAGCACACAAAATGTGTACGACTCTAAATCTGTGTGGCAATACCTTTCACACATTGACTGTCCATTCGTTGGCAGGCATTGTAGTTGAATTCTTCCTTTGTAACAGGTTTGTTTTTTTTGTGAATATGCCACCCCTCTCTACTGCAATGAAGCTTTGGTTGCTGGTGTTGGTGCTGGAAATACCTATATTTTCAAATCAACAGGCAATTGGCAGTTAATGAAAACTCAGAGATCATTTTCTTATCAACAAAAATAATTATTTGCATAAAATAATTTCAGATATAGTTTGTGCAAAAAAATGTTAAACGATTTAGGTTTTCTCTCAGATTTAAGAAGAACAAACTAATGCTTTGAGATGTAGGCTTTCCAACTTAATTTTTTAAATAAAACAAGTAAAGCATGCATAGTCCCCCGTGAGTGAACAATGAACGAGGCATAAAAAAATGACTAAGTCCATCATTTGCCCCCTCCCCCCATTTAGCCCCAAAAGTCTCCAGGGGACGTCAAATCCTGGTGAAAATGAACAAACGGTGCAGTTTTAGACCTTAACATATGTAAATTTGAGTTCTGCACCATACAAAAAAAGAAATGACTAAGTCCATCATTTGCCCCCCGCCCATTTAGCCCCAAAAGTCCCCAAGGCCTTAACATATTTAAATTTGAGTTCAGCACCATGCAAAACTGCTAAATAGACATACACAGAAAATTTTGGACAAATATGGTAAAATAGTCCCAAAAATGAAGTATTTTTATTAGCTCTAAAGAGCCATGAGGTACATCCAAGAGTTATCGTGAATTATAGACAAACAAAATGATATAGAAATCAGTTAGTTACAACTTTTCAGAAAGTTTTATAAAAATCCAAGGCATCAGTTTTTTTAATAAGCACAAAGTGTCAATTTTAACCATTTTAACTCGAAAGGAACTCCCACTGGGGCAACTGGAATTTTCCCAGAAAATCCTTCTGTTACTTTTTTACCCACATCATGTTTAATGTTTGTGCAAAATTTTTAAAAATTCCAAGGCATAGTTATTGAGAAAAGTACAGACAGAGGAACGGACAAACGGACAAGGGTGAATTTACAGGTCCACCCTCTTTTTGTCAGGGGACCAACAAACTAATGTTTTTGGATGCAGACTTTCCAACTTAATTTGATTTCACTGCAAGTTCAAGACAAGGCTTATGTTTTTGTCTATCTACTCAGCTGGTCATAGTAAGAATCTTCCTTTCAACTTTGCTCTTTCAAGGATATCTAGGAGGAGACAGCCCAAAGCTGATGTGTGCTGTTTCGAAACGGCAAGCGAAGCCTCTCCTATTTGCTAAAATACATGGTTTTTATGAATTCATGATTTCTCTCCCTCACATGAGATTACCATTTTCCTTTGTTCTCTTTTTCTTTCTTGTCCTCTTCCGATATCTTTATCTCTCTCTCCTCTTCTTCTAAAAGCTCTTTTTGTTTTCTTAACAAATTATCCCTTATGTTTCTGAATTTTTGAGATGAGGATTAGTCATTTGTATTATTTGAAATTTTTGGACTAGTGTTCTCACCTTGAGTGCTATTTTCACAATGTCGATGTAATCTCCAACCTTTTTCAAGTGTATCTTGTTGAACTTGGGAATGTATCTGTCAAACTTGAGAATTTGGATGGATTTCAAACAGAACCCTTTATTTACTTCACGGGGTAATATGTTCTCATTCCATCAGCCATGAATGGATATAGGTCCTAAGTAATTTGCAATTGTATTTTCAGTCGCCCAAACTGAGAATGTAACCTTCAACTTTCAGGAGAATATCACTTTTACGACTGATTTTTCCAAGTACTCAAACCACTGCATCAAGAGTCTTTGCAAACAGTTCTAGTATGAATTTTGGGAGCCTTAAATCTATTTTATTTCTAATTGTAAATATCACTATTTATTACTAATTATTATTACTGTACATTACTATATATATATATATATATATATATATATATATATATATATATATATATATATATATATGTATTAATTATTTTAATTGTTTACTTGTACATTACTATATATATATATATATATATATATATATATATATATATATATATATATATATATATATATATATATGTATTAATTATTTTAATTGTTTACTTATCATGTATCTATTATCTATTATTTATAATTAACGGTTCTCATATCATGTTAAATTCTATACTAGGTCTACTTAGTAATTGATTATTCCCCAGCATATGTGCTGTTTCTTTGAGTCATCTTATGCTCCACCATTCTTCTGTGTCAATCATTTTTAATTCGTTCCATAATGGTAGATAGTTTCCCTTTTCCCTCCAGATATGATCATCTATACCCGACTTTTCAATCTCTCCACATATTACGGCTTTTTGGTGTTCTTCTAACAATACTTTTAGTGGTCATCTTTCAACTTTGTATAGTTTTCCATACACACAGGTCTTAACCATGATTTTTTTCCCACACAAGCTGTTTCCGGAGAGTTGAATCAATTCTGAATATTGTTTTGATGCCATATGGATTACATATTCTTTGAATGTATGATTGTGAAAATGGCACTGAAGATGAGAACAGTAACCCGAAGATTCCAAATAATACAAAAATACCCCTTATCAGCTATTTGAGTGGTATGCTCTACCCCCTCGCTTTACTCAAAACAGATATGACAATTGTCCTTTTTGTTTGCTTTCTTAACCCATTACCAAAACTAGACTTTGTTTTTAAATTCTTTTTCAACATAAGATAAATAAATTATTACTGTGATTCCCACAAGACATTAGTCACACATTTTGTCCCCAACTGTCAGTTCTACCTTATTGAGATTTATGTTTTTCTGATATGCAGAAATTTGGGAATTCTTACCAAGTGTCAACCACATCAGACTCATCGGGCTACCCAGCAAGGTAGCTTGATGCCACCTGGAATTAGAAATAGTGTTACATCTTGAAAAAAAATTTGAAAAAAGAATTCACATTTGAAATCAATTCAGACTAGTGGCCTGATGATGCTGGATTTCAAAAGAAATCACAGCTGAAACATGTATGCACATATGTAGCCAATGATATTTATATAAATATAGAAAATTAAACAACAATACAGATCTACTTGTTATTGAGCACTATTTCATAAACACTGGAGTTTCATTGGATTAATATCTAGGAAGCCACGCCCATATATATATATAATGTGTATTTTACAGATGCCTTATGCGCTCATTATCTCAGGTGGTTCGGCAATGTATTGTGTGCCGCCTCTTGCATAAATTGCATAACATATCAGCATATCCCAGGCACTAAAGAACATGGTAGAGTGAGGAAAACCTAGGAAAGGTGCATAAGAAGTGATATAACTGCATTGGATCGAATGGCGATATTGTATGATGTTACCCACTGGAGTCTGTGACACTCGCAGCACCCGAAATACCAAACCAGATGAAGGATGAAGATTAATACACACACACACACACACACACACACACACACACACACACACACACACACACACACACATGCATACATGCACATAAACACACACATATGTAATGTGCATCTATAGTGGAGTGTAATAATGCGATAGAGTGTATTACTTTAGTTTTGCCATCTTGGATCATTTTGGTAAACAACTGTAATTCTTATTTTATTGTATATATATACAAAGAGAGAGAGAGAGAGAGAGAGAGAGAGAGATAGTGATGCTGATTACCTAGATGACACCTCGTTAGTTGCTGCTACCACTGCTATTACTGCTGCAGCATCCCTACTTTATCTCAATACACACACACACACACACACACACACACACACACACACACACACACACACACACACACACACACTGTTCAACAATCGTGCATACACAGTGGAATGATGAATCAGAGAAAGCGTTGGATGAGGAGAAGGAGATGAAGGAGAAGGAGGATAGTATGGAATGCAGCAAGTGTTACTATGACAACAGACACAAAACAACTAAAGCCTGGAACTGGTGAGCTGCACGAGGTTGTTTCAAAGTGAAAGTGAACTGAAAAGTAATTGACCATCCTCATCTCTACTCAAACTCTATTCTGTAAAATTTAAATGTGGTCGTTAAGAAGGATTGAAAAAGGAAGGTTGGCCGAAACTGTTTTTTTTTTAAAGAAATCTCATTGCCAAACTTTCAGTTTACGATTGTCCATGAGTGACTATATTTCATAGATATATAAATACGCTCCTCTATGAGTTGAGCACTCTGGTGAAAGAAATGGCAGTTTCTACTTAGCATAACGCAATACTCTTATGTAACAAGAGTTGAGTTATCAGCATAAAACCTATAAACAAATGAATGAATTCAGTTAAGTAATATAATTTCTGAACTACTGCTGCTGAATCCGGCAGTTGACAAGATTCAGCAGCAGTAGTTCAAACAGTCCTTTTCAGGGCTAACTACACAAACTATAATTGTGATTCAAACAGCCCTTTTCAGGGCTAACTTTCAACACACTACCTTAATGCAATACTCACTTCATTCTCCACTACCGTCTGCCTTCTGAGATTATTGGAATGCAACATACAAAATATTATTTCCTTGTTCCATAATTTTTTGTATGTTGTATTCCTTGTTTTTGAAATATATAAATTCTGAATAAAATTATGTAGAATTACAACATTTATTGTTTGATGAAGAAGCACAGAAATTAGGAACCCGTGACTTCTGAAAAATTCACAACAGTGTAGTAAATAATGGGCCATCGACAATTCCCCCACTATCCAACAATCATGAGGTTGTTTGCTCAGCAACCGAGAAGGCTAACACGCTTGCCAGTCAGTTTGCCTCCAACTCCACACTGGACCCTGCTAACCACCCCCTCCCTGACTTTCTTTTGCGGACAGACGCCACACTAGAAGATCTGAAAATCACCCCTTCTCAGGTGCATGCTATCATAAAAAAATCTTGATACTGCAAAAGCATGTGAACCTGATCTCATCCTGGCTGTGCTATTAAAAACATGCTCCACCGAAGTAGCTCCAGTTCTCTCCAAACTTTACAACAAATGCCTTAATGAATCGAGCTTTCCTGCCTGCTGGAAAACTGCTTCTGTCGTATCAATTTTCAAGAATTCTGACAAAAGAACTGACCCAGTAAATTACCGCCCCATTAGCCTCTTACTTTTCGCCAAAATATTTGAGTCCATAATTAATCAAGCTCTAGTCCATCACCTTACAGATGGTAAACTTCTGACCGACCAACAATATGGATTTAGGTAAGCCCGTTCCACAGCAGACATCCTAACTGTAATCTCTAAGCATATATATCATTCACTGGACAAAGCAGGGGAGGGTAGAGCGGTAGCTAGATATATCTAAAGCTTTTGACAGGGTATGGCATGAGGGTCTTCTCAGGAAAATCAGATCATACGGTATCACTGGAAGAATACTTAACATAATTAAACGCTTCTTAGATAAGAGAAAAATCCAGGTTGTCCTCGATGGTCGTACATCTAAACAATATGATATAAATGCGGGAGTGCCTCAGGGTCTATCCTTGGGCGTCTATTGTTCCAAATATTCATAAATGACCTCCCTGACAAAATTGTCTGTGAGATGAGTATATATGCTGATGACACCATGCTCTATAACAGACACGACAGGAAAACAAATGAACACATATCTAAAGCAATAGCAGAAACACTAGAGGATGACCTCCAATCTGCAGTGGAATGGGGGAAAAATGGATGGTCACATTCAATGCTGCCAAGACTAAACTTGTTTCCTTCAATAACTACAAGAAACCTTCTTTACCACCAATAGCAATGGCCAAAGACTCTTTATCTGAAAGTGCATCTTTTAAACTCCTCGACCTAACGTTCACAGGAAACATGTGTTGGAACAATTACATTGGGAGCATTGCCAGGACCACTGCGAAAAAGGTAGGTTCTCTCTACCTAGAAAGCTACTAACGCCCGAAAGTATCCTGTACCTCTATAAGGCCACCATTCGCCCATGTATGGAGTATTGTTGTCATATTTGGGCTGGTGCATCTGCTACTAGTCTCTCACTCATAGACAAGATCCAAAAGAGAGTCACCAATCTGATAGGTCCTGAACTGTCATCTAAGCTTCAGCCTCTGTCCCATTGATGAAATGTTGCATCCCTCTGCCTGTTCTACAAGTACTTTAACGGTAAATGATCTGATGAACTGCAAGCACTTGTACCTCCTTGATGTAAATACCCCCGACAAACCCGACAAGCAGCCAAATCCACCCCTACACAGTAGAGATCCCTAGGTGTAAGGAATCCTTCTACCCCAATAGTTTCTTCCCCAGAACCGCTAGACTTTGGAATTTCCTTCCGGGTTCCTGCTTCTTTAACTGTACTGACATGCAGAAGTTCAAGTGTAACATGAACTGACATCTTGCTGCCCAACTTTTCCCACATAGTACCCCTGTAGATTATGTCCCTGATAGTAGACCCTACATCAAAGTGGCAATGTGCCTTGTTTGGGGTGAAAATGTAATAAAAAAAATAAATAAATAACACAAAGGAGTACAAGTAATTATTAAATGTTCATCATTATTTTACTCTTTTGTCAAAAATAAATTTTGTTATAATTCTCCATAATTTAATTCATTTATATTATTGCCCTATCTCACATATAATATAAAGCTGAATGTGTGTGTGTGTGTGTGTGTGTGTGTGTGTGTGTGTGTGTGTGTGTGGTCACGAATAGGCTCCTATATGGTTGAATATTTTAAAAAGCTGATTACATATATAGATAGAAGATGTATCGAGACACAGGAATGGGTATGTTTGATCTGGCAGAATGGTGGTTCATTAAAATTGTGGGGTCTGTGTTCGCGCCTGGTCCACAAAGTATGGAAATAAAAAATTTAAAAATTTAAAGAAAAACGTTTACAAGTGTTTTTGATATAGATGTACATAAGAATACTTTGATAAGTATGTTTTAACTTAAATAGGGATGGTATAATAAAATTGTGGGGTCTGCGTTCGCGCCTGGCCTCCGTAGAATGGAAATAGGCACAAACTTTAATAAAGACTTTTCATATCTATCTGCGTAAGCATACTTTGATAATTATGTTTCAGTTTGAAGAAATATGGTATAATAAAATTATGGGGTGTTCGTTTTCACCTGACCTCCATAGAATGGAAATATGTCACAAAGTTTAACAAGGTTTTTTTAATATAGATACACATAATACTGTGATAAATGTTTCAGTGTGAACAGGTATGGTATAATAAATTATGGGGTTTATCTATTTTATTTTTACTTTCATCATATTTTGCTTTGGTTTTGATACCCCCAAATTACCCCCAAATTTACAACCCTTCCTTTTCATAACCTATCATACTTTCATAAATCAGAGTCCATTTTCTGTAGGCTGTTTTTGAACCCAGTCAACGACGGGTATTTTGCTAGTATATATATATATATATATATATATATATATATATATATATATATATATATATATATATATATAAAAGAGCAAATAGTAAATAAAACATGTTAAAAAACACTTTGAAAAAGTTAAAAACATATTTAATTTGAAAAGGAAACATTAAATAAGTGGATAGTCCTTAATCCGCGGAGTTTCGAAGAAATACTTTCCTTCTCATCAGAGGGTAGGAATTAGCAAAATGCGGGATCGGATTTTACATACAAAAGTATCTGATGAAACTGCAAGTAAGTCAAAGATCTTACTTAATAACAAAATGTGAAACGGAGGGAACATGGTGAAGAAAAAGGTGATTTCACATGAATGGACAGCCAGGTGAAAGGAAAAGCATCCAATGACGGTAAAATCAAAAAATGTAAGTCCAAAAAAGTTAATTTAATTTTCCATTCGCACAAGTAAAATCCAAGGACATATAAGCTCTATCTCCTATTTGGATTTATCGAGCTTTTACATCTGGTTGAGATTACTTTATAAATATTTAATTCTTTAATATATTTTAGTTTTACCATCTTGGATCATTTTGGTAAATTTAACTGTAATTTTTTATTTTATATATATATATATATATATATATATATATATATATATATATATATATATATATATATATATATAAATGGGATAATACTTATAGATTATTACTTCCAGTAATATTTTGTAAATCTTATAATCACAGGTTTCCATACCAGCTGATTGTTAAATAACTTTATTCTGAAGAATATATATATATATATATATATATATATATATATATATATATATATATATATATATATATATATATATATATATATATATATATATAATGTGTGTGTATTAATTAAATGAATATGTCATTTTTTTTCTTCATCCCCTGATATTTTTAAAGAGACTCCAAAGAACACCTTATTGAATATCTTGGATTTCTACTCTAACTGAGTATTTTTTTAATTGTTTATTTTCCTATAAACTTTTACTTTCCTTCAAAAACTTTTATAACTACAGTTTTCAAAAATTGTGCTCACCAGAAAAAGTAGATTTTTATCTATATATTCCTTTTGCTAACGTTTTTTCTTCTGAGGAGAAGAGTCTATCTGTGAAATTCCATGGAATATTGAATTTTTCTCACTTTTTCTTATATTCCTTGTTTTGAATAAAATATTGTTAATTTAATACTACAATATCGTGATGTCTATTACTTTTATATATATATATATATATATATATATATATATATATATATATATATATATATATATATATATATATATATTAGGTATGGGCAAAAATAAACGAATAAGGATAGGGGGACCTAATTTTGAAAGCCGATTTATCATAATTTTTTTGGAGGTTTCCGAATACTTTTTTATTGTATTTGAAAGATTAAGGACTAAACTTAATGTCCCCCCCCCCAAAATAAAATATTTGTACAAGCAAAAAAAAAAATAGTTATGAAAAATGTTTTCACGGCGAGCTAACCAATTCAGCTGAATTTTGAAGTTAAATAAATTCATTGTAAAATCCTTTTAGAGATAAATATTAGTTTTCTGGGTCTATTTCAAAGATAATTAGTAAAGTAAAATCCTAGGATACTGTTGTGAAGGAACATAACTGGCTATACACCGGTTACAAACTGTATATATATATTGGACTGTTTGGCAGACAGCGGCAGACAGCGGCAGACAAGCAGTCGCAGTAAGACGGATAGTCTTACGTGTTGATTATCAGACTTTCTTCCCCATACTTGTTACTATGTACTTCTATTTACCTTAGGCGAGCAGCCTTACGTTTCTGTATTATAAATAAACCCCATTACACATACCACTCGGTGTAACTCACGTTTGTCTTTATTTCCTAAGTATTTAGGAATATAACAATGGCGACGAAAGGATGTTCTTTCTCTTAACAGAGATAAATTACCGTACCAAGGACTGTGTACAATGCAAGGATTTTTTGTTTTACGAAAAAAACAAACTACACAAGGATTTTTGACCACGTGCGTCAATGAATTTAAAAAATTTTCCTACCTAAAGTAGCGAAAAGTACGGATTTTTCTTTGTAAAGAACTCACAAGAAATTATAGAAACATGTTCAAGGTAAAGTGGAATTTATATTTATTTTGACAAGTAAAAAAAAAAAAAAAAATGGTCGCAAGTTGAATTCGAAACTACACTAAAGGATTACGAGTTTCGAAAGAAAAAATATAAATACAACGACTATTGTACCATTTTATGCCACGTGGGAACGGCAGCCATATATTTTTTTTTTGGAAAATTAATTGTTTGTTATTGCCTTTATATAAATAATTGGAACTATTTGTCGTGGGAAGTAAGAAATATTTTGTGTATGAACTTACGTTGTTGAAAAAAAAAAAAAAAAAAAAAAAAAAAGAATTATTTTACAAAGCCTGTTGAATTACTATGGATGAACTTTGTTGAAACGTGTTGTGTCTGCATATTGCTACTAATTTACGATATACGTAAATTTACGATTTTTCTTTGGAATTATTGTGTAGAATTCGAAAAGACATTTTTGTACTAGAAGCTAACATGGAACAATTAGCAGAGTTAACTAAGGCTCTAGCCCTTAGCATCCAGGAACAGACAAAAATGACTCAACAATTTTTAGCGCAACAACAACAACAACAACAAATTCAACAACAACAGCTACAGCAACAGCTGCAACAACAACAAGAAAGAACACAAAAAACTTTAGAGGCACAACAAGAACAAACAAACATACTACAACGACAAATGTCGACACAGCAAAAGAATTTAGAAAAGCTAATTCTAACGTCGACCGGGAAGAAGACTAATTTTTCTGCCGAGGGTATTTCAAATTCACTAACGGAATTTCGTTACTCCCCGGATACTGGTGTTACTTTCCCTGCATACTACAGAAGATACGAAACAATTTTTACGAAAAGATGTTTAGACTGGACCGATGAGGAAAAAGTTACCCTGCTACTACAAAAACTGGATACTGATGAAAACACCAAGTATGCAAATCTAATTCTACCAAAAAAACCGGAGGAGGTTTCGTTCGAGGAAACAATTAGTACCTTGTCGAAAATATTTGATAAAAGGGATAGCCTATTTCACTCTAGATACAAATGTTTGAACATTCAGAAGGCAGAAGCTGAAGACTATCTAGAATATGCTTGCACTGTGAACTGTTTATGCGAATCATTTAAATTGAATGAAATTTCCGCAGACCAATTTAAATGTTTAATCTTTGTACAAGGTCTCACAGCACCAAGGGACAAAGATATACGTTCACGGATCCTAACAATTATGGAGGCGGATCCTAACATAACATTGCAAAAAGTCACTGAAGAGTGTCAACGTCTGATTAACATAAAGAAAGACAACACTCGCATTGAAGAGAAAAATATTTTTAAGGTGCAGCAAGTAAAAAGGCAAGGGACCACAAGAAAGTCCAGGTTCCAAGAACACAGGATCCTTAAAGGATACAAAGACCCAAAGCTAAAGTGTAAATGTTGTGGTAGTTTAAGACACAACAATAAGACCTGCTGGTTTAGGAACAAAATATGTTATGAATGTGGTCTCAGAGGTCACAAGGGAACATACTGTGCCCAGAAGAAAAGACAAGGGACCGATAATGTAAATACGCTTCGCATGAATAAAGAAAAAAGCTGCGAAAGACGGAAATATGTTGATGTTCGGATAAATGGACATCTGGTTACATTGCTTCTGGATAGCGGTGCAGATATTAGTATTATAAATGAAGATATATGGAAAAGGATAGGTCGACCTGAATTAACGAAAACCAGAAAGACGGCGAGAAGTGTGTGCGGCAAAAGATTAGAGTTCAAGGGAGAATTAAAATGCAAAGTGACATTCGCTAACCAGACTCATAAATCCAAAGTGTACGTCGTACCAGGAAAGAATACATGCCTGTTTGGGGTAGATTGGATTGTCCTGTTTAATTTATGGGAGAAACCCATAAATTCGTTTTGTAACGTTTTAACTGCAGAAAAAGCAAACCAAAGGGAAGACTTCCTGAAGGATTTGAAAACTGAATTTCCCAATGTTTTTGCCGAAGGACTAGGACTCTGTATTAAGACAGAGGCAAAATTTGAATTAAAGAAAAATGCCACTCCAGTATTCAAACCTAAAAGGAATGTGCCTTTTTCAGCGATGGACGCAATCGAAAAAGAGTTGGATAGACTTCAACAACTGGAAGTCATTGAAAAAGTTAACCACACAGATTGGGCAAGTCCAACCGTGTATGTAAAGAAAAAAAATAACAGAATAAGAGTCTGTGGAGATTTTTCAACGGGTTTAAATGACTGTCTATTGGACCATAATTATCCCCTTCCGTCCGCAGAAGATCTGTTCTCTAAGCTTAACGGAGGAAAAATTTTTTCTAAGATAGACCTCTCAGATGCTTACTTGCAAATTAAGATCAGCGATGAATGCTCCAAATACTTAGGCATAAATACTCATAAGGGCATTTTTAAGCTAAAGAGGCTTCCTTTTGGATTAAAGGTTGCTCCTGCTATTTTCCAGCAAATTATGGACACGATGCTGGCAGGGTTGGAATTTTCAATGGCCTACCTTGACGATATCCTAATTAAAAGTGAAAATTTGCAAGATCATAAGAAGCATGTAAAAGAAGTATTCAAAAGAATACAGGAATTTGGTTTTAAATTGAGCCCAGAAAAATGCGATTTTTTTATGAAAAAAATTAAATATCTAGGTCAAATAATCGACAAAGAGGGTCGAAGACCGGATCCACAAAGGACTGAAGCAATTGAAAAGATGCCTGCTCCAGATTCAGTGACAAAATTAAAATCGTTTTTGGGATTAGTTCAATACTATGCAATTTACATCCCTAACATACATAATTTAAGAGCTCCTCTTAACGAGTTACTGAAAAAGGGTGTTAAATGGAACTGGAATAAGGAATGTGAATCTGCTTTCCAAAATATCAAAAGATGTCTACTGTCAGACTTAGCATTGGCACATTTCAATCCAGAAAAGGAACTAATACTAGCAACGGACGCCAGTGATTACGGTGTTGGCGCTGTATTACTTCACAAGTATGAGGATGGTAGGACAAAAGCTATCGCCCATGCTTCAAGAACGTTGGTTGCAGCGGAGAAAAATTACAGCCAAATTGAAAAAGAGGCGCTGTCGATAATATTTGGAATTACAAAGTACAATCGATTTCTCCATGGACGATCTTTTATTTTGCAAACCGACCATAAACCCCTACTTACCATATTTGGATCAAAGAAAGGCATTCCCACACATACTGCGAATCGATTACAGCGATGGGCTGTAACCCTCTTAAACTATCAGTTTAAGATGGAACATGTATCCTCAAAAAAGTTAGGACACGCAGATGCATTATCACGGTTGATCCCTAAAAGAAGCGAAAGTTTCGAAGAAACGGTAATTGCTGCGCTTAAAGACGAAAGCGAATGTACAAGTTCAATGTGTAATATGATACGTGAACTTCCGGTAACTTTCGAAAAAATAAAAAAAGAGGCAGTAAATGACATTTTCATTAAGAAAATGAAAAATCAATTGGGATGGATAAAAAAAAATAAAAAGGTAGATCAAACAACGCCTTTTTCCATCTGTGAAGATGTGCTCATGTATGGTGAGAGGATCGTAATTCCACTAACGTTACAGAGGAAAATTCTGAAGGAATTTCATACAGGTCATCCGGGCATTTCGAGAATGAAATCCCTTATGAGAGGATATGTGTACTGGCCTGGTATGGACAAGGAAGTTGAAAAATGTGTCAAGACATGCAGAGGATGTCAATTAGCAGCTCGAGATCCTCCAGTAAAAACGACGCCATGGCCAAAGACGGACCTACCCTGGTCACGTCTGCATATTGATTATGCGGGACCTATAAATGGTTATTTTTACTTGATTATTGTAGATTCTTTTTCAAAATGGCCAGAAATATTTAAGTTTAGACATCCAACAGCAAAAAACACTGTGAGTGCGCTTAATGAAATTTTTAGCCGTTTTGGAGTGCCAAAAACCTTAGTGAGCGATAATGGAACAGCATTTACTGCTCATGAATTCAAAGAATTCTGTGACTCACTAAATATTCTACATATGACAACACCTGTGTACCATCCACGATCGAATGGGTTGGCCGAAAAATTTGTAGATACGTTTAAAAGGGCACTTAAGAAAAATCTTACTACGGACACAGACGAACAATGTATTCAAACATTTTTAGCAATTTACAGGGTGACACCAAATCCTAATAATAATGTCAATTCTTCCCCGGCTGAGCTAATGTTTGCAAGAAAGATAAGATCTGTCTTCGATAGGCTGCTACCAGAGAAAAAGAAAGTTTTCAAAAAAGAAAACCTTAATACCAAGTGCTTCTCCCCAGGTGAAAATGTATATTTCAAAAATTTTCAAAATGGACGAAATCAGTGGGTTGAAGGTATTATCAAAAAAAGGATTGGGAGCATGGTCTATACCATCCAACGATTAAGTTTTGTCTGCAAAAGACACAGAAATCAAATACGTCCCAGACTGTCTCCAAATGTGGAAGAGACACCAATGGAAACATTGTGCGATATTTTTGATATACCAAAACCAGCGTGTGTACCGCAAACAATGAATATTTCGCCTGAACCGACCATACGGGCTGGACAGAAACCTTTACCCCGGGTAACGCTGACCAGAAGGAAAAGCGCAAGAAAGAGAAAAGTTACCAGGAGATTAAGCCCTGACTCTAAAAGGAAGAGGTATTTAAGCTAAAATCAGGAAGATTTCAGCTTCAGGGGGAGGTGTTGTGAAGGAACATAACTGGCTATACACCGGTTACAAACTGTATATATATATTGGACTGTTTGGCAGACAGCGGCAGACAGCGGCAGACAAGCAGTCGCAGTAAGACGGATAGTCTTACGTGTTGATTATCAGACTTTCTTCCCCATACTTGTTACTATGTACTTCTATTTACCTTAGGCGAGCAGCCTTACGTTTCTGTATTATAAATAAACCCCATTACACATACCACTCGGTGTAACTCACGTTAGTCTTTATTTCCTAAGTATTTAGGAATATAACAGATACTGAATTAAAAAAAAATTTTTTTAAAAAAGACATCTTGTTTGCACAAAATATAGCTGAATTGACACAAAACCGAGTGTTTTTGCCGCTCACAAAGCCACAACAAACAATACTTTTGGAAATACGGAATATACCGAGGCCCAAAATCTGAGACAGTCGAAAAGCTGTCTGAGAATGACGTCATATAATTTAAAGGAAGGAGGGGTGCTGGATTTCTTTTTTTTTTTTTTTTTTCCCAGATGGGCATCCGTACATTTCTATTGTAAATATTTGTATAAATTTTATCATTTTTTAATTTAATTATTTTTCTATATCTCTGCTTTTACATTAATTTTTTTTTAATTATTGGCCAATATTATATAAAAATTATGTTACGCCAAAAGCTTCACATTCTTGCGAGCAAGGAAATTATTAAAATCTTGCATATAAAAATTATGCGAAATCTCTAATTTAAAAAAATGTAGAAATATTTTTGCTATTATAATTTTTTTGTGTGAAAATATTAAATAACGAATGCTTAATTCAATGGTAATATCGGTAGTTGAAGAAATTCATTTTTCTTCAAGTCATATCGAATTCATTAATACGGACTTTAGGGGCTTTTTTTTCGTAATGTTTCTGTAAAAATTATTTTATTCTATTTTTATTGTTACAAATTACGATGCTTTATTTATATAAAAAAACAAAAATAAATTCTTGCGTTTTTTATTTACTACTGAAAACCATAACTTTAGTAAAGGTATTTTTTGTTTAAACAAAATAATACATTTCCACTAAGATTTAAATAAAAATAATTAGTTCATTATATTTCGCGATCATTATTGGATAAATACTGAAAATTTTATTAAAATTGGTTTATTTCATGATTTTTGGTGAATTTTTAAGTAAAGGGAGGGGTCAAAATGTTTATTTATTTTGAGCGTCGGCATACATTTTGCCCGTACCTAATACATATATATATATATATATATATATATATATATATATATATAAAATGAAATAAAAATTACAATTAAATTTACCAAAATGATCCAAGATGGTAAAATAAAAGTATATTATAAATATTACAGAATTAATATTTATAAAGTTATCTCAGCCAGATGTAAAAGCTCGATAAAACCAAATAGGAGATAGAGCTTATAATACGAGCAAACAGTTAATAAAGCATGTTAAAAAACACTTTGAAATGAGTGAAAAACATATTTAATCTGAAAAGGAAACACTAGATAAGTGGATAGTCCTTAATCCGTAGAGTTTCGAAGAAATACTTTCCTTCTCATCAGAGGGTAGGAATTAGCAAAATGCGGGATCGGATTTTGCATGCAAAAGTATTTGATGAAACAACAAGCAAGTCAAAGATCTTACTTGAAAACAAAAAAAGTGAAGCAGAGGGACTATGTGGATTCAATTAATTTTCTTGAAGTTATATATTTGGATTTTACCGTCACTGGATTATTTATCTTCCACCAGACTATCCATTCATGTGTAATCACCTTTTTCTTCACCATATTCCCTTATAGCAACCCCCCCCCTAATGAACTATACTCACTGGCGGATCAATGCTTCCCTGTAAGTTCTTCGGCCATAAACTGGCCAATCGACAGGCAGGGCGCATTGATCCTACTGTCCCCAAAAAGAGTGCAGGGGACATCCAACAGCCAGCACAGAGCCGCGAGCGAAGACACACCTTCCTTTTCTCCTCACCCAGCACCGACAGTCCGACTTGGACCTGACTCAATAACTTCGAGCTCCACCACTATTATCCCGTTGAATAAATACTTGCAAATGTTTAATGTTAAAAGGAGTTTGTCGTATTTATTGAGGGTTCTAAAAGATAAATAAATGGCGATAGATGGCAGCTCGAAAATCTTTTAATATTATGTCAGATGTTTGTTATTTTTCTCTGATTGCCATATTTAAAGAGAGTTTTTCATGTTTTTGAGATGCCACTATTCTCATCTTTCCTGCCTCCTTTCTTCCCTTTTGTTTTATTTTAAAATAGAGTGCCTGTTTATTTTTTTCATGATTAAATGATCGTCATTGAAAAGCAATCCATAAAGCCAAAGATAATATTTTCATTAAGGATTGCAAAACATGCATACAGTGGAAAGGAAAAAATATAGGCATTTGCCAAAATAAAAATTTTAAACATAAATAAAATATTATGATTGTTGTATGATTCTTTCTTTGGGCATTAAGATGTGTTGCAGGGCCGGTCGTCCAGGGACAATCAACCCAACAACTAACAAGGTAGACACGGGCAAAGAGTAAACAGCAAAAAAGGCAAAGAAGAATGACAGACACAGGTTGTTTGGTTAAAGGAAGCGAAAAATCATATGATTTAGAAGCTGGTTGTCCGGAAGGTCGCATGTCACCAGTGGCTAAGGTCTGGAACAAGTACTCTAGATGTAGCGTGGTTCAGGGTTGCTTGCTGGGTCTGGAACAATCAGCTGGACGTCAGGGCAATCTGGAACGGATAGTGGACACTGAGTCAGTAGGGGTCAGTGTTAAGGAACGGACGACACAGAGGAGCGAGGTGCAGGCGAGGTGCAGGCGAGGTTGCAGGAAAGCTGCAGGAGGAAGCTGAAGGTGGTGGAGTAAGCTGGAGGCACCAAGGGCTGGAAGGCTGCGGGAATGAGCAGGAAGCCACTGGAGTGAACTGGAAGCGCTGGAGATTCGGAGTGAAGTTCGCTGCTGGTGGGTCTCAGGAGGCAAGTAGTAGTGAATTGCATTAGTGAAAAAACTTATTAGCCCTGATAAGGGCTAGTTGTTTAGCCTGGTAAATGCTATTTGAACTACTGCTGAGACGGCTGCTGTTGCTGCTGCTATACTTTGGCGCTGGTGGATTTGGTCACTGTGACTGGTTATCGTCAGTCGTCACTTCGGGAGCCTCCTTCTACTCCCTGGCCAAGTTGCCAAATTTATTTGCTCCCCCACTGAACAAATTAGGCAAAAGGCCGTTTTTTAATGTGGAGAGATTGGGGAAATGGGGACCAGCTCACTGGGGAGTAGAGGAGCTGGATAGTGACAATTGGTATGAAGGGTTTCTCCTACATTGACCAATAACTGATTGGATTGCTACAAAAGCAATGGTCTTATATGTGGGGTTGGCCCCACATATTGTCTGCTTGTACTTTGTTGCCCAGGCCCCATAGGGCTCAAGCCACCCGAGTTGCTGGATTTATTTGCTTCCCCACTAAGCAAATTAGGCACAAGGCCGTTTTTGTAATGTGGTAAGATTGGGGAAATGGGGACAAACTCCCCAGGGAGTAGGGGAGCTGGATAGTTACAATTGGTATGAAGGGTTTCCCCTACATTGACCAAGGTCTTATATGTGGGGTTTTCCCCACATATGGTCTTTGCTTGAACTTTGGTGTCCAGCCCCACAGGGGGGCCGGGCGAGTTGGTATTTATTTGCTCCCCCACCGAGCAAATTAGGCACAAAGCCGATTTTTAATGTGAGAAGTGAAGGGGAAATAGGGACCAACTCCCCGGGGAGTAGGGAAACTGGATAGTGACAATTGGTATGAAGGGCGGCCCCTACATTGACCAAAGTCTTATATGTGGGGTTGGTATTTATTTGCTTCCCCACTGAGCAAATTAGGCACAAGGCCGTTTTTTAATGTGGAGAGAGAGGGAGTGGGGAGGGAAAAGGGGACCAGCTCCCGATGGGTGGGAAAATGGGAGCTGGATAGTGACGATTGGTATGAAGGGTTGCCCCTACATTGACCAAGGTCTTATATGTGGGGGTTTCCCCCACATATGGTCTGTATTAATTTGGCCAGCGTGATGTTAGTGGTGTCGCTCCTAATAAGACAAACTAACGACTCTAATTAATTCTAGAACGAAATTCATGCTATCAAAAGTAGCTTGGGAGTTTGTTGCTTCCATTTGAATTAATTTCATCTAAAAGGTAAAAAGTCAATCGCCTGTTTTGTTGCTGTTTTTACATTTGAATTCCGATGTGCGCAGCGAAATCGATGATGAAAAGAGAAAAGGAAGGTGAATGAATTCACTGAACCCAGATATTGTTCATATGTTTGCTCATGTTAGCCAATCGCGTCCTTTATTTAAGGTAAGGAAAGGTGAAGAGAACAGCAAAAGCGAAGAAAGAAAGAAAAAATGGACGTGGTGATTTTGAAACTGCGACAGATGTAACTAGCTAGTATATACTCTCTTAAACTGGGAATATAACTTCATTGAGCTTATTTTTAAACAATTTGGACAATATTATAAGATTAAAATATACATTTTTATATAAACTTATATAAACTCTGAAATATATATAACTAGCAGGACCCGTTAACCGGCATTGCCCAGTGGAAACATGACAGATCTAGAACGGAATCGTTAAAGGACTCCCCCTCCTCGAAAACAAATTAAACTACAGTTGTTGTAGGTGGCCACTGCCGTCCCTGGAAATTAGCAGACATTGGCAGCCATGGCCCCAAAGAAATAATTTGGCTTCCACTGTCGGGCATACTGGCGATTAGTGTTAGTTTGAGGTGATAACCTGCAAGAACTGGCTGATTATGAAGAAAGCATTTAATAACTCTTTAGATTGAGCAAAAACAGAGATAGATAACTGCCTTCTACTGATGACAGACTCTTTTAAGTCGGCCAGCGTTTTTCTTCTCAGTATACTGCAATTTTTTTTCTAAAAGTAGCTCTAGCACATTTTCTAATTAATAAAATACTCCACAGAAAGTAACAGCGGTAAGAAAACAAATATATAATAAATAAGTACTTCCGTAGCCAATAAAATATACATTGCAAACTATCTGTTCTGACTTATTTGCAGTGCTTAATCAGTTCTAAAAAGAAAGTGTCGACATGATAAATCACAGTTTATAACCTAGGTAATCGGTCAAGAATATAAAATGAAATTTAATCATCAACAGGAGAAAAAACATGCAAAAAAAAAAAATATAGCATCAGTAAAGTTTTGATATTTGCTCCATAATTGAAAATCAAATATTGATACCTGTAAAAGAAAATTTTTTATGGCCGTTTTGGGGTGGGAGTAGTGGCATGTCGGTATTTTGTGCATATTTACATTCTCAAACCAATGCTCTGTTTACATTTTGAGAGTGTTCCATGTACGCAAGGAAAGAGCCATAGGTGTTTGATTACATTTTATGTTAGTTCTGTGTGCACAAGAGCAATGTTAAAATGCCAATAATTCCTAAACCTTTTGTTAGAGCTCACCATAGCAAAATTGTTAGGGTTCCAGTATTTTGAGCGATTATCAAAACTTTAAAAACATTATGTATAATTTGTTTTACTTATGCATGTATGTTAATATGCTGAATTGTTCAAACTAAGTTGCCAGTATTTATGAAACATTAGGATAATTTTAAAGTTTTAGGTGTTAAATTTCTATTTTTGAAAGTTTTAACCGTTAAATTTTTGTTTTTGAATGATTAATATATTTTTATATGTTTTTAGCACTATTGTATCATGTAGAGAAGTGTTTATTTATTTTTTTTTTTTGCAGTATTTGTTATTAATTTGTTATGTGAAAGTATGATATAGTTGCAAAACAATATCCCCTCTTCACGTTTGTAATGGGTTTCTAAATAATCAAATGATTAATTCATTGCACTTCAGTAAATGCATAAGTCAAAAAAGAATATAATGAATGTCCAAAGAGGAAAAGTATGAATCTGTAAATAAAAAAATAAGTGAACATTATTCATCACACTGCAGCATATATGTTTTGTACAGTGAGCAAAGAGACGCTAATGAGCAGACGGGCAAAAATTGGAAGAAGAAAAAAAAGAAGGAAAGAAGTTTTGATGAACTGAAATAAAGAAAGACTAATGTAGAAAAACGGTTGTCGGAATAAACGACCCAATCTCAGAAGCCATTCTTAACATAGAGAGGTGAGGGTGTTTATACTATGCTGGGTTATACTTTAAACGTAATAAGCACCCCCACCCCAAAAAAAGAAAAAAGGAAAAAAAAGCAGATTATCATTTGTTGTTAGTGGTTAAACAACACCGTGATACAGCTTTAAAAAAATAGCAAACTAACTTTTCATACACAAACAAAACCAAAAATATGTCTTTGCTAAAGCAAAGAAAAAATATTTAAAAAAAAAAGAAAAAGAGTTGGCAAAAAAAAAAAAAAAACGGCCTTGTGCCAATTTGCTCTCGTGGGGAAGCAAATAAATACAGCCATAATGTATTGTTTTGATATATTTGTTTAGAATGGGGTAATTCCGGAATAAGAGAATTAGCAGGCAACCAATTAGAGGAATTGGGTTTTCCTGAGGGAGACTTTATTATTTTTCGATTCTAATACGGGAAAGTTAAAGCTATATCTGTGTTTGTATGAGTCAGTTAAGGGTGGTGTAAGCCTTGAATAAGTGGAAAGTGTAGATTTCCTTCTGGTGGTGGTGGGAAGATTAAATATTTACAGGGAAAAATAGGAACTCCTTCCTCTAAAGACGTTGGGATTGTGATAGTGTTGCTCCCAGGATGCAATGTAGCATTTTATTATAACGAATTAATGTGTCTAAAATGATGTTCGTACGTTACATAAGATAGTGGCTAATAGCCTAGACATATTGACTTTGTATGTGGCTTAAAGAGGACGAGTGCCTGCCGATCGGTCAGTCTGCTTTTATAAAGGGTATGTTGGGTGGCGGTGAGAGGGGGAGAGGGGGGGGTCTTGGTGAGTTTTGTATTTTTATTTATTTCGTTTAAATTCAACATTGAATTATCTATCTGATGCCAGAATGTTCGACCACCCCATAATAAATATGCTATAATGGAACTTTTATCAAATTGAAAAAGTCTGGTTATTTTTAACTCGTTTAAAATGCTGGCTAGGAAGTAATACCTTTAGG
This sequence comes from Euprymna scolopes, assembly GCF_053919585.1. Lineage (NCBI taxonomy): Eukaryota > Metazoa > Mollusca > Cephalopoda > Sepiida > Sepiolidae > Euprymna > Euprymna scolopes. The sequence goes on from NC_136492.1 coordinate 77,700,070, forward strand.
GTTTTGTATTAACTTTAGCTAGAAGTAATGTATACTTAAGAAAAAATAAATAAATAAAAGAAAATACAAGAAAGCCGCGTGTTTTTGAGTTCAGATAATATGCAAATATAATTTGGGAAATGTTCAGTTCCATAGGAGACCTTTTTTTTTTTCGTTTTAAATATAAGAAAAAAATATTGGTTAATAATGGTATTTTTGACAAAAAAATTTAGGAGGAAGATAAGAAAACAAGACAAATATTCCGGATTAGAGTCAAACCTGTAATAAGGAAAAATAAAAAAAAAACTAGACATGTGTTTTTAGATTAATAGGCTGCAAAAGTTACGAACAGAAAAGTTTCTTAGCTTTTGGGAACCATAGCATTCGACTTGGCTTGGAGGCGATAGCTTAAAGAGGACGAGTGCCTGCCGATCGGTCAGTCTGCTTTTATGCCGATATTTAAAGGGTATGTTGGGTGGCGGTGAGAGGGGGAGGGGGGGTCTTGGTGAGTTTTGTATTTTTGTTTATTTCTTTTAGATTCAACATTGAATTATCTATCTAATGCCAGAATGTTCGACCACCCCATAATAAATATGCTATAATGGAACTTTTATCAAATTGAAAAAGTCTGGTTATTTTTAACTCGTTTAAAACGCTGGTTAGGAAGTAACACCTTTAGGGTTTTGTATTAACTTTAGCTAGAAGTAATGTATACTTAAGAAAAAATAAATAAATAATAAATTTGGCATCTGATGTTGCAAACCTATGATACTTTGGTTCATGAGGGGAATTTCTGCAGTCATTTTATTATATAATAATGAGATAGGTGATATAAACATATTTTTATGTAAACTCTGAACTATATATATATATATATATATATATATATATATATATATATATATATATATATATATATATATAAAATAAAAATCTCGATGTTAAAAAAGTTTTTTGCAAATTTTCAAAAAACCTTTTAAACCTGTAAGGAAGGTATACAAAATTTTAATTATTCGACAATTATAAAACAACAAAAACCCTTATTCCATGGAGTTTCAAAGAATGCATATCTTCTTATCAGAGGGAAGAGATTCGCAAAATATACAATAAATTTTGTAGGTTAATGCATTAAAAGAAGCAATTAATATGAAGTTTGAATGGTACAGCAAGAAACAGGAAAAAGGGAGAAAAGGGATATGGTAAAAGTCCAATTGGGAAGACGGTAAATTCCAGAACAGGAAAAATCCAAGGTGCATTTGATAAAAATGTATCGGTAATCCATCGGAAAAGAAACTTCATGCATGTGTATGTGCGTGCATGAGTTGATTCCCTATGAACTCGAAATTTCACACAACTATACTTGATGTATCTGAGAGTGTTTTTATATAGGTTTTCTATTGGAATGCTTCCAATTAGTATAAAAAATAATTGAAACAATCCGATTCAAGAAAGAAAGTCTGATTTTGACCAAAATAAGATCTCATACAGCCTAACATCACAAGTGCATGTGAGAAATTTTATTACCCCACAAGCAGAAAGACCCGGCATATAAAATCAACAGTAGGTTCTTTAATATGACATGGGCACGTACAAAATGAATGCTTCTGTTTAGAACACAGTTGAACCATTTATGTTTGCATTTTAAACTTTAAATCAAGCCATTATTTAAAGACAATTTTATAAAATCAACAGACGGTGCTATACAGTGCAATGTAGACTACAATGTATTGTGGATAAGTCACTGTGGTGGAGGCATGTCAAGTTTCCTCTTGGTAAACTGCAGAACGGGGGGGGTCCCCAACTATAGCAGGCAATCAATCGATAGGGTTGAAAAATGGGCAATTTCATCAATTTCAATGAGAATAAAAGTATGAAATGGTGGAACATTTGTTGATTCAATCCCGGACAATGTCGGATCTCCCTGCTAGTATATATATATATATATATATATATATATATATATATATATATATATATATATATATATATATATATATATATATATACAAAGAATTTACTTAATAAATTCCGGTATTGTTCATATACAAATTAAACCAGAGTCAATATTAATTGACACAGTTAATTAAGCTCAACGATTATCAGAAATGATAATCGAGCATGTATATTAACACATGGTACGCTTTTATATATGTATTACATTTGTATTTTGTGTCTGAAGATTAGCCATTTTGGAATATCTTTTAATGAGATACAGTTGAAGCTTGTCTGAATGGTTATGAAACAATTGTTACACCAAAGAGATACATCATATAATTTATATATATACATACATATATATATATATATATATATATATATATATATATTTAAATAAGGGAGTAGTCACCAACAATGTGTATTTTTTAACATTATTTTATTATTCTGTGTATTGGTTTTTCATTGGGAATTATGTTTGGATCATTGTAATAATGTTTTTAAGTCATTGAAATAGTTTTTACGCGCGTTTCAGACGTTCTGTGATGCGTCCTCGTCAGAAATTATTTTCAAATGTGTTGGAGATGTAAAAATGGCGATTTTCGTAGTTAATTTGAAGTTTTTCCAAGGGGTGGAGGCTTGTAAGTGTTTATTATTCATTGGCATGTTCAATTTTTATTACTCTTTTATTGCTCTTTTATTAGGCTTGTCAAGGGAGACCACTGACCTGGCTATCTCTTTCTGCTAATGTTTTTTCTTTTCCTTTAGGGTGGGGTAGGGTAGGGTGTGTGTGTGTGTGTGTGTGTGTGTGTGTGTGTGTGTGTGTGTGTGTGTGTGCACGCGTGTGTGTGCGTGTGTGTGTTTGCTTTTGTTGGTTTGGGAATGTGTATATTGTTTTATAGTATTTGGGGGTTCTCCCTTAGCTCCCTACCACAAACAGTAGACGATGGGAATATACTAGCTACATTCGATGTTAGCAGCCTATATAGCAATATCCCACACAATCTAGGAAAAGAAGCTATCGCATATTGGATTGACAAACATACACAGACTTTACACCCCAGATTCAATAAACAATTTGTGATTGATAGCATCGACAAAATCCTCAATAACAACTCCTTCCAATTCAATAAAGACAACTACATCCAAATACTAGACACAGCAATGGGTACCAAAATGGCACCGACATATGCCACCCTTACATTCGCCTTCCTAGAAGAGACCCTTTATGAAAGGATAGAGAAAAAGTAAGGGCACAATATAAAAACACTCTTCATAAAATCTTGGAAAAAATACCTAGACGACTGCTTTATCCTCTGGAGAACCTCATGGGGGGATATCAAAGAACTCCACACTTTACTACAAAATCTACACCCAAAAATAAACTTCACACTAGAACAAAGCCCCACAGAACTACCTTTCCTAGACATCCTAGTAACAATAAAAAACAACAACATAATCACAGACATCTACCACAAACCCACAGACACTCAACAATACCTCCACTTCAAAAGCCACCATCCTAAAAACTGTCTAAAATCAATACCCTACTCCCTAGCACGTAGAGTCTGCACCATAGTAACAGACAGACACCTCCGTTCAACTAGACTGAACGAACTACAAATAACACCGCGGAAAAGAGGATACTCACTACCACTAATACAGAAAGGTATTGAACTGGCTGAAAAAATTCCAATAGACCAACTAAGAACCCCAAAAGAACACAACAAAAAACAAATTCTAGCATACGTCTCTACACACAACACAAACAACCCAGAACTATTCACACAGATAACAAAAAACCTTATCCTCCTCAATCAGAACGACAAACTAAACAACACACTTAAAACAACAAAAATAATAAAAAGCCAACGCCAACCCAAAAACTTAAAACACATCCTAACTTCCTCAAAACTCGTCCCACATACTACAAAAGGAGTTACAAAATGCAACAAACCGCGATGTGGAGTATGTGACATAATAATAGAAGGTAACACATACACATTCAAAAACCAAGCACAAACATTCAAAATAAAAAAGGATCTAAATTGCACCTCCAGAAATGTAGTATATGCACTAAGATGCACAATATGCAACAAATCCTACATAGGCGCCACCAAAACTTTCAGCAATAGAGTGGCCTTACATAAGAGCAACATCAAAATTGCAGATAACAGACACTTCTATGTTTCAAAACACGTACACACATGCAGTGAAAACAGCTTCAAAATAATGCCAATCTTCCAAACAGACAATTATTTTTATTTACTTACACAGGAAAAAACATTCATCACCAGATTCACTCCTGAACTGAACAGAGCCTAATATCATCACACAAAAACATGAAATGCAAGGTACACTCGCATGCACATCCATACACATACACATATACACACCCACACATAAATCAGAACCGACACATTAAAACACACACACGTGTGCGCATACAACCACACACAGACATAACACCCCTATCTCTAATACAACACACTGAACAATACCAACCCTACTTAACCTCGAAACCAACAACACTAGGAAACACCTAGAACCATAGTATAATATCTGTTCCAACACCTCGCTCCCTCCTCAGTCAGTGGAGGAGAACCCCCTCATGACTGAAACAACTATCATCCCTTCTATCATCCCCCTCCCATACCTATACCCCCTCCAATGCCCCCCCCTCTGGGGAACAAAATGTCCCCCACACTAGGAACCGATCCTGGGTCTGGCCATACCCACATGGGGAGACAAATAAATAGAAACATTAAAAAATCCCCTATACATATTTTAAATACACCCCTCTTTCTAAACAAACATAATATAAGGAATACCCAAAAGACTAAAACGAAAAATCACAATACTAAAATCCAAGAATCCAAAAAATAAATATCAAAATAGAATGAAAGCACCCCTACCCTTATTTCAGAAGAGCTAGTTCCCCCTCCTCACACATACACATTAGTAACGACCTCACCTCGGACCACAGTCGCCTTCCTAAGGAAGCAAATAACCCCCAAATACTATAAAACAATATACACATTCCCAAACCAACAAAAGCACACACACACACACACACACACACACACACACACACACACACACACACACCCTACCCTACCCCACCCTAAAGGAAAAGAAAAAACATTAGCAGAAAGAGATAGCCAGGTCAGTGGTCTCCCTTGACAAGCCTAATAAAAGAGCAATAAAAGAGTAATAAAAATTGAGCATGCCAATGAATAATAAACACTTATAAGCCTCCACCCCTTGGAAAAACTTCAAATTAACTACGAAAATCGCCATTTTTACATCTCCAACACATTTGAAAATAATTTCTGACGAGGACGCATCACAGAACGTCTGAAACGCGCGTAAAAACTATTTCAATGACTTAAAAACATTATTACAATGATCCAAACATAATTCCCAATGAAAAACTAAGACACGGAATAATAAACTAATGTTAAAAAATACACATTGTTGGTGACTACTCCCTTATTTAAATATACTTCTTTCTTTCGTTGGAATTTCTTAGCCCATTTTATATAAATATATATATATATATATATATATATATATATATATATATATATATATACATATATACAACAAATTTATATATATATATATATATATATATATATATATATATATATATATATATATATATATATATACACACACATAATTCCACAATAACCAACCAAGAGGGCCATATATCACAGCATGTGTTTTAAATGTGTCAAAATGTTTTATGTTCATTTAATGTAAAATAGCAACAATAAGTCATTGTGATGAATCAAATTTTTATGACTATGATGATAAAGTGGAATTTTCTATTTTTGTAGAAATCAGTAAAGCGTTAAAATATATATAGCATTTTGCATTAAAAATAAAAGTTAGTTATATTCAAGCAATGACCTATTTACTTGAATGGAAAAAAGAAATTGCAATATAAAAATTTTGTCTATTTCTTCCATAACTGTAACTCCAAAAATATACAGCATTTCTCTCTCTCTCTCTCTCTCTCTCTCTCTCTCTCTCTCTCTCTCTCTCTCTCTCTCTCTCTCTCTCACACACACACACACAAGTTAACAAATTTACCAAATTTTCATTACTAACGATTACTATATTATCCAATTTCTACTGTACACTCTTTAACCTTATTCTCGAGTGGCCTCAAGGCCTTGATGCATGTGTAAAACACACACACACACACACACACACACACACTTTTGATGGAATGGGTTCTCTGACTATATTCATTTTCAAAACTAGAAGTAAAAGAAATTCCACCAAAGAAGGAAAGTAATCAAATGGAAAGAGATAAAAAAATATATTCTGAACTTCAATTGGTCTAGAATACATATTAATAAGAAAGCAGAATAAAAATATTTTAAATATATGCCCTAACCAATATTTCTTCTTGTGTTGTCTTGAATCATTGGCGGTGAAATATTTATGAAGTTTGTGTGCAATAATGCTTGCTCACTGATTGCAGCCAGAAGCTCAAACCAGTCCCCTGACCTCCTTAGAGCAAGGGTCTTGGTTCATCTTTTTTAATCTCAAAGAAAGCATTGAGCACTGCATATAAGTGTAAACCAGAAACTTTAAGCCAGTCCCCAAAAGCCGATACTCACAATGCATACATCAAATCCATTGCCAAGATTGCTAGAAAAATGATTGGATCATTCTACTGCTCCAGAAGGTAACTCACTCCTGACACAATCCTCTACTTGCATGAGTACATCCTAAGATGGAGTACTTTTGCTACATCTGGAGAGATGCTGCTTAAAGCACCCTTTTCTGCCTTGGCAGGATATAGAACCGACTTCAAAATCTAGTGGGAGATATCTTCTTCTCTTTCCTTGCAGCCTCTTTTTCACTGAATAAATATTTCTAGTCTTTCTCTACTCTATCATTATTTTCATGATAAATACTCGACAGAGCTCCAATCTATATGGCTTACTCCCCCTCCATTGCAAAACATTCGCAACAAAACTCCTCTAACTACAACCACTGTCAATAATTTCTCTTTCACCCTCTGTGTACTTAAAAGTAGACAGAACTTCCATGAGCAAAACTTTTTTTCCTAGTTGTTTCTCAGATTATTACAACATGGTCGTTTTCAAGTTCAATGTTTACAAATTCTGGTTGAGCCATCCTATTGAATAATCAAATTCTGCCCATTTACAACCATGGTTATTGATTTTCACGGTGATATCACACTGTCCATTTGACAAACCAAACCTTATCCTCAAGTGGCCTGAGGCAACTCATTAGTACAAAAATACACAAAAACAATATATATATATATATATATATTACCAAATATATGCTTATAATATATATATTTAATGAAGTTATTCAAAATTGCCACAATGAATTAAGCTCAAAATAAATGGAGGTGGGCGTCTACGAAATTGCCCCCCTCCACCTTTAAATTCCACAATTGACATTTTCTTTTTTAATTTTTTTTTTCCAGTTAATCTCATCGATTAGAGACTTAACTTTAAAATTAAAAAAATATGGGAAAATTTTTTTTTATGATTTCAATCATTGGGGATCAGTTTTCAATCATAAAATTCTACTAAATTGAATACCCACTTTCTGGCTATTATCGAGAAAAAATGGCGACTTTCTGACGTCACCAGTGAATATAAAAAAAGTGTAAATCGTGGAATTTAGACGTGGAGGGGGGAATTTCGTAGACGTCTGCCAAAATAGATTTACACTTTCAGAACATATATTGTTAATATACTTCTTCCTCAAACAGTCAGTCTCAACTTAATCGCCATCTGGTCAAAAGAAATTACAACAACAACAACAACAGCAACAACAACAACAGCCATGAGAATATTACTCCAAACATACTTTCTTTTATCGATAGACAAGGGGAGATAACTCAACAGTTTTAACTCGGATTAACATATATAACTTTCCAAGAAAAAAGACAAAAAAACTGTATATTCTTTCTCGAGGAACTAATACAAGTCTCTGATGATTTGTTTGGTATATTCATGCCATCCAATGAAACATGTGTAAGATACAATAATAAAACAATATGAATGTGAATTAAGTGAATAGCTCTGTAACATTGGAATGTTTTATGAAGTTATATAATAGCAGAAAGAATTGGCGTTGCTCGAAACTGAATGAGGATTACTACAATTTACCTTTTGCTATGTTTTTACTACCCCCACCCAACTCTCTTCTCTTGTTTCGCTTCCTAATATAGTTGGAAAAAAATGAAATGTTGGAAAATTCTCTGAATTAGTGTCTAATGCATATCGTTCAAATTTCATTAAAATTGGATATATATATATATATATATATATATATATATATATATATATATATATATATATATATATATGTGTGTGAAAGTGTCTGTCTGTGTGTGTGTCTGTGTTTACATTTCCCTACGCAATAACTCTGTCAATTTTTAGTCAGCAGACTCAAAATATGATATACAGGGTACTGAGATTTGGGAAAATCGATGTGATCGGTTTTTGGCCAGAAATTTGTTCAACAATTTTGGGCCTAAACACTTGAAATTTTAGATATAGGTTCTTTGGACATGGATCTAACTTAATAACTGGATTTGAGCCAAAAACAATAAATTTTAAGGGGTCATAATAAGGGTCAAAGTTAAAAAAATTGACCACTTCTTTTTTTTTTTTTGCTCAGCATACACCTCCAAATACCCGGGAAATGCCGGGCACCCATGCTAGTATATATATATATATATATAATATAAAGCTGAACTTCTGGTCATGAATAGGCTCCTATATGGTTGACTATTATAGAAAACTAATTACATACAATGATAGACGATGTATCGAGACACAGGAATGGGTATGTTTGATCTAGCATAATGATGATTCATTAAAATCATCATCAACGCTCTGATCCCCATCTGGCATCAATTGAAATGGATGGCTCTCGTCTCGGAGAAGCCCCATGTTTTGACAAGCTTCTGGGCTTGACCTTCACTCCTGACCTGAAATGGAACACGTACATCAAGTCTGTTGCCAAGGTCGCTGGAAAAGAAGATATCTCACTACTGATGCAATGTTCTATCTATATAAAAGCCAAGTACATCCAAGGATGGAATACTACTGTCATATCTGGGCAGGAGCTGCTAAAAACAGCCTATCCTGCCTTGACAAAGTACAAAATAGGCTTCGTGGCTTAGTGGGGGATTCCCTTTTCTCTTCCCTGCAACCTCTCTCCCACAGAAGAGACGTTGCAAGCCTATCCTTGTTTTATCGTTATTTCCATGGCAGGTGCTCGTCTGAACTCCAATCTCTGGTCCCCCCTCACCAATCTTTTACAAAAAAAACCTGTCTCGCTGAATCCTTTCCCCACTCTTTATCTATGCCTAAATCAAAACGTAGATTCCATGAACAAAGCTTCTTTCTTAGAACTGCACGCCTGTGGAACTCTGTTCCGTTATGCCTGCTTCCCTCCTGACTACAACTTGGATGTCTTCAAGTCCAACGTAAACAAATTCCTGATGAACCGCCCCCTTAAGTAGACACTCTAAATATCCACACTAACGTACTGTACTTACAATAATCTTTATCCCTGAGTGGCTTCCGGGCCTTGATAAGTGGTGACCACTTTGAAAAAAAAAAAAAAAATGTGGGGTCTGCGTACGCACCTGGTCCACAAAGTATGGAAACAAAAAATTTAAAAATAAAAAAAAAGTTTACAAGTGTTTTTGATATAGATGTACATAATAATACTTTGATAAGTATGTTTTAACTTAAATAGGGATGGTATAATAAAATTGTGAGGCCTGCGTTTGCGACTGGCCTCCATAGAATGGAAATAGGCACAAACTTTAATAAAGACTTTTCATATCTATCTGCGTAAGTATACTTTGATAATTATGTTTCAGTTTGAAGAAATATGGTATAATAAAATTATGGGGTGTTCGTTCACGCCTGACCTCCATAGAATGGAAATATGTCACAGAGTTTAACAAGGTTTTTTAATATAGATCAACAGAATATTGTGATATGTGTTTCAGTGTGAACAGGTATGGTATAATAAATTATGGGGTTTATCTATTTTATTTTTACTTTCATCATATTTTGCTTTGGTTCTCATACCCCCCAAAATCGAAGTGTCTAATGCATATCGTTTAAATTTCATTAAAATTGGATATATATATATATATATATATATATATATATATATATATATATATATATATATATATATATAAGTGAAAGTGTCTGTCTGTCTGTGTGTGTACATTTCCCTACGCAATAACTCTGTCAATTTTTAGTCTGCAGACTCAAAATTTGATATACAGGGTACTGAGATTTGGGAAAATCGATGTGATCGGTTTTTGGCCAGAAATTTGTTCAACAATTTTGGGCCTAAACACTTGAAATTTTAGATATAGGTTCCTTGAACAAGGATTATTACAACCCTTCTTTTCATAACCTATCATACTTTCATAAATCAGAGTCCATTTTCTGTAGGCTGTTTTTGAACCCAGTCAACGACGGGTACTTTTGCTAGTATATATATATATATATATATATATATATATATATATATATATATGATTAGTTTTTTTGGAAAAAGAATTCCAGCAGAGTGCTCAATTAAAAGGAAAATCCAAATTGTAAGAGCGTATTTATATTTTGTGTACAGAAAGTTGTTAGTTGAGACAAATCATTGGTACCGTCGGTTTCAAGCCCGATAATAAGGCCTGTTTAAGGTATCCTTATCAAGCTCTCTTCAGCCAATGTTGGCTGAAGAGAGCTTGATAAGGATACCTTAAACGGGCCTTATTATCGGGCTTGAAACCGACGGTACCAATGATTTGTCTCAACTAACAACTTTCTGTACACAAAATATTTGAAGTTTTATGAGGATTCTGTCCTCACGGGTCACTTAGAGATGGAGTACATAGACATTCAGCATATGAGAGTGTTATGCAGAGATTTCCATTACCTTTCCCATAAAGTTTTATACATATGATTTGAATTTCATAAAATTAGGATATATTTAAAGTTTTTAGGAGGTTATCCTCACAGCTCTGTTAGGGGTGCATTTAGAGATTTTAGAACACTTTTATTGTCTTCCCTATTACACAAGGATACGCACTTAAATTTTATGTAGATTTGCTATCCTTTCTTTCATAAGGAAACACTCAAACATCACACAGACATAAAGAAGGGGTGGCAATTTTTATAGCTTTCTCATGGAAAATAGTTAGCTTTTTTCTTAAATTAAAAAATAAATTTCGCTCATTCTTTATAGAAAATGGCTGTGACAACTTTAGATGATTCCTTATATTTATGTTTACTAACTGATCAACAGACAATGAAATTTTCCTTTTAAAGTTTTTTTACGTTTGTTTAGCATACTTTTATAAAATAGGCGTTTATTTCATTCGCCTTTTTTTTTTTTTTAGTTTTCTTTTAATATAGACGAATATTTGGCAGTTCGGAATAACAACTCGTTGTTCTAAGAGAGATAAGTGTATTTTACTAAAACAAAATTTCTTATAATTACTGAAATGTTATGTTTTAAAAAAATTACAATACCGTTGAATTTTACATTTTTTTTTGTTTTTATTAATTTTATAAAACTTTGTTACATTAAATGAAGAAACTGAAAAAAAAAACAAAATCATTTTTTTTCTCACAATTTGTATGAAAATAGAGTTAACCCCCTTAGAAAATGAGTTATTATTCCAAACTAGCATGGGTGCCCGGTGTTGCCCGGGTGTTTGGAGGTGTATGTTAAGCAAAGAAAAAGAAAAAAAAAGTGGTAATAAGAAGGCAAGCTTGAACCCGCACCGCAAAGGAGGAAAAGAACGGGAAAAAAACCTGACGTCTTTGCTGTTACGACCATTGCCAAACCGGAAGTGATGTACGTTTTAATTAAGGCTAGACAATCGAAAGGAGAGAATGACTTTCGAAAATATCGGCGAAAAAAGTGCCCCCTACCCCTGTAGAAAAGTGCCCAGTTAAAGGTGAAGAAATTAATGTTTTTAGCAATTTTTCAATATTTTTTCGTCTGAAAGGTTGAACTTCAAAATGATACTGATCTTGTGAAAATCCGTCGCCTCTGTCGAAAGTTTTAGACATACATACATACATACATACATACATACATACATACATACATACATACATACATTTATATATTGGTAACTTAAATCTTCGACCCAAACTGATGAAAAAGCTTGCCCTATCTCTGAATACCATTTATGTAAAATTTCAAATGTTTAGACTAGAAATTTTGTGAGTAATTTGGTAGAAACTGCGGAGGTCAAATTTTTTTTTAACTTTGACCCCTATTATGACCCCTTAACATTTATTGTTTTGGCCTCAAATCAAGTTATTAAGTTAGATCAATGTCCAAGGAACCTATATCTAAAATTTCAAGTGTTTACACCCAAAATTGTCGGAGGAGTTTGGTAGAGTTCTCAAAGGTCAAATCGTTGAACTTTGACCGCTTAACAGCCAAATTTCTTGCCGAAAACCGATCACATAGATTTCCCCAAATCTCAGTACCTTGTATATCATATTTCGAGCCTGTAGACTTAAAATTGACAGAGTTATTGCGTAGGGAAATGTACACAGACAAACACACAGACACGTTCACTTTTATAGATAGATAGATAGATAGATAGATAGATAGATAGATAGATAGATAGATTGCAGAATATTTATTAAAACTGTTTCCAGTGATAAAATAAATCTTTGTCATCGTCACATGATCTTATAAACTAACGTGTTTACCAACTATGACATCATCTTGCTTTAAATACTTAACTTATTGTTGATAACATAATGTTTATACAATTTTGCAGCGTAAATAACTTTCCAAATATTTAATCTTTTCATACATGGGGAATTTTATTATTCATTTTTACAACTTAAACATTACAAGTTAATTCCTATTTCAGTCATCTAAATTATTTTATCAAGTGGATTTTGACTCGGTTAAACTACGTTTGCTTTTCTTTCATTGATTTTGAGTACATTTTTTTTTTTTTTTTACTTTCTTATCATTTTGTTCAAGCTGGAGATGGAGCATTCTATCAGATGTTAGACATTCACCCACTATCTCATATATTCTAACCAGGAGATCTTTTTGATATTCTAACCATCCCTTTAAGTGCAATTGTTTGAGTCTCTTTTACACTTGGTTCATGGGTATATTTTCCAGGTAGTTTTTGAAATTCTTTTTCATGAATCCTGTTGCTTCGATAATTACTGGAATGAGAGAAATCTTTCTAAGATTTCACTTTCTTTTCATGTCGTACATAAGACCTTGGTATTTTGTTATGAGTTAACTGAAACGTGGTGAAACAAAAACATGAAGATGAGGATAACAGCCCACAAAAAGAATGAATGCAAAAATGATCTTCTTTATCAAGCATTCTCCAATGTTTTGGATTCATAATAGGTGTTGATAACAGTTAAAAGTATGGTGGCATAAGAGAAATTGTAGTGGAATAGGAAAGTTTTATGGCTAAATGGTTCTATTAGAAGCTTAGCAGATTTAGCAGAAGTCAAGTTGATTGTTTTTCGGGGTAAAATATAGTCCACAAACTTGTTAGCATCAGTGATCCTTAATTTTCAGAGTAATAGGCAAACATTTTTTAGTTTTTCACAATCTATTTTATGTAGTTCATACCTTCTATAAATATAAAAGACAAATGCGGCACACGCATTTTTGTATGTCTTGAAAAGGCTTTTTTCGTCGACGGTCCCAGGGCCGGTAGTATCGTTTAGAAGTGTTCATATACCCCCTAGATAATAATATCTAGGATTTGGGAACGCAGGTCGCATCTAGATTTATTTACAGTGACTTTTACAAAATTATTGCTATTTTGGCTTCTCACGTGTGTCACGACCCGGTTAATGGATGACCGAATTGATTGGCAATCAGATCGAGACACAAAAATTTATTTTATTTTATATCCAATGTCTCATAATTATCTTCGGTTAATCGTCGGATGTCGGATCAACCAGCAAAAATGTCGGATCAACCAGCAAAAATGAAAATCAACAATTGTGTTGTTGAAATGCAAATAGATACTGGCAGTGAAGTAACTATAATACACAGAAATATGTGGGAAAAAATGGGAAAACCGTTTTTAACAAAAGCAACGTACAATTACGTCAGCTTGATGGCTCAGTTATAGCAATTATGGATTACTTTGAAGGTTCAATAGAACTAAAAGAAAAATATGAAGTAGTACCCATTATAGTTACAAATTGCAGAAAAATGCATGGACTATTGGGGAATAATGTATTAAAAATAAATTTAACATAGTTGATTACTGAGATAGAAATGGAAAAAACAGTAAAATTAAAAAATTATGAAGCTAGCCTGAAATTAAAAGAAAATGTTCCCCCCTCTTACTATGAAGCGAGAAAAGTACCAGTGTATTTATTACCATTAGTAATAGCTAAGTTGTGAAAGTTAATAAAGGAAGATTTATTAGAACCTGCCCCTTCAGGAGGAAGTAAATGGGCATCACCCATTGTGGTATTAAAAAAAAAATATGGTGACTTGAGAATTTGTGGAGATTATAAAATATGGGATAAGCCATAAAGTTTGTGCCGACTCGTACCCTATTCCGAATGTGGAAGTAGCTTTACATAAACTTGCCGCAATGAAAGTATTTTTGAAAATAGACCTAAAATCAGCTTAGCACCAAACTCCCATAGATGAAAATTTTAAAGAAGTGACGACGATAAACACACCTATAGGCTTGTTAAGGTGAAAAAGGATGCCGTATGGCATAAAAATGGCAATAGCAATTTTTCAAAAAGCTATTGAAAAAGTAATAGGAAATGTTGAAAATACTATCTGTTATCAAGACGATATATGTGTTGGAGATTAAAATGAAGATGATTTCAAGAAAAAAACTGAAAATATACTGAACCGGCTAAGAGACGCTGGCATGACAGTAAATACAAAAAAGTGTGTAACCAACAGTAATGAAATATCATTTTTGGGTTACTCAATATCAAAGGAACGGATCTCTCCAGATGAAGCGCTAAAAGAGACAGTTCTAAAAGTGCCTACACCAAAAAATAAAAAAAGAGTTGAAGTTTTTTGGGGTTTGGTAAATTTTTTTAGAAAATATATACCAAAATATAATGAGTTGACAGAACCATTTGCGAAGTTAAGGAAAAAAAAAAATGCGGAATTCATTTGGTTAGAACACAAACAGAAAGCCTTTGAAAACTTAAAACAGATTCTGGTGAAAAAGCCAATAGTACAAATTTTTGACCCTAAGAAGGACATAACTCTAACTACTGACGCTAGTGAGCATTCCGTATCCAGTATTTTGTCACAAGATGGTCATCTTGTAATGTACTCATCGAGGAGATTAACAACAACCAAACACAATTATTCTAATATAGAAAGAGAGGCACTAGCAATAGTGTGGACAACGGACAGAGCAAGACAGTTCTTTATGGGGGAAAAATTCTTGTTGAAAAGTGATCACAGACAACTGGAATTTATTTCCAACCCAATAAAATAACTACCGAAAGTTACAACGTCCAGAATATTATGTTGGGCGATCAGACTGATGGCATTCGACTTTGACATTGAGTATGTTAAAGGGAATACGATACCGCATGTTGATGCTTTATCTAGATTGAGGTTTTATAGCGAGGATAAGGACAAAAATGACAAGGAATTTGAAGACACATTCCTGCACCTTGTAGAAACTGATTTAATATCTGTAGATAAAATGGCTACTGAAACTACAAATAACCCAGTGTTAAACAGAATAGTGTTGAAGATAAAAGAGAATCGCTGGGGAAATTGTTCAATGGCTGAAAGACTATTCAAAGACTGAATATAGAAAACGGGGTAATATGTAATGGAGACTTGGTAGTTCCCCCAGAAACAGTTCATAAAAAGTGTACATGATGACGTACATTGTGGAGTAGCAGCTACACAAAGAAGATTAAAATTGGAAGTATGGTGTCTGGCATACTCAAGAGATGTAGAGGACTACGTAAAAAGATGCACAGAACTCAGGAATTTCAAGCAAAAGAAAATACATGTGTGGCCCCGGGAGGCAGAACCGTGGAACAGAGTACACATGGATCATGCCTATGTCAATGAGATAGGACTATTATTAATATTAGTAGACGCATATTCAGGTTGGCCTGAAGTGGTGAAAATACCTGATAAAAAAGTACCACCGTAAAACAAATATTAAGAGTAATATTTTTGAGAAATGGGATACCGAGAATATTGGTGATGGATAACGCACCAGAATTTGCAGATTATGATTTGCATGAATGGTTAAGAAAAATAGGATGCAGACCTTACAAGACCCCTCCCTACCACCCTCAAAGTAACAGGATAGTGGAAAGGATGGTCCAGACGGTAAAGAAGGGCATAAAAGCATGCGTGCAACAAGAAGGAAAAAATTGATGCTTTCCTACCAAGATTATAAGTAAATTACAGAACAATTCCGCATGCAGGCAGGCCAGAGAGTCCATCTGCCTTAATGGGCAGACAATTAAGGTCCCCTTTGACTATGTCATAAGCCACAAATCAAAAGATGTGGTACAAAAGAAATAGGAATACAGAAACCGAGACAGCAGAATTTATTATGCAGAAAGGACATAATACTGCAATATTAAATGAAGAAAATGGGAACAGTGTTCTAGCTCATGCTGACCAAATAAGATCCCAAGGAGAACAATCGGATGAGGAAATACCTTCAGAGCTGGCCATTATTGACGTAACAGAAGAGTTACTGCAGAATGAGACTGCGGGCGAAGAAGTAGAGAGGGACGAGTTAGAAGAGGAAGAAGTAGAATGGGACAAGGCAGAAGAGGTAGATCAGAATATGCAGGAGGAACACTGCGATTATGGGGAAAGACATGATATATCTAGATCTCCAAGGAAAAGGAGAGAGATAAAGGAAGATGTTCAGGAGGGCACGAGAAGGAGTACAAGAAGTATTCGCGGCATAAAGCCCCTCCATTGTAGGGAGATGTAGTGATATGCAAGTTAAGTATAATTTACATATGAGCAGATAGCTCATATTTATAAATCGACACCAACTAAAACAGGTGGTTGTTGAACGCTTGCTTAGCGTTATACATGACATATCAATATATATATATATATATATATATATATATATATATATATATATATATATATATATATATATATATATATATATATCAGTCAATAAATGATCTAGGTCCCCCAAAAAACTTGTGTACCAAGGCTAAGAGACTTATTCTCTCAGTCTCCATATGTGGAAGAGTTCATTTTTATCTGTAGTGTTGACACATCAAAACAAAAACCGAGGCACTTTTTGATAATTTTTATATTTTTACGATATACGAAACCAGTGAAGTTGGTTTGGGGAAGGGTGCAATGAGGATAACTCAAACACGAAACGAGTAGACAAAAGCAACGCAATCATTGAAAACTAATTTTGTTGGCAACAAAACAGATACATCTCCAGAAACAAATATTTAACCTATTTTTAATGACTGCATAAATTTGCACAAAGTTTGCTTACAGAATGCTTCACATTTCTATTGAAATCTAAAAATTATGAGCACAAAGTAAAGCAATATTCATGATCCACGGGCGATGGCTGCAGGAATTTTAATTGTTTTTGAATTTTATAGTTTATACTTTTTATTCGTCAAATTAGGAATGGATGTTATTTGAATTATTCAGACTATTGTTGTTAAATTGAGTGCTATTTTTCCAAACGTTTTGGCCGATGTAACCTCTAACCTTTTTCATCTGTATTTTGTTGAATTCGGGAATCTTTCTGTTGAAGGCGAGAATCTGCACAGAATTTCGAATGGACCTCTTTATTTAATCCGTGTGCAAGAACCGGTGGTGTAATGGATAAAATACTTGGTGAAATTCAGTTTTAAAATTACACTCTTCTGGAGGCTGAGGGTTCAATCCTCAGTACAAGTGATAGTTAGAATACAATTGCAAATTACTTAGGACTTCTACTCGATCATGGCTGAAGGAATAAGAGCGTGGATTAAATAAAGTGTCTCGTTCAAAATTCCATGCAGACTCTCAAGTTCAACAGAAAGATTCCATAATTCAACAAGATATACCTGAAGAAGGCTGGAGGTTACATTCGACCAAAATGTTGTGAAAATAACACTCAAGATGAGAACAGTAGACCAAATAATCCAAATAATACTAATTATCAATCCTCATCTCAAAAATTCAGAAACACAAATTGGAAATGATTTAAAAATAATCCAAATAATACTAATTATCAATCCTCATCTCAAAAATTCAGAAACACAAATTGGAAATGATTTAAAAATAGTCTTTTGTTTTGAATTATTGAAAAGGGATCAAATAATGGTCGTTATATTTGTTTGGACATTTTAAAACTTACAGTAGCCAACTCCTATTACGTACTTCAATTTAAAATGAATTATCCCCTTATTGATTTTATTTTTACTTGATTATTCAATAATGTTTCATAGCAGTCAATTGGACTTGATTAATAATTTTTTTCTTTTAATTCTAATATTATATGGGGTGTTGCAAGAAAAATCCGACATTTAACAAAAAGTAAACGAAATACCAAGAGATGCTGAAGAGAGTGTGGAAGCCGTGGTTTCTCCTTTCACTGGTGTGTATCGTGATTCTATGTCATTTGTAAAATGGGATCCAGACAGAATGAGCTTCCGGTGACCATCTCCACAACCCCCAGTATGTTTGTGGTATTATGGTGAATGGAAACTCAAGGAAGGATTCTTGAACACTAAGTAGTATGTGTGTCTACCATCTATATTATCCCCAGTGCTAGTTCAATAATTTGGAGGAAGTGTGCAGCTCCTTCAAAGCTGTTTGTGACGAATAAAATTCAGAGGTGTTTTCTAACTCATATTCGGCCCATCGTGGATCTTTTGTTCCCACTTTCATGCGTAGAAACAAGACGCTTCTGATGTGTAAATGGCAGTCTATTATGCCTCATATCCAATGGGTAGTTAATACAAGGTACCCCTCTGGGTATCTAAGAAGTTTCTGAATTTTGGGCCCACTCAACCACATCTATATTCCTATGTCTGCAAAAGTAGGGATGCGATGACTACACTAGCTCACTGTTTTTTCAGTACCTGTCAAATCTTGCATTAGTTTCAGGCATCATGGTTATCTCCACTGTCACTGTGGAGGATAGCGCTGGCGTGCACATCTTAAATTGTTCTCCATTCCAGGCATGTGCGTCGGCTGTAGTTTGTTTTGCTTGCAATTAGGAAAATTATCTGGGGTAAATATGAATGACTCCCCACTTCTTGATACTTTGCTTGTGGCTTCTATTCTGAACCCCTCAAATTTATAGCATACTTTTTTTTAGGTGCTCCACCACTCTGCAAATGTGGCATTTAAGTCCAACTGCTGGACAATCCTTTTGAATCATCGACCCTCTAGGGTATGTCTTTCTGCATCCATTGCAACGGTTGGGGCTAAAGGGTCCTTGGTCTCCTTGTTGTGCTGTTCTTGGTTCAACCTGTCAAGTGGATGTGTTGGTTCATCAAAATGGAGAGTTGATCTTTTGGTTTTTGAACTTATGACATGTTGGGACGATTGCGAAGCATCTCTTTTCTTAGCTCAATGTTTTCTTTCTGAAGCTCTATTTCTTTCTTGCTCCATGGTGTTTGGTGGTGAGTACGTTCAATGTCCACTTTAGTGTTTACAAATTTCCATGCTTTACAATGTTTATCCTGTTTGTACCACCATGTAAAGTGGGAAAATGCATCCTCTAGCTCGTTGCTAAGATCTACATAAAAAGCAAATAGCTGCCCCCATCTGTTCTCTATATATAGCTATCAGGGGAGATCACTACCTGTTTTTTTCCTGTCTCAGGAGAGATAACTCCATGGATACTTCCTGTTATCAGTAGACGATGACCCTTTTAACGTTACACTTAGATGCTGGAAAGCCTTCTATTCTAACAGCCCCCCCCTCCCTCAAACTGCTAGACTTTGGCATTTCCTTCCTGCTCCTTCTTCTCTGGCTGTACTAACCTACAGGTTTAAATGTAATGTGAATAGACGTCTCACTCATCTCCTCACATAGTCCGCAGTAGACATCGTCCCAAATAGTATCCCTTTATGTCGAAGAGACAATATGCCTTGTTTGGGGTTGTTGTGAAGGAACATAACTGGCTATACACCGGTTACAAACTGTATATATATATTGGACTGTTTGGCAGACAGCGGCAGACAGCGGCAGACAAGCAGTCGCAGTAAGACGGATAGTCTTACGTGTTGATTATCAGACTTTCTTCCCCATACTTGTTACTATGTACTTCTATTTACCTTAGGCGAGCAGCCTTACGTTTCTGTATTATAAATAAACCCCATTACACATACCACTCGGTGTAACTCACGTTAGTCTTTATTTCCTAAGTATTTAGGAATATAACAATGGCGACGAAAGGATGTTCTTTCTCTTAACAGAGATAAATTACCGTACCAAGGACTGTGTACAATGCAAGGATTTTTTGTTTTACGAAAAAAACAAACTACACAAGGATTTTTGACCACGTGCGTCAATGAATTTAAAAATTTTTCCTACCTAAAGTAGCGAAAAGTACGGATTTTTCTTCGTAAAGAACTCACAAGAAATTATAGAAACATGTTCAAGGTAAAGTGGAATTTATATTTATTTTGACAAGTAAAAAAAAAAAAAAAAATGGTCGCAAGTTGAATTCGAAACTACACTAAAGGATTACGAGTTTCGAAAGAAAAAATATAAATACAACGACTATTGTACCATTTTATGCCACGTGGGAACGGCAGCCATATATTTTTTTTTGGAAAATTAATTGTTTGTTATTGCCTTTATATAAATAATTGGAACTATTTGTCGTGGGAAGTAAGAAATATTTTGTGTATGAACTTACGTTGTTGAAAAAAAAAAAAAAAAAAAAAAAAAAAGAATTATTTTACAAAGCCTGTTGAATTACTATGGATGAACTTTGTTGAAACGTGTTGTGTCTGCATATTGCTACTAATTTACGATATACGTAAATTTACGATTTTTCTTTGGAATTATTGTGTAGAATTCGAAAAGACATTTTTGTACTAGAAGCTAACATGGAACAATTAGCAGAGTTAACTAAGGCTCTAGCCCTTAGCATCCAGGAACAGACAAAAATGACTCAACAATTTTTAGCGCAACAACAACAACAACAACAAATTCAACAACAACAGCTACAGCAACAGCTGCAACAACAACAAGAAAGAACACAAAAAACTTTAGAGGCACAACAAGAACAAACAAACATACTACAACGACAAATGTCGACACAGCAAAAGAATTTAGAAAAGCTAATTCTAACGTCGACCGGGAAGAAGACTAATTTTTCTGCCGAGGGTATTTCAAGTTCACTAACGGAATTTCGTTACTCCCCGGATACTGGTGTTACTTTCCCTGCATACTACAGAAGATACGAAACAATTTTTACGAAAAGATGTTTAGACTGGACCGATGAGGAAAAAGTTACCCTGCTACTACAAAAACTGGGTACTGATGAAAACACCAAGTATGCAAATCTAATTCTACCAAAAAAACCGGAGGAGGTTTCGTTCGAGGAAACAATTAGTACCTTGTCGAAAATATTTGATAAAAGGGATAGCCTATTTCACTCTAGATACAAATGTTTGAACATTCAGAAGGCAGAAGCTGAAGACTATCTAGAATATGCTTGCACTGTGAACTGTTTATGCGAATCATTTAAATTGAATGAAATTTCCGCAGACCAATTTAAATGTTTAATCTTTGTACAAGGTCTCACAGCACCAAGGGACAAAGATATACGTTCACGGATCCTAACAATTATGGAGGCGGATCCTAACATAACATTGCAAAAAGTCACTGAAGAGTGTCAACGTCTGATTAACATAAAGAAAGACAACACTCGCATTGAAGAGAAAAATATTTTTAAGGTGCAGCAAGTAAAAAGGCAAGGGACCACAAGAAAGTCCAGGTTCCAAGAACACAGGATCCTTAAAGGATACAAAGACCCAAAGCTAAAGTGTAAATGTTGTGGTAGTTTAAGACACAACAATAAGACCTGCTGGTTTAGGAACAAAATATGTTATGAATGTGGTCTCAGAGGTCACAAGGGAACATACTGTGCCCAGAAGAAAAGACAAGGGACCGATAATGTAAATACGCTTCGCATGAATAAAGAAAAAAGCTGCGAAAGACGGAAATATGTTGATGTTCGGATAAATGGACATCTGGTTACATTGCTTCTGGATAGCGGTGCAGATATTAGTATTATAAATGAAGATATATGGAAAAGGATAGGTCGACCTGAATTAACGAAAACCAGAAAGACGGCGAGAAGTGTGTGCGGCAAAAGATTAGAGTTCAAGGGAGAATTAAAATGCAAAGTGACATTCGCTAACCAGACTCATAAATCCAAAGTGTACGTCGTACCAGGAAAGAATACATGCCTGTTTGGGGTAGATTGGATTGTCCTGTTTAATTTATGGGAGAAACCCATAAATTCGTTTTGTAACGTTTTAACTGCAGAAAAAGCAAACCAAAGGGAAGACTTCCTGAAGGATTTGAAAACTGAATTTCCCAATGTTTTTGCCGAAGGACTAGGACTCTGTATTAAGACAGAGGCAAAATTTGAATTAAAGAAAAATGCCACTCCAGTATTCAAACCTAAAAGGAATGTGCCTTTTTCAGCGATGGACGCAATTGAAAAAGAGTTGGATAGACTTCAACAACTGGAAGTCATTGAAAAAGTTAACCACACAGATTGGGCAAGTCCAACCGTGTATGTAAAAAAAAAAAATAACAGAATAAGGGTCTGTGGAGATTTTTCAACGGGTTTAAATGACTGTCTATTGGACCATAATTATCCCCTTCCGTCCGCAGAAGATCTGTTCTCTAAGCTTAACGGAGGAAAAATTTTTTCTAAGATAGACCTCTCAGATGCTTACTTGCAAATTAAGATCAGCGATGAATGCTCCAAATACTTAGGCATAAATACTCATAAGGGCATTTTTAAGCTAAAGAGGCTTCCTTTTGGATTAAAGGTTGCTCCTGCTATTTTCCAGCAAATTATGGACACGATGCTGGCAGGGTTGGAATTTTCAATGGCCTACCTTGACGATATCCTAATTAAAAGTGAAAATTTGCAAGATCATAAGAAGCATGTAAAAGAAGTATTCAAAAGAATACAGGAATTTGGTTTTAAATTGAGCCCAGAAAAATGCGATTTTTTTATGAAAAAAATTAAATATCTAGGTCAAATAATCGACAAAGAGGGTCGAAGACCGGATCCACAAAGGACTGAAGCAATTGAAAAGATGCCTGCTCCAGATTCAGTGACAAAATTAAAATCGTTTTTGGGATTAGTTCAATACTATGCAATTTACATCCCTAACATACATAATTTAAGAGCTCCTCTTAACGAGTTACTGAAAAAGGGTGTTAAATGGAACTGGAATAAGGAATGTGAATCTGCTTTCCAAAATATCAAAAGATGTCTACTGTCAGACTTAGCATTGGCACATTTCAATCCAGAAAAGGAACTAATACTAGCAACGGACGCCAGTGATTACGGTGTTGGCGCTGTATTACTTCACAAGTATGAGGATGGTAGGACAAAAGCTATCGCCCATGCTTCAAGAACGTTGGTTGCAGCGGAGAAAAATTACAGCCAAATTGAAAAAGAGGCGCTGTCGATAATATTTGGAATTACAAAGTACAATCGATTTCTCCATGGACGATCTTTTATTTTGCAAACCGACCATAAACCCCTACTTACCATATTTGGATCAAAGAAAGGCATTCCCACACATACTGCGAATCGATTACAGCGATGGGCTGTAACCCTCTTAAACTATCAGTTTAAGATGGAACATGTATCCTCAAAAAAGTTAGGACACGCAGATGCATTATCACGGTTGATCCCTAAAAGAAGCGAAAGTTTCGAAGAAACGGTAATTGCTGCGCTTAAAGACGAAAGCGAATGTACAAGTTCAATGTGTAATATGATACGTGAACTTCCGGTAACTTTCGAAAAAATAAAAAAAGAGGCAGTAAATGACATTTTCATTAAGAAAATGAAAAATCAATTGGGATGGATAAAAAAAAATAAAAAGGTAGATCAAACAACGCCTTTTTCCATCTGTGAAGATGTGCTCATGTATGGTGAGAGGATCGTAATTCCACTAACGTTACAGAGGAAAATTCTGAAGGAATTTCATACAGGTCATCCGGGCATTTCGAGAATGAAATCCCTTATGAGAGGATATGTGTACTGGCCTGGTATGGACAAGGAAGTTGAAAAATGTGTCAAGACATGCAGAGGATGTCAATTAGCAGCTCGAGATCCTCCAGTAAAAACGACGCCATGGCCAAAGACGGACCTACCCTGGTCACGTCTGCATATTGATTATGCGGGACCTATAAATGGTTATTTTTACTTGATTATTGTAGATTCTTTTTCAAAATGGCCAGAAATATTTAAGTTTAGACATCCAACAGCAAAAAACACTGTGAGTGCGCTTAATGAAATTTTTAGCCGTTTTGGAGTGCCAAAAACCTTAGTGAGCGATAATGGAACAGCATTTACTGCTCATGAATTCAAAGAATTCTGTGACTCACTAAATATTCTACATATGACAACACCTGTGTACCATCCACGATCGAATGGGTTGGCCGAAAAATTTGTAGATACGTTTAAAAGGGCACTTAAGAAAAATCTTACTACGGACACAGACGAACAATGTATTCAAACATTTTTAGCAATTTACAGGGTGACACCAAATCCTAATAATAATGTCAATTCTTCCCCGGCTGAGCTAATGTTTGCAAGAAAGATAAGATCTGTCTTCGATAGGCTGCTACCAGAGAAAAAGAAAGTTTTCAAAAAAGAAAACCTTAATACCAAGTGCTTCTCCCCAGGTGAAAATGTATATTTCAAAAATTTTCAAAATGGACGAAATCAGTGGGTTGAAGGTATTATCAAAAAAAGGATTGGGAGCATGGTCTATACCATCCAACGATTAAGTTTTGTCTGCAAAAGACACAGAAATCAAATACGTCCCAGACTGTCTCCAAATGTGGAAGAGACACCAATGGAAACATTGTGCGATATTTTTGATATACCAAAACCAGCGTGTGTACCGCAAACAATGAATATTTCGCCTGAACCGACCATACGGGCTGGACAGAAACCTTTACCCCGGGTAACGCTGACCAGAAGGAAAAGCGCAAGAAAGAGAAAAGTTACCAGGAGATTAAGCCCTGACCCTAAAAGGAAGAGGTATTTAAGCTAAAATCAGGAAGATTTCAGCTTCAGGGGGAGGTGTTGTGAAGGAACATAACTGGCTATACACCGGTTACAAACTGTATATATATATTGGACTGTTTGGCAGACAGCGGCAGATAGCGGCAGACAAGCAGTCGCAGTAAGACGGATAGTCTTACGTGTTGATTATCAGACTTTCTTCCCCATACTTGTTACTATGTACTTCTATTTACCTTAGGCGAGCAGCCTTACGTTTCTGTATTATAAATAAACCCCATTACACATACCACTCGGTGTAACTCACGTTAGTCTTTATTTCCTAAGTATTTAGGAATATAACAGGGGGTGAACAAAATAAAATAAAATAAAATAAACCATTCTCAATAGCTGTAGATACAAGTGACTTAGGAATTGATTCCATATTGTTGTAATCTGGCAACAATGACAGGATGTCTTCTGTCAGTTATCAAGCTGCCAAATTTAAAAAAGCATCATAAGACGTATTCTACTGTAAAGTTGGAATTTCTATCCATTATGGCGAACTTACAGCATTTTTAGATATACATGACATTGATAGGTTTTATATAGAAAATAAAAATAAAACAAACAACTTCCACCTTAAGGCCTAGATACTTAGTTTAATTATTGAAAATGGCATAGAAAATAAATGCAAACCTCAATGTGGTGAGAGTTTGCAGACAGACAAAGTAGAAAAATATTAATAAAATTGGCAGAGTTTCAAAAGGGGGAGAAGGAAGAGGAGAAAGATTAAAATCTATTGATATGCTCAATCTGAACCAGACTTCCTAATAATTATGTTAAATGATCCTACGCCCCTTTCCTGTTGGAATATGGCTAATTCATTTTCACTTTGGTGCTAGAAAATGGGTATCAAATGACAACCCAATAAATACAGGGAGGAGGAGGAGGAGGAGGAGGAGGAGGAGGAGAGAAATAAGGAACTGTTATGCAACAATTTAAGTTGAGAGCAGGAAAATATGAATGAAGTACATGGCAAAATGAAATAGTAAAATAGGTCAGTATTTGTTATAATCGTACGATCACATAAACCGTCACAACTTAAGGTAGTTGGAGCAAATGATACCTGTATCTGCGCAATAGATTGGTGCATGTCTACAATAACAGTCGGATAGATATAATGAAAGGATGAATGTATTGTAAGATGCATAATCGATGGGGTAACCGATCCCTAATCGGAATTTATCAATTTATAGGTTGCATGTTGCTATTTTCATTGAAGTCAGGAGTCACCAATTGTAACAGTGTATTCACGGGACCATTAAAGGTAAATTTAATGGGATCGATGATTAATAGAAAGGACTCACCAATCCACATCCTTACATAAAGAAATTAAAATAAAATCCAGAAAATAACAACACTTGACAAAGAACACAAAATCGCTGAATTAACATGAAATAAACAACATTTATTTACATGTTAGGAATATTAGTTTAAATTGTTCCAAAATGAATGTTTTCTTGTGTTGAATGTTCATAATAAATGATTAATGAAGTGAAGATTTTGTGAGAATAGCATGAGGCCAGAAATTAGTGATTTTTTTATGACAAGAGTACTGCACAAAGGCTTAAAGTCCATGTGGCTATTTTTGAGAGAAACAGTCCCTAAATCATATAAGCAAATGTATGTGTGTGTGTTCGTATCATAAGAATAGTAGTATAATTAATAAGATAATTAAGAAAAAAAGGTTGTTTAAAAAGCAGATTTAAATCCTCGCTCGATGTGGTAAATTTCTACACTGGGAATTAAAGTTCATCCTGTCACGTGTAAAATCATGATGGGGATTTTGATCTCCCACAGACAGAGTTTACTTGAACAAGCATGAACTTGTGAAATTGAAGAGAAAACTGATTTCATTTTGACAAGCAAATCTTTAAATACAGGCTTTCTCGAACGTTCCAGCCTGTTTACTGTATTTATATATGAGGGAGCGTAACATAGTCCCTTTTCTTTTATGTGTGCAGTGGTCGCATCACAACGTTATGTTCCTATAACTTTTTTCATGCGTGTAGGTGTTTCAAAGCGGTGATTGCTGTGAAATGTTCCTGCCGGGCATTTATTCTGGCCGGCCATCGCAGTTGCTACCATATTAATAAAAATAACAAGCCAGGAGTTTGCTTTGTTCAACTTATAAATGACAATTTCATGTAGCTCAGGCATTTTTAGTGCCATATCTATGAACTCCAGTGAACTAAATGAAATAAAGCAAAAAAGTAATAGCATAAAACGTTGATAGAAAAAAACAAAAGAAGATGAGAAAAATAAAATTCTACCAGTAATAAACTGGAAGTTTCCAATGAGTACTGTTTGAATTTGAATTTCCACAAATCGAATCAATTAAATACAAATTTTTGCATACATCATTCTAGGAACGAAAAGAAAGACTTTGGTGGTGCTGGTCTATTCCATTTTGGCCACTAACATGTATTGTAGTTTGTCTATTTGGATATCATATTCATTAATCTATTTTGTTGTCTTTCAAAAGATCAATTAGTTTAAGTATCCGAGCAGTAGTATAGAGGGAAACAAGAGGGACAACTTCCAGTCGATACTGGTTGACCTTCACCTTCACACACGCACATATAAACAAACATAACCCCCCTCCCCCAAACACCCACCCACCCCCCAAAAAAAACAGTTGTTCGGTTTTTAAGCAGCAAGGTTTATTTATTTATTCATTTTTACAGAACTTTTTAATAAAACTATTTAAAAATACTTTTTAATAAACAGACGTAGAATAATTATTTTACATTTAAATAATCATATTTTTGTAGGAGAAATAAATATTATAAATAATAAATAAATAAATAATAAATAAATATTTATCTTTTTAATATAGTGTACAAAACTTTTGGGGTAGGGAAAATTGAGAATTTAGAATTATGCATGAAATTGCCTCAGTCTAGAAATATTTCAAACACTGACAGAACACAGGAAAGATCTGCGTCCTAAATTTTCAAGAAAAAATAAATAAAAAATGAAACGCACCCTACATTAAAAATTAAATCTCGTTTTTTAAAAATGTTTTTATGTCATGTGTATGTGCGAAGTTGAAGGTCAACCAGTGTCGACCGAAAGCTGTTCTTCTTTTTCCACCTCTCCTGCTTGGTTTTTTAACTCTAATTGATGTCTTTCCATTAATACCTGCTGTTTGATTGTTTTGTTTGTAATTTATATAAAGACATAAAAACTCCAATTGGTTGTTCTCTTGTTTGCGGTATTGTTAATTGATATCTTGACCTGTCAGAGAATCCTTCTTTTTTTTTCTTTTTCTTTTTTTTTTTTAACTATAATAGGTGTACTGATTGCCTTAATATATTAATGAGGAGATTTGTCTTATCGGAATTTTATCTTGCTTCCAGATAAAATCGATGCTAAAGTAACTAACCTGAAAAAAAAATGACAGCATGGAATAAAAGGGGGGGGGGGCTAAAGAATAAAATATAGAGGTCTTGCTTTGAAACGAAGAAGAGATTTTATTCACAATAAAATTAGTTGCAAATTTTTCCCTTTGCAGGCATTAAATTTAAAAAACGCCAAAGTAACATATTATGAAAAAAAAATAACTCTGGTTCTTATAATGAAGATGTTGTATCCATTAACGAATACAATAATAAGATTCAAAATAGTATCTCCTAATCACACTCGCATATGAAATAAATTTTAGGAGCGTACTCACAAATTGAAAGCCAGTCAGGCACGTGCCTTTTTTTTTTTTTTTTCTCGTTTAAAGTTCTTTTAGAATTTTCTCTCCCTCCATGTTTGTGTGCAAACCGTAGACATGCAGATGGATTTCAGAAGTATGGCCGCGTCACATATCCAGGGTTTTCTTTGCCGGGTTTTCTTCTTTGTAGGAGGTTCCAAAATTCCTTGTCACGTAAAATAAGGTCTTTTCTTTTTAAATAACTTCACTCCTTCTAAAATATGTGCGAAACCGTAGCCACGTAGACAGTTTTCAGAAGTATGTCTCATCACATACCCGGGGTATTGTTGCCGGGTTTTCTTCTTTGAAGGAGGCTCGTCAAAATTCCATTTTCAGTGTTGGGCAATGAAATGAACGTCCAATCTCCACGGCGATGGAATTTCAAAAGTAGAAAAATCTCGCGCTGGGCTCGTGACGTCATCACGGAGCTAGCATTTCCCTTTTCTCCAAATTGAAGGGAGTTTCGTACAAACCCAAAATATACAAAATATATACACAAAGGTTTGTTCCAAAAGTAATACCTTCTGTTTTTATTCTGCCCAAATGGATTACAAATTGCATTGTTATGATGACTGAACTTATGTATTCATAACCTGAAAGTTTCATCTCTCTGTCGCAGATATTGACGGTGTGAGACTCTAAAAAACAACTTCTGTTGTTAATGTGCACCAGAAACTGAGATGTTATTGAATTCCTTTATGCAGAAAAAAATTAAACTGATCAACATTTACTGGCACCTGTTGAACGTTTACAAAGCCAATGCAGTTGATGTCAGCACAGTCAGGAGATGGGTTCATCAATTTCAGAGCGATAACAGAGAAGTGAGTGACAAAGCATGCTGTGAATGCCCATGCACAGCCATCACGCCAGAAAACACTGTACGCATTGACTAACATCCATGCTGATTGATGGATAATGGTTAATGAAATGCATGTAGAGCTGAATATGGGCATCAGTGTACAGGAAATGGTATTGTCATTCCTAGGATACATCAAAATGTGTGCTAGGTAGATTCCATGAATGCTCATGCAGGACCAAAAGGGCCACTGAGATGCCTGTAAGGAATGGTTGAATCAGTACAGAGCTGAAGGTATCAGATTCTTGGACTGTACCATCACTGGTGGTGAGACATGGTGTCACTTCTATGAGCCAGAGTCCAAATGACAGTCGATGGAAAGGCACCACTCATGCTCCTCAGCAAAGACACAGACATCTGCAAGCAAAATTATGTGCACTGTCTTCTGGGATAGGAAGGATGTTATCCTCCTGGATTTCTTGAAACCAGGGATGACTATCAACTTTGATCGTTATGTTGAAACATTGACAAAGTTGAAGGCCAGTATTGCCTGGGTAAGGCCAGAGAAAAGGGAAACATTTTGTTTGCAACATGACAACGCCAGGCTACAAACAAGTTTGAAAACTACGGAATTTGTTACAAAGTTCAGCTGGGCGGTGCTGCCTCATTCAACATATAGTCTTGACCTATCACCGTCAAACTTCCACTTGTTTGGACCTCTAAAGGATACATTATGTGAACCCCAACAACAACGCTGTAATTGTAATTATGAAAAGATGGACCAACTCGACAGGCACTGTCTTTTATGACCAAGACATTAAGGCTCTCATTCATCGACGGCAAAAGTGCATTGAGAATGGTGGTAACTATGTGGAAAAATAAATTCTGGGACACAAAAAATCGCTCTTTTTAGTAGTAGCACTGCTGTCTTCGTAGTTCTTCAACATTTTTAGTTAAAAAATAGGAGACATTACTTTTGAAACAACTCTTGTATATATACACATATATATGTGTGTGTGTGTGTGTATATATATATGTATATTATATTTTTTAATATCCACATACATATATGTTTCATAATGTTTCATATTAAGAAATACTAATCAGTGTGGCTATATATAACTATACTACCATTTGTAGGATCCGAACCTCAGAGACTAAAGTTAACTCTTTTTATGCGACACTTTTACTCACATGACCATTGGGACAGTTATATGATGGAGAAGGGAAATATTCCTGATGAAAAGATGAAGAGTACTCGTCCTGTGTAAAGGAGAGAAAACTTTTGCAATGTTGCTATAGTTAGAAGCTTTCTTTACATCCCTTGCAGAGTGCTCTTTCTTGAAGAAAGCAAAAATAATTATTCATAATAAATATTTTTTAATATCTACATACATATATATTTCATCTTAACCAAGACTCATCAGTGTGGCTATATATAATGTTAAAACTAGTTGCAGGATTTGTACACAGGAATTTTTTCATGTTATTAAAAAAAAAAATTTTTTTTATTAAAAGTTGAAATGAGATTCTTCCTTACATTAAGAAATGTTATATAGACGAGAAAAACGAAAGTAAAAGAGAAGAATTATTTTTGTCCTGGTGGATCATACAAATTTTTGTTGCTTCCTTTTTTATTTTTGGTTTTATGTGAAAACCTCTTTACTTTAATAAGATCTCATTATTTTTCAAATACATCTGTGTTTTTTTTTTCTTTTTCGAGTCATCACTGAAAGCAACATTTGAGATTTGAATTGATACTGCAAGGATGGAATCACCTGCACACTGCTTTTCATCTACCTCTTCATCAAATTTGTTCTTTGAAAACATTCCGATAATAACAAAAGAACAAAAACGTGACATTCACGAGAAATTCTCTCTTTTCTGTTCGCTCTGTTTCGTGTGCTGTAATGGCGGCAAAGATTTAGAATTCCATTGTCTTTCTTTTATTGATTTAAATTATTTTGTATTGTTGGAATTTATCAGATATTTTCTCATTTGTGCTTGCTCTTTCATTTTTGTTGTTATTGTTGTTAAGCAAATTGTGCCGCAGGGTTGTATGCTATACATGAAGTCCTCCTCGTTAATCACAGATATCTGTTATTTTGCAACATTACAAATTTCTATCACCAACACAGAGAAAAACAAGGCTTAGTGGTTGCATGCAAAGTCCAGGAAGGTTTAGCTCAGAACACATAAAAGAATGGTACAGAAACCACAATTATACACTGAACATGTAGTGAAGTTCTTCCACCAAACCACCACCACCACCTGATATTTTAGCAGTAGATCCAGAGAGAGAGTGGCAAAAGTTGATATTGGCATCCGATCTCCCAAATGTCGCCAGACCCTACATTCCCAATCAAGAGAAATACACTAGGATGCTCAATAGCAGCAGCAGCAGCAGCAGCAGCAGCACCATCACTATTCAACCAACTAACTAACCAATCGACAGCAGCAGAGAAAGAGGACTTTCACTTAGGGATGTTGGTAACCTTCACATCATACCCAATGTCTTCCTTGAAAAAATCCTAACAAGGAAAATATTGAGGAAATGAATGCCAACAATAATCATCTGATTCATACTAAATATTTTATTTTACTTTGACTGGGCATTAAATCCATAAACATCTTAAGAGACAAATGGCTTGAATAAGTTACCTTCTTTTTTGCTTCATTTCATTTGGATTTGCTTTGTTTATCACTTTCAATAGCAAGTAGGTTTCCCAGGAACGTGTTGAACTAAAAGTATTTTTGTAATGTAGCTGGGTTGAACAAATAGCAGTTTCTCGTCAGCCATGAAAAAAACTTGCAACAAAAAGAAAAACGTTTTTTCGAAAAATATAAAAAATACTCGTCTATTTCTCACTCTGAGTTGCACGCTTCAGTCAGTAGACAGGACGGGGAGCAGGAGGTAGATGGATTCCAGCAACATAGTACAACGACGTGACTTGTGGCTCACCGTTGCTCTTTGACTCTCTTCTCTTTGTCATCTCACTTTTTTTTTTTTTTTTTTTTTATTACATTTTCACCCCAAACAAGGCAAATTGCCACTTTGGTGTAGGGGGCTACTATCAGGGGCAACAACTACTGGGGTACTATGTAGGGATTTGGGCAGCAAGGTGTCGGTTCACGTTACACTTGAACTTCTGTACGTCAGTACTGTTGGGGAAGCAGGGACCTGGAATGGAATTCCAGAGTCTAGCGGTTCTGGGGAAGAAACTATTGGAGTAAAAAGATCTTTTACATCTAGGGATCTCTACAGTGTGGGGGTGGGATTTAGCAGCCTGTCGGGTTTGTCGAGGGTGCTCACATCGTGGGGGCACAAGTGATTGCAGTTCGTCAGAGCATTCACCACTAAAATACTTGTAGAAAAGGCAGAGGGATGCAACATTTCGTCGATGGGACAGAGGCTGAAGCTTAGATGCCAGTTCAGGACCTATCAGGTTTGCGATTCTCTTTTGAACCTTGTCAAGGAGCGAGAGACTAGTAGCAGATGCACCAGCCCAGATGTGGCAGCAATACTCCATACATGGGCGAATGGTGGCCTTATAAAGGTACAGGATACTTTCGGGTGTTAGTAGTTTTCTAGCACGGTAGAGAGAGCCCACCTTTCTTGCAGCGGCCCTGGCAATGCCTTCAATGTAATTGTTCCAACTCATGTTTCCTGTGAACGTTAGGCCAAGAAGTTTGAAAGATAGACTCTCAGATAAAGAGTCATTGGCCATTGCTATGGGTGGTAGAGAGGATTTCTTGTAATTATTGAATGAAACTAGTTTAGTCTTGGCAGCATTGAACGTGACCAACCACTTTTGTCCCCATTCCACTACAGATTGGAGGTCTTCCTCTAGTGTTTCTGCCATTTCTTTAGAAATGTGTTCATTCGTCTTCCTGTCGTGCCTGCCATAGAGTGTAGTGTCATCAGCATATATACCCATCTCAGAGGCAATGTTGTCGGGGAGGTCATTTATGAATATCAGGAACAATAGAGGTCCAAGGATAGAACCCTGGGGCACCCCCGCATTTATATCATATTGTTTAGATGTACGACCGTCGAGGACAATCTGGATTTTTCTCTTATTTAAGAAGGATTTAATGATGTTAAGTATTCTACCAGTGATACCGTATGATCTGATTTTACTGAGGAGACCCTCATGCCATACCCTGTCAAAAGCCTTAGATATATCTAGAGCTACCGCTCTGCCCTCCCCCGCATTGTCCAGTGAATGGTATATACGTTCAGAGATCACATATTGTTTGTCAGTCAGTAGTTTAGCATCTGTAAGATGATGGACTAGAGCATGGTTAATTATGGTCTCAAATATTTTGGCAAAAAGTGGGAGGAGGCTAATGGGGCGATAATTTGATGGGTCTGTCCTTTCGCCAGAATTCTTGAATACTGGTACAACAGAAGCAGTTTTCCAACAGCCTGGAAAGCAAGCTTCATTAAGGCATTTGTTGTAGAGTTTGGAGAGAACTGGAGCTACTTCGGCTGAGCACTTTTTTAATAGCACAGCTGGGATAAGATCGGGTCCACATGCTTTTGAGGTGTCAAGGTTTTTTATGATAGCATGCACCTGAGCAGGGGTGGTTTTCAGATCGTCTAGTGTGGCGTCTGTCCGCATAGGAAAGTCAGATAGGGGGTGGTTGGAAGGGTCCAGTGTGGAGTTTGAGGCAAACCGACTGGCAAGCATGTTAGCCTTGTCGGTTGCTGAGGAGACAACCTCGTGATTGTTGGTTAGTGGGGGAATTGTTGATTGCCCATTATTTACTACATTGTTGTAGATTTTCCAGAAGTCTCGAGTTCCTAGTTTTTGTGCTTCGATGCGCTTTTTAGTGGTTTCCGTAAATTCTCTCTTAGCTGTCGCTATTTCTTTCTTAACGTTATTTCTAGCTTCTATATATTTCAGTCTGTTTGAACTGGACTTATGTCAGTTAAACCTACGGTATGCATGCTGCTTTTGAGCAATGGCACTTGCACAAGTCGACGTAAACCATTGGGGAGAGTGGGGCTTACTATAAAATTTCCGCATGGGAACATGCGCTTCGATTGCAGTTTTGAACCAGTCAGTGGTCTCGTTTGCACATTGTTCAGCAGGGAAAGAGAAAATATTTTTCCATGGAGCATCTCTAATTAGTTCTCTGATGGCTTCCCAGTCAGCCTTATTATAATATCTCGTTGTTTTGAGCACTGGCTCTTCAGTTTTGGGTCTAGAGTTTAGGGCGATTTCAACCATTATCACTGCATGATCAGTGTTCCCGAGTGGGCTGTGGGCCTTCGTTATGCAGTCATCGGGAACTGTGGTCAAAAACAGATCTAGAAGTGATGCGTGTTGTTCTTCCTGGTCAGGGAAACGGGTTGGAAACGTAACAATTTGTGATAGGGAGTGAGATATAGTGAAGCTATGAGTTGTGCTGCCCGCTGCATCTGTGTGAGTAGAGAATCCAAGCCAGTTTTTGTGGTGGACATTAAAGTCACCAAATACATGTATTTGTGCGGTAGTGTCGAGGGACAGTGCCGTGTCTATGCTGTCAGATACTTTGTTTATTATGGAGCAGTCCTGAGTCGAGGGAGAGCGGTAGAGAAAATAATAGTAGCTAATATTGTGTTGCATGTTTAGTTTAAAGCACATAAAGGCTTGATCATCTGTTTCTAGGTTTGTTTCTCTAGTCAAGGGAAGGGTATTACGAATGTAAACTCCAAGTCCGTGCATATGTCTGTCAGAGTCCTTACGGCAGAGTGGGAGATATCCAGGCATGTTAAAGTGGTTAGAGGGAATGGAGGAGTGTAGGTTAGTCTCATTTAGGTCTAAGATATCCGGGGTATTTGTTAAGAGAAATGCTTCAACATCAGCTAAGTTAGTTCTAAGCCCACGGATATTTGTGGATGAGAGCCTCAAGGGAGGAGGAAAGTTGAATTTGTTTGTCCCTAATCCTGGTTTAAGCTTATTTTTAGATTGTACTGTCGTCATATTTTTTTTTAAGAGTTTCGGTAAGGGGGAACTAAACAAGAGGTTATGCAGAGCTTCAGACATGCATCACAAATAGACCATCAGCTGACCTTTCTCCAATTAGTATTGTGGCCTCAGGAAAGCCCACCGGGGATGAGTGCAGGGTCCCTTTCCATGCGCGCCATGGCACTGCAAATATCCCGATATTATTCAACTGTTGATGGAGCAGCCGCTCTAAGCGCTACCAAAGAGTTAGGGCTCCTGTACTACCAGTCGGGAACAGCAGCCAGGAACTGTCAATCCGGTACCCTCAACCCATTAGAAGAAGGTCAACCCAATCTAATTGCTCAGGCATATCATATACTCAAGCACTCCCAAATGTTCAGTTTTAGGGGTGGGGCGGGCTGGGAATGCGGAAAAACGGCGTTCGTTGCCCTAGCCAGGAAACAAGATCTACCGCTGGGTGTTTCTGTCGAATCACCGAGATAGTGTCTCTGCGCTTGACTAATAGGCAAAGAAGGAGTATGGAAGCCGGCCGATAGACAGAGCCTATCTACCCCTTAAGCAATTTAGGTTTGCAAACCGGTGAATTTGTTTGAGTCACCAGCTCTAGGAAGGTTGTCATCCAAGACTGAAGAGGCCTCTCTCCCCTTTGGTTTAGTTTCAGAGTTTTCCTTCTCCTAGACGGATGATCTGGGAAGACCTACTGGGTCCGTCAGCCCTGAGAGGGTTTTCTCCGCGCCTAGGTTCTAATCCAGATATTTCTGTGACCCCGCGTGGTTAGAGTTACTGGGTTAGTTTGTGGGGGATTTTATCTCTACTGATTAGTTACACTCCTCAAAGTGATTTAGTGACATGCTATTTACTTGTTAATGGATAAAGGGGGTGGGTGAAGTTCATGCAGTGTAAGCGTCTATGATTGTAAGAGGGCTTGTTAGGGAGGAGATAATGTGATTTTAGTCTTACCCTTTTTTTTATTTTATTTATGTTAGCTTAGGTCTAGGATAATGTTACAGTATGAGTAGGTATTAAGAATTGAGCTACGAGTTGTGCCCGAGCTATTTTAGATGATAGGAGGGTTAAGATGTAAGTGCAATATAGTATGAATAAGACAGCAAGTTTTGAGTCATGTGTAATTAGGTGAATAGATATATGGGCAGGTTTTCAGTAGGTGCGAATAGAGTTGAAGTTGTAGGTATTTTCTAGTAAGAGTCATGGGGCATTTTGCATAACAAGGAGTGTCGTTTCAATTACGTATTAATCGTTGCAAAACTCGAGGAGACAGTTGTGTAGTGCAGATCGCTTTGTTTCTGAGTACTTTGGCTGTTAAGTACCTGCCTCTGTGTGCATAGGCTGTTAAATCCCTTACTGGATAGGAATGAGCTGTAATGCATGCCTTAGAGGTAGAAATGTATAGATGTTTAGTGATGGCTATTAAAACAGGTTGCATGTGAGGGATTAGAGGCTGGAAGTTAACGATTCCACTACAGATGCGGGGCAATGTGGGAGTTTAGTGGCGGATAGGTTGGAAGGAGTAGATTGTTAGCGTTCAAGACAAAAGAGGTTATTTATTTACAGATAGATTTCCATTAGGATTTTTGAGTTACAGGTAAGGTTTAGTTTGAAGAAGGGGGGAACTTTTTTTTTTTTTTTTTTTTGCATGCAGGTAAGACAAACGCAATCGTCTTGGAGGTAAAATGTATAAGATTTCGTAGCTAGCTATTAGGTTTTTTCCTCCCAGTTATAGGAACAGCTAGTTCGTTGGGATTTGGAATTGTAGTCATGAAGGTCAGGCGCAGAGTGTTGCATCTACTCAGAAAATTAGCCCTAGTATCACAGCTAAGATTATGTATATTGCAGTTACAAATATAGTGACAGTTAAATTATGAGCCACGTGCAGTGGTTTGGTATGGTATGGGTATCATGGAGGACACTTTAATACAAGCAAGCGTACGGTGATTGCATATATTAAGTATACTACTTAAATAAAGTTCTTCTGTCTTCTATAGTATAAAGAAAGGTATTCCTAGCTTGAAAGTCAAACGGAAATGGAATCATGCAGTCCCTTCCAGGGCGACAATTTTATTGTTACACTCTGTAATAAAGTTGGTGGTTTAAGAAAAAAAAAAAAAAAAAAAAAAAAAAAACAGCATAAAGCCAAAGAACTGACAGAAGCAAGGTCACCAACCATTAAAAAATGGTTAATTTTGTTTGAAAAAAAAAAAAAAAAACGAACAAATTTTTGTTTTGGATTCAAAATTTCAAATCCATTTATTTTCAAAAAAATGTGAAAAATTAAACGTTTTTCAAATCGAAACAAATTTTTATCCATTATTAAATTCATTTAATTCCCGCATTCGTTTTGATTTTTTTAATGAAAAAAATTTGGTTTTCAAATTATTTTCATCGCGAACTAATTTGTTTGGATTTAAATATAAAAAAAAATTAATTTGATGAAAAAAAGAAAAAGATTTTTTTGATTTTAATTTCAACAAAATTGGAAAACTGTTTTTTTTTTTGTGATTGAATGATAATGTTATAAGACTGTTAGGAATAAAGTTGAACTGATACTTACTGTTTATATTGACCTGCTCTCTTGCCGATGTTTAACCTTGGCGGTTGTGAAGTCAACTACTTGATCTGTTCACCTCCGGCGACATCAGTTATGACAGATTTGCACTCATCAGCCGGTTACTTTACCTTGCCGACTGCCTGCATGTGTGTGTGTGTGTGTGTGTGTGTGTGTGTGTGTGTGTGTGTGTGCATACAATCTCACCATGCAACATTTTTAACTAATAAAAATCGCTTCAAGTCCCAAAAGTAAAAAGTTTATGTCAAAATAGCAAGCCAATATCAAGTTAAGAACTCCTATAAAACAAATAGCCAAAAACTAGAGACAGAGAGATTTCACTGGATCACTGTGTATGAACTTGCTCACCCCCATGCCTTTGTCCAGCAGAAGCAAGTCACAAAAAAAAAGGACTCAATAACTCATGTACCAGCCTTCATCAATTTGCGCACATCTATACACTAACAAGAACACAGTAAACCAACACACATGCACAATGCCACACTGTTAAATACTCACATACGTATATTGCTTACACACACATATTCACATGATGAAAATATTGACTTACACATTTCTAAGCCTTGTGACTACTAACTCAAGTTTTTTTTACCAAACACAAGTTTGCATGAATCAAAATTTTCATGATTGAAAGTAACTTTTATATTCTTATCTCTTGTATAAAAATGTTTTGCTATAAAATTCTGTTTTCTCAATTTTTTCATTTACAAAACTCTTTTTATGTTTTAACTGGTGACCCTTCTATTCTTTCAATGTTTAATTCATTTCTATTTTATCATGCACATATGTGTGCCTGTATACAGTGGCGTAGCAAGGGCGGGGCGGGAGGGGGGTTGGTTCGCCTCGGGCGGCACGTGCCAGGAGGCGGCATTTTGAGAGGGTAAAAAAAATAAATAAAAATAAATGAAAGCTAATAAAAAATCTGAAATTTTTTTATGTCGAAAAGGTTGTAAAACATTGGGACTTTTAAAGATATCGGAATCAGAAAAATGTGTCCCTATTTTATGAACGGCACATGTCAGGGGTGGCATTTTGAGAGGTTGAAAATAGAAAATAAAAAATAAATAAAAGCTAACAAAAACTCGGAATTTTTTTACCGGAAAGTTTTTTTTTAAAAATCAGAACTTTTGGAGGTATTGGAATCGGAAAAAACATATTCCTATTTTACGAGCGGCCCATGCCAGGGGGCAGCATTTTGAGAGGTGAAAAATCGAAAAAAAATAAATAAAAATAAATAAAAGCTAACAAAATATCTTAAATTTTATACTGAAAAGTTTGTAAAAAAATGCGGTAGTTTTTGAGGTATTGAAATCGGAAAAAATGTGTCCCTATTTTATGAGTGGCACATACCGGGGGATGGTATTTTGTGAGGATAAAAATAGAAAATAGAAAAAATAAATAAAAGCTAACAAAAAAGCGGAATTTTTTATGAAAAGGTTTAAAAAAAATCAGAACTTTTGAAGGTATTGGAATCGGAAAAATCTATCTCCTATTTCACAAGCAGTCCATGTCGGGGGGGGGGGCGGCATTTTGAAAGGTTGAAAATAGAAAAAAAAAAACTAACAAAATATCTTTAATTTTATACTGAGAAGTTTGTAAAAAATCGGAACTTTTGAAGATATTGGAATCAGAAAAATCTGTCCCTATTTTACGAGCGGCACATACTAGGGGGCGGCATTTTGTGAGGATAAAAAGAAAAAATGGAAAAAATAAATAAAAGCTAACAAAATATCTTAAATTTTATACCAAAAAGTTTGTAAAAAAATTGGAACTTTTGGAGGTATCGGAATCGGAAAAATATGTCCCTGGTGGGGGGGGGACAAAAGACGTAATCATATGCCAGCGGTGGGAGGGCACAACAGGTAATCATATGCAAACGGGGAGGGGGGGGCGGGAAACAAGTAATTATATGCCAGTGGGGGACGAGACAAAACAGGTAATTATATTCCAGCGGGGGGTGGGGGGCATATTTTACGACCCCCCCTCAGGGGGCAAAATCTGATGCTACACCACTGCCTATATATATCGTGCATTTTCTTCCTTCATTAAAACATAACATTTATAAACAATTATATTATATGTTGGTGTGATTCTTGGTTATATGCAATGACCCTATTTGTCATTTAAAATGTCTCAAGGCCAGGGGTCATGCCACAAATTGGTGAGCCATTCATAACATTCATGTTTATTTATCCATCTTTTTCATTGACCAATTTAACTATTATTAATTCTTAGCATTGTTATTGGCACTTTTTAAAGATATTACCATCGTCAAAATACATCATCCGAAGCCAGGAGCAATACTACAACATATTTATCAAGTTGTGCTATGTCCACTATAAATTGCAATGGCCAAAGACTCTTTATCTGAAAGCACATCTTTTAAACTCTTCGGCCTAACGTTCACAGGAAACATGAATTGGAACAATTACATTGAGAGCATTGCCAGGACCGCCGCAAAAAAGGTAGGTTCTCTCTATCGTGCTAGAAAGCTACTAATGCCCGAAAGTATCCTGTACCTCTATAAGGACACCATTCGCCCATGTATGGAGTATTGTTGTCATA
Organism: Euprymna scolopes; assembly: GCF_053919585.1. Classification (NCBI taxonomy): domain Eukaryota; kingdom Metazoa; phylum Mollusca; class Cephalopoda; order Sepiida; family Sepiolidae; genus Euprymna; species Euprymna scolopes. Next base: position 77,740,936 of record NC_136492.1, read on the forward strand.
TTTGGGCTGGTGCATCTGCTACTAGTCTCTCACTCCTAGAGAAAGAGAGTCGCCAACCTAATAGGTCCTGAACTCTCATCTAAGCTTCAGCCTCTGTCCCATCGACGAAATGTAGCATCCCTCTGCCTGTTCTACAAGTACTTTAACGGTGAATGTTCCGACGAACTGCAAGCACTTGTACCCCCTCAACGTAAATACCCCTGACAGACCCGACAAGCAGCAAAATCCCACCCTTTCACAGTAGAGATCCTTAGATGTAAGAGAGCCTTCTACCCCAGTAGTTTCTTCCCCAGAACCAGTAGACTTTGGAATTCCCTTCCGGGTTCCTGCTTCTCCAACTGTACTGACATGCAGAAGTTCAAGTGTAACGTGAACCGACATCTTGCTGCCCAACTCCCCACCTAGTACCCCTGTAGCCTGTGTCCTTAATAGTAGCCCCTACGTCAAAGTGGCAATGTGCCTTGTTTGGGATGAAAATGTAATAAAAACAAAAAAAAAATTAAAAAAGATAACTTTCATAATAAAAACGTCTACCTCACATGTTTCCCGTGTGATCCATTCTTAGAAGTAATTCAATCCAACCACCTGCTATTGCAGGTAATGCATACCTTTGCCAAGTTATTTCCTTTTTGAATACGTTTACATTATATGTAATGTTGTCTGACCTATTTTTATAAGATGATTTAACCTTTCATTTTACTGCTGACAAAACAAACGTCATTTTTCAAAATATAAAAATCAAATTCTTTTTTATGGGTAAGAATACACCAAAGATACCAACGACTACAACAGCTGACGTCATCTCGGATATACATAAAATAGTAGCCACCATGTTAGCCTGAGTAACAAAAAACTAACACTTCTGTTACAAAACAAGATTGTTGCACCCGTTAGTCAACAAGAAACCTTGTACCAATAACATGCACGATTTTATCATTTATATATTTATACCAGAAAAATTTAATCCATTGGGTCGCCCATTCAGTTCAGGTTTAATTGTTTGAATCAGGAAACTGTTTGAAAAGCCAGTTAAATATTTTCTCTACCATTCTCCCTCGACCCAGCATTGTACACTGATCAATTATGTCTCTAACAATGTAGATGCAACACTCTCTTTAGATACTAGCACCAAAGTGCGTGTATTTAGTGATTTTAATGTCCACCACTGTAAATGGCCTGGTTTCTCTAGCTATACAAACACGGCTGGTAACAACAAGCAGACTTTCTCTATATCTCATATCCTTACACAGACTATCAGGTTTCTGACCTGCCTCTATGATCGTGAGGATCAGCAAACCTCACTTCTCGAAATGGGACACATACATCAAATCAGTTGCCAAGATCGCTGGAAAAATGGTTGCATCATTCTCCTGCTCCAGAAGTTATCTCACTGCTAATGCAATTCTCTATTTGTATAAGAGCCAAGTAACTCCTAAAATGGAGTACTCTTACCACACCTGGGCAGGAGTTTCTCGATGTTCCCTATTCTGCCTTGATAGAGTTCAAAACTGGTTTCAAAACCTAGTAGATGATGCACTTTTCTCTTCTCTGCAGCCTCTTTCCTGCAGAAGAGACACTGCGATCCTGTCTCTGCTCTAAGGTTATTTTCATGGTAAGTGCTCGTCTAAGCTCTTATCTATGGTCCCCCTTGCCAAACTTTCACAAAAACACTCGACTAACGACAACTGCTGCTAACAGTTTCCCCCACTCTCTATCTGTGCCTAAATCTAAACGCAGATTCCACAAACACAGCTTCTTTCCTAGAACTGCTCGCCTGTAGAATACGATTCCATTGAACTGTTTCCTGGCTGACTACAGCATGATAGCCTTCAAGTCTAATGTAAACAAGTTCTTGTTGAACCATCCCCTTAAATAATCAAATTGTATCCAACTTACACCATTAACGACTACTAAACTACCACCTTACATTCATTAACTTTTATCTTCAAGTGGCCTTCGAGCATTGATAAGCGGTGACTCCTTTGTCAAAAAAAAAAAAAAAATGCTTAGGATGGTTGCTTTATCAAACTTATTCTGCATTCTAATCCTAGTCAAAATGCCGGAGAAAGGTTTGGTTGCTAATAGTAAACAATACATCAATTAATATATTACTATTTCATAATTTTTAAAACTGCAGTAAAAAAAATGTATAAGAATTACATTTTATTTATTTTTATTTGTTGGTGGGGGTGACAAAAATTGAACATTAATTTAAGGCTAGGAAAATTTGTAGGCATTATTCATTTCTAAAGTGGCCAAGAAATTCAATCTATTCTATCAAGGCAGAGTTTAGATTTGGAGGCATTTGTTCAACTTTTAACCAATTTTAATTAATTAAGATATTTAACTCCAACTGAATTGTATAAACAATTATGGAATTTTTATTAATTAAATTTTTTTTAATATAAAGCTGAAAATAAAGTCAAATTAAAAATAAGATTTGGAAAAGGAGAAATCCAGAAGAAATTCGTATTATTTGGATTCATTGGACTACTGTTTTCATCTTGAGAGTCATTTTCACAACATTTTGGTCGATATAACCTCTGACCTTCTTCAGGTGTATCTTGTCAAACTCGACGATGTTTTTGTCAAACTCAAGAATTTGGACGGAATTTTGAACAGAACCCTTTATTTACTTCACAGAGGGTAGCATGCTCTTGTTCCGTCAGTCATGACTGAAAGTAATTCACAATTGTATCTTTTGGTTGCCCGCACTAAGAATTGAACCTTCAACCTTCAGGAGAATAAATTTTCAGTGTGGGCGACTGAAAAATATGATTGCGCATTACTTAGGACATCTATCTAGTCATGGTTGACGGAACAAAAGCATGCGGCAAACCTAAACGAGAACCCCCTCCCCCCAGAACGGCTTTCATATTAAACACCTACAACCTCAATTACAATTAAGAATGGCTTTCGGAATAAACACATCCAACCTCCTCATGATAAGAACGGCTTTCAGTTTTCTGCAGTTTTTTCAGTGGATTATTATTATTGATTGGACACTAATATATTGGGGGGGGGTGATTCTCGTTGAGGTCCGCCGAGCATGCTACTACCATGAAGTAAATAAAGGGTTCTGTTGAAAATTCCGTCCAAATTCACGAGTTCAACAAGATACACTAGATGTATCAGAATCGGCCATTAAAAATGCCATATATGAACTTGGAATCTTTCGAAGCTTATAACTATTTGAAAAATGTAATTCAAACCCTAATTTTTTTTTTCAATTAAAGGAGCAAAGACCATATTATAAAAAAAAATAATAAGTTTAATAGCAAATTATGCAATATTTGTTTATTTTAAATCGATTTTCTTTAAAAAAGATTTAAAGAAAATCAACGAAATTTTACTTAGTTCGATTATAAAAAATATATATAAATTCCAAAAAATTCACTTACTTATAAAAAATTCTATTCAATGTGTACTTCCATTGTTCATTGTTAAGAATTTATTCATATTTATACTTATATTTCTTGTCCTTTTTAAATAATATGCTTTTTTTAAACAAGGATTAAAAAAAAAAAAACGCGAACTCAGATTTAGTGACTGTTCAAATAAAGGGAGAGAAATCTCTGATTTTTTTTCGCGATTATCTTACGGTGACTTATAAGCGCCATAATTAATATGTCTTTTTATTGCATGCTGTTAAACAAAATGAGTATTTTGGGGCCTTCTTAGGTGAAAAAAAAGCACACATTCACTTATAAATTTTTGCCGTTAAACAAAAAATTCAGTTGACCGATTTTTTTTAATTCTCTTAATAAAATACACGAGCTTTTGATTATATCTTATTTCTACTTTATCGAGTGAATTTTTTTTTAAATATCTAAAAAAAAGAAACATTGAATGAAATAGAAAAAATTGCCGCCAGCGTCCGGTATTTACTTGACGATATAAACATAACATGAGCTTTCATTAAAAAAAAAAAAAAAAAAAAAATCAACGTGGTTTAAAAAAAAAAATGGTTTTACACTTTGGACTTTACAGGTAAATTCCCCAAAACACTTTTTTGTTTTAATTAGAATATTTTATTTATTGATCTTTTATCTTTAATTTGTGATATATAAAACTTTGGTGAGTAAATTAATTATGTAAATTTTAATAGACATTTAAAAAAGGGGGGGGGTTAATTAAAAAAAAGTTTGTCCAAAATATTATATTCGGTTTATTGGAAAGAGCATAAAATTTCACATTGACCCTGAAAATATCGTAAAAATTGAACCAATAGAAAAATTTTGATAGATTTTTAAAGTTTAAAAATTGAAAAAAATTTCACTCGTAAAATTCAATTGATTTCATACGTAAAAAATGGCTGGTTGAACGCGCACCGGCACTTTGTAAACACGGTTTTTTAAATAATAAAAAAAAATAATATTTCTATTATTTTTTTAAACAACTTTAATAGTTTATTTTGGAAGTATAGTCCATACAGAAAATAAACAACCCATTTTAAAAAGAGAAATTACGAGTTTTTTTTATATTTTATTCGCAGTTTTCTGTTAGGAGGGGTGTCAAAAATTCCACAAAAATTCTGATACACCTAAAGATACACCTGAAGAAGGTCGGAGGTTACATCGACCGAAACGTTGTGAAAAATGAAACTCAAGATAAGAACAGAACAGTTGTCTGATGAATCCAAATAATACGAATTACTAATCCTCATCTTAAAAATTCAGAAACGTCCAGAAGAAATATTAAAAAAAAAAAAAAAAGAAAAAGAAAGAAAGAAAGAAAAATAAAAATAAAATAAAAGTAAGAACAGCAGAAAGAAGAGCAGAATCGTTTCAGATTGACCTGCGACCGATTCCTTGTGTGACCTTTGATCCGATCTTGTGTCATCGGAGTAGGAGGTGTAGTTGGCGGAGGAGGAGCAATATGGCGACTAGCGATGGTTGTCAGAGTAGGGGACCTGGGTCGGATGATATCGGAAGGGACCACAACAACGACGACAAACAAGAGGTTGAACTTGAAATAATAGACCCTAGTATTGGTTCCCCAATGGTGGACGATTATTCCTCGGAAAGTGATGTGGATACGGAACCGGCCAAGGCCTTCCACCGAAAGATATCGACCTATAAAGAGATCAAGGCGACGGTAAGAAAGGAAGGGGGCACATTCTTCTTCACTTCCTCCATTGGACTTTTTCCCTTCTTTTTCTTGTTGGGTGTCGCCATCGTCCCTTTACTCTATTAAGCTCTTTAATATTTACATTTAACATCATCGCTACTATCTCTATTCTTTCACAATTGATTTCCTTCTTGTACCCCCCTCCCCCCCCAAAAAAAAAAAGAAATTTAAAAAATAAAGTAAAAAAAATCACACCAAATCTACCCCGAACTGTTACCCCCCCTCCCTCAAAATAAATAAAATAAAAACAACTCGGGAATGAGTCGAATACCAATTCTACTTAAAGTTTTCTAAACAAATTACTTCCCTAAGGAGAAGGTAATGCCTGAAAGGATGGTATCGTGGGACCGAGCATAGCCGTCCCAGTCTAATATAAGTTCTAGGATCAGTGCAAGTGCATGACTGCATGCCAGTGCATCCTGCATCAGAAACAACACCCCAAATATTCGATGTTTTTATTTTTCTTCCCTTAAACTTTAATTTTAGCCAATTTAATAACTTCAAAATCACTTTCAGATTTCGATGTTTACGATGTAAACATTGCGTGGGGCATTTTTTTATTTTTATATTTTAATGTTATGTCTGTTAAAATGGTTATAATTTCTTTGCGGAAATTCGAAATTAATTTTGAGTCTTTTAAAAACTGTCAAATTAATTCGAAAGTAAGTTCTGGCGAGAATGAAAGTTTTGAGCTAAGTCAACTTTTTTTTTTTTTTTTTTTTACGCCCTAAACTATTGTTTCTTTTGGAAGAATTCTTAAAGTTTATCCATTTTGTTTATATATACCACTGTCTCTTTTCGAAATCTCCCGGGGACTAATGATAATGATTTTTCTTATTCTTGGGACGTTACTTTATCATCTATGGATGCCAATAAAATAATCACTTCTCTCTCTCGGTAGACTTAAAAAAAACTTATATTTTTTTTTAAATTCTGGGTTTATATAATAATTAACCAAATATTGTAAACAAGAACATTCCTAAATCAGGATGACTTTCTTCCATTCCAAGGAATGAATTTAAGTTTTCGTTGGTTGAAAAAGTAACCCGAAACGTAATGACGTGAATGAAATTAGCGCATTTCAACTTGGGACTTTTTTTTTTTTTTTTTTTTTTTTTTTTAACTTCAACTTTTTTGCTTATTTGACACAAAGTAAATGAAGATGGTCGATTAATGACACACTTTTTTCAAATTTGAATAAGGAAACATTTCAAATGAATAGAAAAGGTTTTGCTTCGGGTTTCCGTACAAAAAAAAAAAATTGAATTTGAATGATTTTAAACTCTATTAAAAGTTAAACTTTTCGCGTATGCGTTTCTCTCCTCTACGTGATTTAGTTCATTTCCTTATTAATCGATTATGCATGGAAATAAAACGATTTACGGATAAAATTAAATCCACCAGGATGTGTTTCGATTTCTTAAATTTTATTTCATCGCTTACTAATAATCGAAAAAAAAAATTGTACAGTGAACTTACCGTACCGAAATAATAATAAAAAAGCCCATTCTAAATAGAATGCTATTCTTATTGGTGGGGTGCTGTTTTGTTAATTACTCTGTACTTTCATCTAACATTTTACTAAAAAGGACGGATCTGAACGAGAATCACCTCACCCATATACTAGTGTCCAATCAATAATCCATGAAAACATTGCATAAAAATAAACCCCGTTCTTTACATGGTTAGGTTGGGTGTTTATTCCGAAAGCCTTCCTTAGAGGTCCGCCAAAAGATACGCGGTGCTTGCTCACGCCCTTATTTTACCGTGCTATTATTTTTTTAAAAATAGTACTTTAACGTTAAACTCAAGTTTTACGATATCTTTATTTTTTTTTATTAAATTGTTAGGTGAAAGTATAGAATAATTACAAAACACCCTCCCCATGTTAAAATGGTTTTCTAAACAAAGTTATTTCAGCACGGTAACATAAGTGCATAAGTACCAAAAGAATCCTCCGGAATTTGAAAATATTTAAACTGTCGAATAAAAGTAATGCTTAGCTTTAAGATTCTTAGCAAATCCTTGAAAGTTTTAAAAACTATTGGTATTTAACTTTTTAGAGATTTTCACTAAGAAAATTAATAATTTTAAGTTTTTATAACAGTTTGTTAAACGTGAAGTTTCCGAGTCCGAAATTTTATTGAAAAGGCGATAACATTGTATTTTCGAAAGATTATGACATGCTGAACGTATTGGAGGATGAAAAACAAAACGAAATGCTTTGAATTATTGTACCTACAATGCCTCCCCACGGGACAGTTAGACACCAGGGTCGTTTTTTTTAACGTGGAAAAAAGGTATAAAAATAAAAAAAATTGTTTCAGTCGTGAAAGAACAAGAAATGGAAGTGCAGCGAACGGATACTACACTTTGATCTTGGCCAAAAGGCCAATTGTAGAATATCAGCTTATTTTCAATATTATAGCATGTTTGATAAAAATAGGAATGGAAACTAGGTCCAATGAAAAGAACCTAAAGTTATCTAAAATATAAGGGTTTGTTTTACTGTACAGACAGTGTACACAGTCTGTACACATAGATTCGAAAAAGTTGTCACAAAAATGTTATCAAAGGCAAGATAAGTTACTTTTCTACCTAACTGGATATGTTTTTAGTGTTTATATTTAATGTAACATGTTTATTCAGCTCGAAAAAAGTGTTTACCGATGTATTGGAAAATTTTAAATGGCGGCCGACTCTCTCTTTGAGGCGGTAAGTTTGGGAAAATGAATTATAAATAAAAAAAGACAAAATATTGTTAGAAACTCGCTTAGAGTAAGTTAATATGCGTGATAATTGTTGGGAAACATTTTTATAAAAATATTTTAATGTTTTTAAATCTATATTCTCAAGGCTACTTTTCGTTGGACCTAGTTTCCATTCCCGTTTTTCATCAAACATGCCACCTTGTTGGAAATAAACCGATAGTCCTAAGGTATTTACTATTTTAAAATGCGTTAAAGTGTTTATTTTCCCTATTTCATACGTGATATTAAATTCATTTCGATATGCCATTAATCTTTTAAAAATATATCTATAATTTTTCCAATTAAATTATCTAGCTCGAAAACTTCACATTTACTCCGTTTGGTTCAAATAATTTAATTATCAAACGATATTGTAATAAATTAAATTTAACTCCCAAAACTTTGTTCATAAAGGAAAGCAACGCGTTAAAAAAAATTAATACTCTATGACAACGCCGGGTGGGTGCAGTTAATTTTTCATAAATTCCTTCTAAAAATGTATTTAGTTTTGCAACTTTGATACTTAAAAAAAAACAAAAACAAAAAAAAACACGAAATTAACGAAATTTCTTCAATTCTAAGGAAAAAGTTTTACTTTTTTTTATTATTTGTATAAATATTGGATTAAAGAATTGGAGAAGATTCTTAATATTAATTTTCAATGTTTAATATCGATATAGTTAACCCCCCCCCTGTTTTTGTTAATTTACATTTTATAAATTATAAGATAAATTAACAAAATAAACGAGGTTAGTTTAATTTTCAGTTTTAAAGTTTACTAAAAGGAAATGCTAATTTTTCTTTGCTAATTTTTCTAATTAATATTTAAAACTTTTAAAGAAATTAAAAAAACATTTCTGACTCCATTTTTATTTATTTTTTTTTTTAAGAACAGAATTGGGTCACAATCTTTAAGCGTTTTTATTTTATTTAGTTTAATTAAAAAAAATATCTCCAAACTAAAAAAAAAAAAAAAAATACGTATTTCAGTCTCCTTCGTACAAAAACTAAAAAAAAAAAAAAAAAACCCAACAAAATGTATTTATTGCGTACATATGCACTTAGTGCGTGAAAAACTTTGGAAACGAAACCATTTTGTAAAATCTTCCGGATTTATAAAAATTAGTAAATCCTAAATCTTTTGGTAATTCTGAATTTTTAAAATGTTTACAGTAAGTTCCTATTTACTTGCCTCTCTACGAGGGCAGCAGCGCAGTTAGACACAAGGTCGGCTTTTAATGTGGGGAAAATCTAGTTCCCCAAGAAGACTCTGGGTAGGAACTTGGGAACAAAAATAAAAAGTCTCTGTCGTGAAGGATTTTTTACTCTACTGATCAAGGAGAGAAAAGGTGAAGTGTAGTCAGAACAGATACTAAACTTTGTTCCTAGCCAAAGTTGCCATTGAAGTAACATTCTTAACCAAATTACGGGTTTGTACTACACATAGATTCGAAAAAGTTGTCAAAAAACATATATAACAAATGTTATCAAAGGCAAGGTAAGTTACTTTCTACCTAACTGGATATTTTTGTATTTTTATTTAATGTAACATGTTTATTCAGCTCGAAAAACATGGCACCGAACGAACTCTGTGCTGCTGAACACTGTAAGTTTGGGAAAATGAGTTAAAAAATAAAAAATATACAAAATACTGTTAGAAACTACCTCAATATAGGTTACTGTGACATAACAGTATTTTGTATATTGTTTTATTTTTAACTCATTTTTCCCAAACTTACTATGTTCAGCAGTCAGCACTCGACAGAAAGTTCGGCGCCATTTAAAATTTTTCAATGCATTGCATTGCAGCAATGCAGCACATTGCAGCAGCAATGCATCGGTAAACACTGTTTTTCGAGCTGAATAAACATGTTGCATTAAATAAACCATCTTAAAGTAAGAAAGTTCAAGCTAATCCGGTACTTATGCACTTTTGTTACCGTGCTGAAATAATAACGTTATTTAACTGGTCATTCTTAACATGGTGAGGCGGGGGCGGGTGTTCAATAATTATTCTGTACTTCACTTAACAATTTAATAAAGATATCGTAAAACTTGAATTAAACTTGAAAATACTAACAACTTTTTTGCGATAAAATATCGCATTGAAATTTTCCACAAATAAGTAGTTTTCCGGATATTAAGCAATGTAATTTTTTGTTATAAGTGGTGGTGGTGGACTGGTGGACATTATTGTACGCGCAAGTGTGCATATTTTTTATTAAATAAAACCTGCGGAAAAGTATATTTTCAATATCATGTAAACTAGTTGCCGGCCCTGCCCCTGCGATATTCGTTTTCAGCACACCCGAAAACCCGTTGAAAACAAGTTATTTAAGGCAGGTTTTGTGTTGGTCTACCAGGCCACAATTACGCATTATAAGTTGTGTTCATTTTACGTTACCCCCACCCCAACAAAAAAGGTGACCATCAGGTAGCTGCTCATTTTGCGTTCTATTAATATAGAAAAGTGATCCCCCACTTTTAAAAACTATACTTCACATCTTGGAAACTATTTGTTTCCTGGAATTTTAAACATTATTTTCGTTTTCAGCATTCCCGAAAGAATTTTTCGTGGTGGAAAGGTGCTGCACTGGCAGTGCACTGGCAGTGCACTGCACTGCTGCAGTGCTCTGCTGCTGCACCTTTTATCAAAATTATAAATTTTTTATCTTATTTTATTTTTTTTTTTGTTGTTAAAAAAAATACTTCATTAATCTACGTGATATTTGGAGTATGACATCTTCGTTTCGTGACGAGTACGTGATTTTTTTGTCCCTCCCCCAATTTTGTATAATTATAAATCACGCAAAATTCTCTTAAAACAACATTTACCCAAAACATGGGTTAAAAAAAAAAAAAGTGGGGGTGAGGGGGAAGAAACTCTTGAGCAACCCCTGGTAGTTTTGCATAAAAATGAATTATTTCTGGAAAATAAATAAATTGAAGTTTAAATATTTAAACCCAAACAGTCAATCTTTTCCCTAATGTTTTCTTTTGTTTACTTAATGAAATGACATTTAGGGTTTGTATTACTGTACACATAGATTCGAAAAAGTTGTCACAAAACATATATAACAAATAAATGTTATCAAAGGCAAGATAGTTATTTTTCTACCAAATTGGATATATTTTTTGTGTTTTTATTCAATGTAACATGTTAATTCAACTCGAAAAGCATACAGTGTTTACCGATGTAATGGAAAATTCAAAATGGCGCCCGATTCTCTCTTTAATACGGTAAGTTTGGGAAAAGCTGTTATAAATAATAAACTAGACAAGCGACTGTTAGAAAGTCGCTCAATATATGTTACCGTGACATAGGTTGACATAACACCTTTTCCCAAACTTACCGTGTTAAAGAGAGTCGGCGCCATTTTGAATTTTCCAATACATCGGTAAACACTGCATGTTTTTTGAGCTGAATAAACATGTTACATTGAATAAAAACACAAAATATAGCCAATTTGGTAGAAAAATAACTTGCCTTTGAAAACATTTATTTGTTATATATTTGTTTTTTTTTTTTTTTTTTTTTTTTTTTTTTTTGACAACTTTTTCGAATCTGTGGACAGTAATACAAACCCGAGATTTAAATTAATTTTAAAACGGTACTAGTGCAGGTGAATGCACTTACTGACCCGCCGGATCAGTAAGTGCATTCACCTTTAAAACAATTCTTGTTTTTTACTCGTTTATAAAAGTTTTAATAATTCCATTTTTTTTTTTTTTTTTTTTTTTTCTTCTCGATTTTCTTGTCATTCTCATTCGTGCCCCACCCAGGCTTTAAAACTAAAAAAAAAAAAGAAACAGCCCAAATATTTTTCTTTCTCAGTCCAACCAGAAAGAGGCAACAACTTCATTGTCATTATGACATTTTAAAATCTATTTGCACTCTTTCTTGTTTTACAAACGAATATTTTTATGTTTATTCTTTTTAGCCGATTAAACTTGAATTCTGTTTGTGTCACTTTTAATGCTGTGTTCTGCTTGAAGTTTTTTCCATTCACGTCATAAAAAAACAAAACGTTCTGTGTGCTTCCAAAGTGAGTTTGGCACTTTATTTATTGGTTGACAATCAATCTCTAGCAATTGCGCCCCAAAACAAAGATGGCGGAAATGGACACAGTTAATGCAAGTACGGAACGGAACTCATTAAGCATGAAACGAAATACGAAACATGCATAGATATTTTATTTCCAGAAATTATTTTAGTTGTAACATTTCTTGTTATAATTTTGAATACTTTTTTAGATATATCTCGAAGATCTTTTAAATTAAATGTACAAAAAAAAAAATTGTTTCATGGTAACAAATGTTAAAACTAAAATTCTTTTAAAATAATATTTCGCTGTAGTTTCTTATTTGGTTTCATGCTTAATAACATCCGTTCCATATTTACATCGACAGTCCATTTCCACCCTCTTTGTTTTAGGAGCACAATTGTTGGAGATTGCCGGTTAACAATGGTTACATTAGTTTTGCAATCAGGTATATTTAGTGTGTATACGGTAGCATACACACTCTTGCGATATATACACTTGTGTAGAACTCGTACAGCAACATGAGCACTTGTATAGAACTAGTACATGTCTACTGTTGCATGGTACCAGCGCACGCACCCACCTAAATCTGCAAGTTGTCAAAAAAATATTAAGTGATATCATGAGAATGGACCAAAAATCAGTGACTAAATCTCTTATTACTACTCAAATAACTATTGAGTAATATATAATTCATATCAAAGCAACATGGTCCTCTTAATTTTTCTTTGCATTAGTTACGAGTTATAGCAGGCTCTGCAAAAATTAATTTGTTTCAGTCTCGCACAATCGCAAGCTTGGTCGAGGTGAAGACCAGTTTTACAAATATTGTGCAAGTTGTCTTTCTATCTCATCACCAGCCTTCCAATCAGTCACTTTATGATTGCTAATTTAAAAGTGAGTTATACGATGGTATCTTTGCAAGGCTTTAACATTGCGAGTTAAACAGTCGTATTTGCAAGTGGTTTTTCAAAGTGGCGACTAGAAATAATGAAACGCTTATCTTTTGGCGATAATATTTCTTTCACTGACAATTTTCCAAGGCTTACTACTGAGTGAAAAATCTTTTCAACATTTTTAATATAATGAACAAAGTTAAATTATTTAAACAAAAGTTTAATAGAACAATATATACTCATATATAATTTTGTTATTTTTTTTAATGAAGGCTGTTTAAAAAAAAATACCTGAAGAAATCAGAATGTTTATACCTTTATCAACATAAAATTTGTTGTATATTTAGAACTACACTTTAAAAATATACAAAAAAAATCTTTATTATGTACATACTCGTCACAGAACGAAGATGTCACATTCTAAAAATCTTGGGTTTGGCTAGTAACTTTTCTATTTGGCTAGTAAACGAAAATATTTAGTTGTCAAAGGTCAATTAAATATAAATTTGTCCATAGAGCCCTGCTTTGTCAGCTGTCAACACATGTACAAACCATTTGAACTGGCATTCTCTCCTTTTACCCTCAATCAATACAATGTCCTAATACCTTCCGATATTGTCATTACACATATGGCCGAGCAGTGTAATTCTTGCACTGAGCATTTTAGTTTCCATATGATAGAACTTGAATGCCTACTAGACACTATACTCAAGTGTCTAAAGTCTCTGTATAGAGGTTTGTCAGGACAACCTGGCATGAGGATACATTTCCATACAAGTAGTCCCTTACTAAATATTCAAAATATTCACATGGTGTTTGCAGCCTAAATAGGATCTCCTTGTATTGCTAACCAATACTGACTTTTACAAGGAATGGTGCACCTTTTCCAAGTGATGCTACTTCAAGTAACACGAAGCTGGCTGCGCTACCAGATTTTTTTCACTTCAAACAAGGCACAGTGCCACTTTGATGTAGGAGGGCTACCCTCGGGGACATAAGTTGCAGGGGTATTATGTAGGGAGTTGAGCTGCAAAATGTCTGTTCACCTTACACTTGAACTTCAGCGTTTCAGGACAGTTGGAAGTAGGAACCCAGAAGAGTTTTGGGGAAGAAACTACTAAAGTAGGTTTTCTCTACTGTGTAAGGGTGGGATTTTGCTGTTTGTCAAAGGTATTTATGTCGAGGGGGGGGGTACAAGGGCTTGTAGTTCGTCAGAGCATCCACCATTAAAATACTTGTAGAGCAGGAAGAGGAATGCAACATTTCGTCGATGGGACAGTTCAGGACCTATCAGGTTGGCGACTCTTTTGAACCCTGTCCAGGAGTGAGACTAGTAGCAGATGCACTATCCCAAATGTGACAACAATACTCCATGGGCGAATAGTTGCCTTGTAGAGGTACATTAATTCTTGTCAGGGAACCCGGTAAGACCAAGAGATCACAAATGTATACTATAACATTTAAATGGTTAATTGTGGAGAGGAAAATTATGTTCACTACTAATTCAGTGTTTGAGAGGTAAAGGAGAACTTAAATAGAAAATTCAAATATCTCTATCTCACATAGAGATTAAGTGTTGGCCCCAGAGAAGGGATTCCTTGAAGTAAAATGAAACGCCTTAAGGGTAAAAAAGTTATTTTTTTTTTTATTTTTTTATTTGAAATTGTAATAAAAACAATTAAAAATTTAACTTTTCGGTAGTTGACGTTTTCTTTTAGATGGCCTTCTCTTTTCTGAATCTATTTTGGGAATGCATTCATTGAAAACATTGACGGAAACCTCAGATTCCTTGTTGGTATTTTCTTTGCTATACATATATTTAATTCGGTTTAGGTGTCACTTAACACCCTTTATTAGACATGCACTTTCTGATGGGTTTATCAAAAACCTCGTTCTTCCAATATTCTTCATGTCTATACATGCAAAAATAGATTAAATTCAATATTTATTTAGGAATGGGAGGAGGGCATTCATTTATTTTGTCTTGGTGTGTGTTTAAAGTAAGGCAGGGAGCTTCTTTTTTTTTTTTTTTTTTTAATATAACAGTGTAACAAAAGAATGAAGTGGCTTCTTCATTTACAAAGAAACCTACATACATTATGATGGAATTCAATTTCTTCTTGGAATTTTTTGGTCCCCCTGACAAACGGAGGGTGGACCTGTAAATTCACCCTTGTCCATTGTCTGTCCGCACTTTTCAACTATGCCTTGGAAATTCTTGAAATTTTGCACAAGCATTAAACATGAGTAAATAACAGAACGGTGCCTTTTGGGTTAAAATGGCTAAAATTTACACTTTTCTGCTTATTAAAAAAAAAAAAATTGATGCTTTGGATTTTTATATAATTTTGTTTGTCTATACTTTGCGATAACTCTTGGGTGTGCACCAGGGACTCTTTTAGGGCTAATAAAAACATTTTATTTTATTTTTTTACCATATTTGTCAAATTTTCTTTATGTCCTATTTAGCCGTTTTGCATGATGCTGAACTCAAATTTAAATGTTAAGGCCTTGGAGGCTAAATGGAGGGCTAGTTCAAATGATGGACTTTGTCATTTTTGCATGGTACTGAACTTAAATTTACGTATGTTAAGGCCTAAAAGTGCACCATTTGTTCTTTTTTACCAGAATTTGACGTCCCCTGGGGACTTTTGGGGCTAAATGAGGAGAGGGGGCAAATACTGAACTTAGTCACTTTTTTATGCCTTGTTCAATGTGCACTCACGGGGGACCATGCATGCTTCACTTGTTTTAGGAAGGATTTTAATTCACATTGATTTGTGTGAGGGGGGGGTCGTTATTGGACTGAAGAGGTGGGGGGGGCTTTATAAATTACAATCTAGAACTCTTTTACACTCAATGCTTAGCCTTTATTAACGATATAGAAAAATATATGTAGATAAAATTGTGTGCTATAGTAATAAGAAACCATTAAAATTAAATAGTTAATTAATGGTGTACTTTTGCAAAGCAATATGCAAATTAATCTTCATATGTCAATCACATGGACATGACTGAATATATTAGATTTTTTTTTTTTTGTTATGAAAATGTAGTTATGTTGATGTCATTGCAATGTTATAAATAGAAACTAAATGTTAAATTAGCTCTGTGTATACACTTATATATTTTTCTGTGTAGTATTATCCATAAACTAATTAATTGATCATTTTGGATTTGCGAATACAGCTGCTGGGCATAAGGATAGGTAATGTGGGATATATTTAGTCTTATACAAAAAGTATGTCAAAATTTAAATACATCTGATTTTATGAAATTTTAATTATTGAACATCAATTAATAAATATTACAAAGGTTTAAGTTTCTTTTGGAGTATTTTAAAGTGATTTTAGGGTGCATAATATTGGCACAACCTCCCCTTTTCAAATTCGATTAATTCAGATTTGTTAGAATTTCTGAAGCTTTTGCATATACAATTGTTGTGGGGATCTACCCATGCACAAGATATGAACTCTTCCGAACTCTATAGATTGAGTACTGACTCTTAGTTCAACCTGTGTACTTTGATAGTATGCCATTTTGGCAGTACGTGCTATGACTGTTGCTCTCTGTATATTCTATTTTGTTTCAATACAAATTTTTTTTTTTTTTTCTAACCCATATTAGTGCCCATATTTTCCTTAGTAGTAACCCTTTCAGGCTACACCACAATGTGTCTAAGAAATCTCTTTACAATTGAAAAGCTTTTGAATTTAATTTGTAGTATCTGTTTTTAAAGAAACAAGTCAACCTCCTCAAAATCTAGAAAGTAAATATAGCAAATTTAGTAAGTTTTTCACACACCACAAAGCATCTAAAATATCTTTCCTAAAAGACATGAAGACATTTTATTCAAGAGTTTTTTTTCTATGAAAAGAAAATGTGATTTAATTTCTAGTTCTCTTTGATTTTTAGAACACAAATATGAAATTCTTAAATTAAAGCTTTTGTGTTGTAATTAAATATTTCTGCTCAAATTTGAAAGAGCTGAAATACAAGCAACAAGTTCTTATTTGGATTCTTCAAACTACTGTTCTCATCTTGAGTGTCATTTTCACGTTTTGATTGTTGTAACCTCCATTCTTCTGCAGGTGTATGTTGAACTCTGGAACGTTTCTGTCTAACGCGAAATCTGAACGGAACCCTTTATTTACTTCACGGGGGTATCATGCTCTTGTTCCAATCAGCTGTGATTGGATAGATCCTAAGTAATTCGCAATTGTATTTTTCTAGTTGCCCACACTGAGATTCCAGAGTTCAACAGAAACATTCCCGAATTTGACAAGATACACCTGAAGGTCGGAGGTAACATTAACTGAAAATGACACTTCAGTTGAGAACAGTAGTCCAAAGAATCCAAATAATATAAATAACAAATCCTCATCTCCAAAATTCAAAAACGTAATAAGCAAAAGTTAAGTGGGTTTTAAAACCCAATTGACTGGTTAATCTACTTCAGCTCAATTACTAACAACTTCTTTTTAACCTAAATTTACACCTCGTTCACATGGTCTAATTCCTGGCAGTTCATTTGTCTTTCAAACTTACAAGTGCAATTTTACTTTTTTTAAATTTTATTTATTTACTTTTTTTATTACATTCACTATACCAAAGTACAGTGTCACTTTGATGTAGGGGCCTACTATATGGGACATAAGTTGCAGGGATACTATGTATGGAGTTGAGCAGCAAGATGTCTGTTCACATTACACTTTAACTTCTGTCAGTACTGTTGGGAAAGTAGGAAGGGAATTTCAAAGTCTAGCAGTTCTCTAGCACCATGTGGTCACTCGTTTTCCCATTGTGCCTGTTATAGAGCATAGTGTCATCAGCAAATATTCCCATCTCAGACTATTTTATCAGGGAGGTAATTTATGAATATCGGGAATAATAAAGGTCCAAGGATCGACTCCTTGAGGTACACCTGCATTTATATCGTTTAAATGTACGACCATCGAGGACAACCTGGATTCTCTTATTTAAGGATTTAATTATGTTGAGTATTTGTCCAGCAATACCATAGGATCTGATCTTCATAAGACTATCGTGCCATACCCTGTCAAAAGCATTAGATATATCTAAGGCTACTACCTTATCCAGTGTATGGTATATACATTCAGAGATTAGTTAGAATATCTGCAGTTAAACGGGCTTGCCTAAATCCATATTGATGGTTGGCAGAAGTTTAGCAGCTATAAGGTGATGGACTAGAGCTTGATTAATTATGGACTCAAATATTTTGGCGAAAAGAGGGAGATGGTTAATGGGGCAATAATTTAATGGGTCAGTTATTTTGCCAGAATTCTTGTAAACTGGTATCATAGAAGCAGTTTTCCAGCAGTCAGGAAAGCATGATTCTTCAAGGCATTTGTTGAAGAGTTTGGAGAGAACTGGAGCAACCTCAGCAGAGCATGTTTTTAATAGTGCAGCCGGGATGAGATCAGGTCCACATACTTTTGAGGTGTAGTTTTTTGATATGTACTTGAGAAGGGGTGATTTTCAGCTCCTCTAGTGTGGTTTCTGTTCGCAAAGGAAAATCAGGGAGGGAGTGGTTTGCTGGGTCCAAAGTAGACTTTGAGGCGAACTGATAGGCAAACATGTTAGCTTTCTCTGTTGCCAGGCAAACAACTTCCTGATTATTGGATAGTGGGGGAATTGTTGATTGTAGATTTTCCAGAAATCACAAGTTCCTAATTTCTGTGCTTTAATGCATTTTCTGGTGGTTTCAGTATATTCACTCTTAGCTGTTGCTACTTCTTTCTTACAATTACTTCTAGCTTCTATAAACTTTTGTTTGTACTGGATAGTTGTGGGATGATTAATTGGAATTGTTAATTGTAAGAATCGTATATTTTGGGGGCAATCGGAATCGCATCGTTAAAAAATATCATAGATTTATGATTCTTTCATGACGATTCTCTTATATTTTTAAGTTGAACTGTTTGTTTGACGTGAGATTAATGCTGTCAAAAATTTATAAAAACGTCATAGAACTTTTCCTAACATATTTAATGATATACAAGAATTTTATTAACTACTTTAAAGGTAATCTTTATTTCAGGTAAAATGAACTTAGTATGTGAAGTATAGAAATTCTAAGTTAAATAACCTTCATTTTATAAGATGGAATAATTTTTTTAAGTAGATAAATTGATAGTTTGAATAGCACAGATATGAAAAATCTCATTTTTATTGTTGAAAAAAAAAACTGGATTAACTATTTTTCGTTAAAATAGTTATTTACTTCAAATAAACCTGAAAAGCAAAACAAAATATTGTTTACATACAATTTCATAGATATAACCTAGAAATATAGCTGAGTTATGGTAAATTAAATTTTACAAAAATTTCACTTTTTTTTTTTTTTTTTTTTTTTCTTTTTTTGCAGCATAAAGAAGCCAGTTTGGCATTGCTAATTAGATAGTACAAACATGCCAGCAAATTCACTAAATCACAGCTTAAGTTTATTGTGAGAAAAAAAAATTCTGTAAGCATTAAAAAATTTTGTTAAATATGAGGAATCTTTTAATTAAAATCTGTTAAGGAATATACACTTTAAATATGCAAACATTAACTAAAGAATTACAAGTTATCCAAAGTAGCCATCATTTGGGCCATATTCGATAACTTTAGTTAATGTTTACATATTTAAAGCATGTATTTCTCAATACAAAATATATATTTCTCAATGGATTTTAGCTCGGATTCCTCCAATATTTATTTAACAAAAACAATTTTTAATGCCTACACAGAATTTATTTTCTCGCAATAAACTTGTGCCATGATTTAGAAACTGCTGATTTCAAGTATCATTGCTGACACTGGAGTTTGAACTTTAATCTCTAACTAATGAATTGGATGACCACTAGTTATTAGATATTCTATTATTGATTAGATGTGTACATAATGGGTTTGGTTGTGTTAACCCGGATATTAACTGACTGTCATCTGTTACAGGATGATTGAGTACAATTAGTATTTCTTAACTCTATGCAAAGCATGCATTAACTGATAAAGAATTGTTTTATTTTTTGTTTGTATTATGCATTTTGGTTGCCTTATATTCATTCTACACTGGAGTTTTTTTGTTTTTTTTTTTTTGTCCATGTAACTTCATAAAATCTACAACATGTGCTATACTCTTGTATTTTGGATGAAATAAGTGCTTTTGAATAACCTTTTTAAATTTTTATACAAGCTGAAAAATTCATTTTAAAATTATTTTTAATAAACAATAAAGAATTAAATGTTTGAACTCATTTCTTGAGAAAACAAAGGTTTAAGACTCGTGACATTCAGCAGGGTGCATACCCCTACCCCCACGACTCTACAATAAAAATTCACAAAAAATCACTCCAAGAAATAAAAAATAGAATAAAATCAGAATGAGTAAAGTTAAAATAATCATGTTTAGAATAAACTTTTAATTAAAACATTGGAAGAAAAACCTAACATTATTTAAATTGTGTTGTCAGAATCACATGCTGGTTATACACATTTTATTTTAGCCCCCCCCCCCCCCCCCAAAAAAAAAATGATACAAATTCAGAGAAAAATTAAGTTACATTTTTCTTGGATAATTTCTGAGTAAAACGTATGACTGACTTTTGTTCTGACATTAAAACTGATTAAAGCTCACCAGACATAAAACAATTCTTTTAAATTTTCTTAAATTTGATCTTTATACTAATTTTAATTTATTGCACTACAACTACTACCACTATTTTTTCTTTGTTTTAATTCAAAAATTCATAAACTATGCTTGCCTCTTCAAACTTTATAACAAATGCCTTTCTAAATCTTGCTTCCCTGATAGATGGAAAAATGCCTCTGTGGGAAGTGTTCAAGAATTCTGAAAGACCTAACCTGAAAAATTATTGCCCATCAATCTATGAATCTTTGGATCATTAATTAATCCAGCGATAATCAGTCTCATAAATGCTAAACTTTATTCTGATCAACAGTATGGATTCAGGCAGGCTCCGTATTACTGTAGCTGTCATAACGGGCATCTCTGAACACGTTTACTATACATAAGGCAAGTGAAACTGAGGCAGTAGCGCTTAGTGTATTCGAAGCCCTTGACAATCTGGGATAAAGGTTTTCTCATGAAAATTAATGTATTAATTTGTACAGTATTACTGGATGGATATTTAATGTAATCAAATCAAAAGTTTCAGGGGTAGATCTGTAGACTTTTTATTCTTAATTTTCATAAATGACCTTCCAGATTCAATTACGTCCAAAATAGGTATATCTGCTGATGACCGCATGCTCTATTCTTGACATGTGGGCACAAAAAACATACAAACATCCAAGGTAATGGCTGAATGATTAGTCTGCGGTGGAATGGAGTCATCCATGAATGGTGACATTTAATACCATTAAGAAAAAGATCTTTTCTTTTTTAACAATTATAAGAAACCTTTACAACCACTGATTGGCATGCCTCAGAGCACCCTACTTGAGAGTACAACATTCAAATTCCTCAACCTAACATTCACAAGTAATATGAATTCGAACAAATACTTAGAAGATACTGCCAAGTCTGCAAAGAAGGTGGGCTCTCTTCACTGGGCTAGAAAACTTCTCTCACCTGCTAATATTCTATATGATGAAGCCACAGTTCCTCCATGCATAGAGTATTGTTACCAACCATATCTGGCCTGATGTATCAACCACTAGTCTCCCTCTTAGGAACTGAAAAGTTTCTTCTCTAATAGGTTTCTTACTGTAGTGCAATTGGCAAAAACCTACCCTGTCTTCAGATGCTGGAAAGCTTTCTCCTCTAATAGCTTTTCTCGGACTACTTACCAATAAAATTCTCTTCATTTTTTTTTTTTTTTTTTTTTTTTTTTTTTTTTACTGTACCAATATGCAAAAATTGAAATGTGATGTAAATAAACATCTCTCTGCACAACTCCTCACATACGAGGTCCGATTAATCTTGTTCCTAATTCACAGTAGCTCTGTCGCAATGGCAATGTGCCTTGTTTAGGGTGAATTAAGATATAACAAAACAACAAAATCTGACATCTGTTAAGACGTTCTCTTTGCATAAATAAAAATAAGTCTCTTTAGTTCTATATTTTCATCATTATTGTATATCCATAGCTTTAGTTTTATAATATTATTATATAGCCATATTCTTTTCTTATAAAGAAACTTATTTTTGTACATTTGTGATGTGTACACGTGTGCAAATTTTTTGTAATGCCGTCGTAAAGTCGTTTCTCTAAATGCTCATAGACATTAAGACTTATTAGTGGTTAAATAAGCAACATAAGGGTGGTCGAAAGAAATAGCTAAAAAAAAAATGATTTATTTGGTTAATTATAAATTCTGGCTAATTAGAACAATAGGTACCTCCAATGCGCACCAGTTTTAACCTCCCCATATGTAACACGATTTAATTTAATATTATCATCCTAACTTTTTTACCATTTTTAAAAGAAAAAGCTTCAAATAAACTAATAGTTAAAAAATTTTTACAACATACAAAAATAATGAAAATGCGAGACAAAAATAGTGTTTACATTATCAACACTTTAAAACAACGTTTCTATGTAGTGACATTTTTGAAGCCGCAAAAATCGAATAATAGTTGCGTCTTCCTGAAATTTTCAATATTTATTCATTATTAAATAAACTTACAGAAAAGGTTTTGTTAAATATATTAGAGGAAATTTTTTTAGGTGTGGTGTTCTACCCTCTTTATATTTTATGGCCTGAAAACTAAAAATAAATGTAGGTCGATAAAGATTTCATCATTTTTTTAAAAGTTGAATGTTTAAATAATTAGAACTTATATATATAAAATCCTATTTATTTCGCTTACCTTAAAGTTGTAAATAAAATTGGTCATAATATCAATATTATGTTAAAAAAATATAACATTTTCTTGATAATTTTTTTTTTTTCTCAATAATATAATTAGTTGAATTACAACAAAAAACAATTCTGAAAAATAATTATTTTTAAATAGCTTCAAATGATATTAAATTCAAATATAACACGATATGAACTTCAAACAGATTTAAACAACAGGTTTCCAATGATAAAAAATATATTCATATAAGACAATATAAGACTACTGAGATAATAAAAATTGGAAATCCAAAATTGGCCTAAAAAAATTCGTTTCGATTTTATTTAAATTGATAGAGGGTGGTCCTTATATTGGGCTTTTTTCAAAAATGTACGGAGGCCTGTAAATATTATCTTTGGATACATAAGTGAAACAGAAGATGTTAAAATTAATTTTATTTCATTAACTCTAGTCTGTAGTTGATTAATAGAAATCTGTGCTTTACAAAAGGTAAATCTTTTTTTTTTTTTATCCATAGCAAAAAAGTTACTTCCATTAACAATTCTAACGCAAATGCCCATCCATAGAAATTGACACAAACGCACAAAATAATGTCACTATTAATGTGTACAATACTGACATTTTACACACTGCCGTGGAGATGTCTATAGAACAGATACATTTTTTCTAAACATAATCAATCCCAGAACTAAGGAATATTTTGGCAAGTATTTTATGTTAAGCTATATAGAATAGCCTGAGATACAAACATTGATGAAAACACAGTACAATAGCTTAGTGTTTAAAATACTTTTTTTTTTTCTATTTATTAAAATTCTGTTATTTTCCCCCCAAAACGTGTTATTCAGGTTTAGTTCCAACGTTTATGTAATGAAAACCAGATTTTCTGCCTATTTTTAGAAAAATAACTATTTTTAAACTTCCTGAATCTATGTTCATACAAGTTTGTTTTTCTGTTTATTGAAGTGTCACTTTTCTGTCAAATTTTATGAGAATTGATTTGTACAGTTTGGATAACCGTTTTAACATATAGAATCAAATCTGATATTTGTTCTTCCAAAATCAGACCAACACTAAGCCAGCTATCAGTAGGAAATTATGAACTTGTTTCACTCTGCTTTGGTCTCTTCAGTAGGGCACATTCATTAAATCTGAGGCATCTGCATGCAAAGTAGTAACTCTGCTACTGCACCAGTGTCCCGCGTACGAGAAAGTTTAAGCATATGCGAACTGTAATGAATGATTGTAGAAAGTTTGTTAATCTTAACAATGCTTTTGTGGCAGTTGCTGTTCTATGTGCATCAAATCTGTTGCCAAGATCACTGGAAAAATGGTTGGATCATTCTGCTGCTGCAGTAGGTATCTGGCTGCTGGTGCAATTCTCTATCTGTATTTGAGCTATGTATGTCCTAAAATCGAATACTGTTTCACATCTGGGCAGGAGCAGCTCGGCATGCCCTATCCTTTGATAGTTCAAAACAGGCTTCGAAACCTAGTAGGTGATGCCCGTTTTCTCTTCTCTGCAACCTCTTTTCCACAGGAGAGGCAAGCCTGTTTCTGTTCTATCATTAGTTTCATGGCAAGTGCTCAGCTGAGCTCCAATATATGGTCAACCCCCCCCTTGCCGAACTTTCATAAAAACACTTGACTAGCTACAATAACGGTCAATTTTCTCCGTTCTCTATCTGTGCCTAAATCTAAACAGATTCCATGCACGAAGCTTCTTTGCCAGAACTGCCCATCTGTGGAATACTGTTCTATTGGTCTGGTTCCTGGCTGATTACGATATGGTAGCCTTCAAGTCTAATGTAAACAAGTTCTTGTTGAACTGTCCTCTTAAATAATCAAATTCTACCCAATCTACACCATTAATGATTACTAAACTACCATCTTGTATTCATTAACCCTTATCCTCGAGTGACCTTTGGACCTTGATAAATGGTGATTCCTGTGTAAAATAAAAAAATTTTTAAAAAATTCCTGTTGATGGCTTGCTAGCTTGGTGTGCTTGACCTTTTTTTTTTTTTTTTTTTTTTTTTTCAAGTAGGTTCAAAAGATCAAGGGAGCTAACTCCTCTTGGAGCTAACACTTGATTTCATTACGATTTGGATTTATATCAAGGGCTTTTTAAAGATAGATGTTGTTCCTTTTATGGTTGCTGGCTGTATTTCATTACAGCTTGGCCTTCTAGGGATTGTTTCCAAATATTTAAGATTTTTTTTGTCATACCAGTTACTCCTATCACAACAGGTATGTTTATTTCTTTCAGAGACTATATTGTTTTTAAATCTTTAAGGTCCTGATATTTCGCCCCTTCCCTCCCCATTCAGCTCTATTAAAGCCATAGTTGTTTGGAATGGTGACATCAATAATGAGCACAGTTCTTTCAGGCTTCTTCTATATTACAATGTTTGGCTTAATGGCCTTGTCTTATGTATCTGCCTGCCTGTGTGTCTTTTCCGTTTGATATTATCGGTGATGGTTCATGTTCTTGTATGTTTGGTGGAAAAACAATTAAATGTATTTACAGACTAACAGACAAATGATGAGCAATAGCTTCACCTATGGGGGAAAAGGGCTAAAAATAATTAGGAATAAAGTGTTTTTGGAGTGTTTTAAATTAATAGCATTCTTTTGTTTTCCTTCCCTATAACTATTAGAAAATATTTACCATTCTAATCGTGCTATGAAAATTGATTACCTAACTAATATTCCTGGTGAACCAAGTGCAAGAGAGATCCAGACAATTGCACTTAAGGGAACAACGATGATACTAAAAAGAGCTACCGGTTGGTTTCAATAAAAATCTGGGCAATGTTGGCAGCTGATTTGGCTGCCCCATACTCAACGTTATAATCTTCAAAGGAAGAAAATTAAAAAAAAAAAAAAAAAAAAAATACAAATGGCTTATCTCCCCTTTTCTAATTTGTTTTATCTCTTACTACCACTAATTCAATCACTGTAACCTGTTCCTCCCACTCTGCATGACCTTAATCAACAAATTAGTTTCCAAATATATTACACAAAATAAATGCCCATTGGCTGTTATTATATTGTAATTATTCTTAATGAATATCATTATCTCTTTTCATTCAACACTTTCATCTCCTACACTTAAAAGAATTTGCCAGATATTGAACCACCTATTATACTTCCTTGCTTCCTTTTCTTTCCACATTTGCTTTGGTCCGTAGGTGGATTTCTGCCATTTATCTTGATAGTGTCCATTCTATTATGATCCACACTTTTGCCCTTTCACAAAGCAAAAATAATCCCTCACCTACGCACACTTTACAATACAAAGTTTGTCTGCTGCCTCCTCATCCTTTTATCTTAATGCCATTTACTGATTGGTTCATCTCTGGTAAGCTGATGATACAATAGACTTGAACAATATAATACTCGAAATGCAGTGGAATTTACTGTGCACATTCTCTATTTACTTGTAGATTCTTTTAATCCATTGTTAATGTGATGACGCTTCTTGTATTGTTCTGCATGCATGCGTGATTATCCACCTGCTTTTTATCTACTTGTTTCTTAAAACTGTAGTATGGAGAAGAATGTTTTTTTTTTTTGTTTTTTTTTTTGTTAAAAAAAAAAACAATAGTGACTGGGGGAGTTCTGTTTTTGTGGTTGAAATTGTTGCCAGTTGTACTAGATAAAATGTGTTGGACCTTGACAGTTTTTGACTTGTGAATCTTTACTGTTTTCAAGGTCCCAAACAAAATAATCTAGTTAATATGAAAGAGTAGATGCTGTGTGGATGATTTTTTTTTTAAATTTTTTTTATTTTTATTTATTTATTTGCAAAATATTTTCAATCTCTGAATAGCAAACCTCAAGATGTTGGTTTATATAAAAAAAAAAAAATTTCC
Organism: Euprymna scolopes; assembly: GCF_053919585.1. Taxonomy (NCBI): domain Eukaryota; kingdom Metazoa; phylum Mollusca; class Cephalopoda; order Sepiida; family Sepiolidae; genus Euprymna; species Euprymna scolopes. The sequence continues at coordinate 77,767,462 of NC_136492.1, forward strand.
ATAAGGATATGTGAAAAGCTATAAAATCTGAAAATGTTCTTTTGTTCTTGTAGCAAACCATATTTATTGAGGGATGCTTGGAAAATTCATTAAAAAAAAAAAAAAAAAAAAAAAAAAAATCTATGGAGAGGAAAAAGCTTTTTGTAAAAGACCAATACTTTCTTATTGGTTTTCAATTTCCTTAATTTCTTTGTCAATTAAACTCCATTTGATTTTATAATTAATAGAATAAAAGCTCTCTATTGTCATCTTGAGAAATATTCTTGAGTGGCTTTTGACTTTGATAAGTTATGACTTAGTCGTGACAAAATAAATACTTTATCAAAATGGGTAAAACTTTCAATAATTTATAAAACCTAATTCTCACCTTAAAGTTTTGATTTGTAATGCTTAAACAAACTAATATATATATTCCAGGTTAATTTTTTCCAGAAGTGAAGCAGCCAATGAAGTTTTAACGTGGTTCATACAAGAATGTTCCCTACTGAAGTAGGGCAAGATATACTTTTTTTTATTTTTTATTTGTTTTACATAAGCATTTGTTTCTACACATTTGAGCATGTTTCGGTCAGCCAGTTACAAATAACTAGAGACCTCTTAAAGCAATATTGCCTGAAGAGATTTCTAGTTATTTGTAACTGGCTGACCGAAATATGCTCATGTGTAGCGGCATATAAATGCTTATGCAAAACAAATAAAAATTGTGTGTGTGTCACGAATAGGCACCTATATGGTTAACTATTTTAAAAAAACTGATTACATATAATGATAGAAAATGTATTGAGACATAGGAATGGGTATGTTTGATCCTGCAGAACAGTGGTTCATAAAAATTGTGGGGTCTGCGTACGCGCCTGGTTCACAAAGTATGAAAATAAAAAAACTTAAAAATTAAAAAAAAACGTTTACAAGTGTTTTTGATATAAATACTTTGATAGTATGTTTTAACTTAAATAGGGATGGTATAATAAAATTGTGGGGTCTGCGTTTGCGCCTGGCCTCCATAGAATGGAAATAGGCACAAACTTTAAAGACTTTTTGTATCTATCTGCGTAAGTATACTTTGATAATTATGTTTTAGTTTGAAGAAATATGGTATAAAAAAAATTATGGGGCGTTCGTTCGCATCTGACCTCTATAGAATGGAAATATGTCACAAAGTTTAACAAGAGTTTTTAATATAGATCCACAGAATATTGTGATAAGTGTTTCAGTGTGAACAGGTATGGTATAATAAATTATGAGGTTTATCCATTTTATTTTTACTTTCATCATATTTTGCTTTGGTTTTAAAACCCTCAAATTCAACTCAAATTTACAACCCTTCCTTTTCATAACCTATCATAAATCAGTCCATTTTCTGTAGGCTGTTTTTAAACCCAGTCAACGACGGGTACTTTTGCTAGTGTGTGTGTGTGTATATATATGTGTGTGTGGAGCAAATATTGTCAAAAATAAAACTTCAGCTTAAGTATACCTTTTTGTCTTATTTTATAATCTTGTGTTAAAATAAGTTTTTAATTCTTTGTTGAATCATCAGGTAAAGAAACAAATGAACAAAAGCTAAAAAAAAAATTCCGAAGTACCTTTTTGTTCATGATTCATATAAAACATTAATTTTATTTTAAACAAAAAATAAAGGTAATAAAATTAAGCAGAGATTTCTAACATTTACTTATGTGTTGTCTAAATGTATACACACACAATATAGAATTCTATTATCAAAATTCTCAAATAGTACTGAGAAACAATCATGTTACATATATATATATATAAAAGAGAAAATGTATGTATGTACGCTTTTCCTCGATGTCCACAAAAGGCTTCTTTCAGAGAAGCGCTCGCTCGCTTCACAACTTAAAACTTTTTATATCATCTATAAATTGTAATATCTCACACTTAACCACGGAGCTCGCCTGTCTATTTAATTTTATTGACTTTCAAACGTTGATTATTCCACATGTCCCGCATCGGCACGTGTTACATTTGGTTTTCGGTATAAACAAAAAGCGAAACTCGACTCTAATTACTGGCTGAAAGCCAGTGGTCTCTAGAGAGCTAAGTAACGTTTGGTTAATGTCGACTTCGTCATATCAGACGGTAGCTTTCATTCCGAGACGAGACGCTCCCCCTAATAAACAGGGAGCGGGGTTTTTAAAAACAAACCGATTTATTGACCTCATTAAAAACTGTCCCGCACAAAATGCTAACTGCTGAATACCTATCACTCTCACGTCAATCAAAAACGTACACCTGTTTTTTTTTTTTTTTTTTTTTTTCACACTTTACTATTTTCCAACTGCGCATCAAGGCTTCGTTTTTTTTTTCACGGGCACTTGTTTTTTTTTTTTTTTTTTTTTTTTTTTTTTCCTCACATTTCGGGGTTTTTTTTTCATACACACCTACAAACACCCGGGCAACGCCAGGTACCCCTCGCTAGTGTATATATATATATATATATATATATAAGCGAATATGTATGTATGTGTGTTCGCTTTATCTGTATGTCAACAAATGGCTTTTTTCATAGAAGCGGTCGCTCGCTTCTCAACTTTTTATATCACATATAAATCGTAATATCTCAGTTAACAACGAAGCTCGCCTATTTAATTTGCTTGATTTCAATATTTGTTGCTCGCCGCATGTGGGTTAGTCTTTTTTTCCTGTAACATCTTGGGGGGGGGGGGGAGTGTTCAGCAGTAAATGAATACTATCCCGCAATCAAACTTGACCTCATTAAAACGGGCGCCTGCTAAATCCAAGTAATTAAATAAATTCAAACATGTTTCCGTTAGCATCTCGCTGTGGGGCAATGGTTAAAAAGTAACAAACTACAAAGTACATCTAATGCATGAATCTTGCTATAGTAAACTATTAATTCTAAAAAATGCAATGTAACACTTTATGTGAACTGCTTTGTTTTTTACAATGTGTAAATTTTATGTTGAATGTATAGCCTTTTCTAAAATATATCGCATGTGCACAGGTTCATATTCAGAGGAGTTAATATTTCACTTTCTAAATACCCCCCCCCCCTCTCTTTCAATTTGTGTATTCTAATCCATTTTTAGTTATTACTCAAATTTTAACTCTATAGTAAAAACAAAATTAGATACCCTGGGATTTAATGGATAAAGACAGATTTAAATGAGGTGTATTAACTAACATCTTCGTTGAAATATTAATAATTTTACATTGGGTTTTTATTGATTCATTTTAATTTTTGAAGTAAATTTTATTTGTTTTTAAAAATAAAAATAATAAAAATCTCTTTGACATTTAAGTTGTTTCACTAACTGAATGAAAGTGGGTGGGATGATTGCAAAGCAGGAAGTGAATTTTTTTTCCACAAAATGAGTAAAATGTCTGCACTTTTCTCTTTCTCGGGTTAGATTATGTATACACATCAACCAAGAAATTAGTTTCTATGCGTGCTGCTCTTTAAAATCTTTCCTCTTTCTCACAGATATTTGGAATCTGTGAGAAGAACAGTAAATGAAATATGACCTAATAATAATCACTGGCAACATTTGCACTTATGTTAATAACGTTTTTAATTGGGTTGATAGGTGTGATTTTTATTTATTTTTTTTAATGTTACTGTTAAATTGGCCAATTACTAGTGGAAATAATTTAAGCTAGAAAAATTCCTGAAGCTTTTACATTAAATTACGCATTGTATTTTGGCAAATTAGCAGTGGAAATTGATGGAATTAACATTTTCGGAATGTAAATGAAAACATTAAAATATCCTCTGCCCGGATTGGACCCCAAATTATTTTTCTCTGCCCGTATTGGACCCCAAATTATTTTTCTCTGCCCGTATTGGACCCCAAATTATTTTTCTCTACCCGTATTGGACCAAAATCTATGCACCCCACTAAACATGCACATGCAGCATTGTATTGTATAGAACTAGAAAAAACTGGTGAAAAGAGGCCGTGTTGTAAATGCATGCATTCATAAAAATCGCATCCCGTTAGGAAGAGCACAAGCATCACGTCTCTTACCCCCCTCCTCCACTACCACACCTTACTAGCTATAAAAGAACATGTTTGTCCAAGTAGTGAGCTATATCATGTGATGACCATTTTCTTTTCAAAAAGGAAACGTTGAAGTTTATTTCAAGCAAAATCAATTCTTATTTGCAGTCAAGAAGGACGTATTTAGCAGTTAAGTTGTGAATTTGTAATTTCTTTTTTCTTTTCCCAGTTATTAATCTTTTATTTTTTATGGCATTGTTTTATTGTGTAATAGGTTTTCTTGTTCAATTTTTTTTAGAGTAGACAATGCATTGTGGATGCGTTATTAGCAGCTCCTGTTACTCTCGCTTCTCTTTATTTGTCACTCGGTCCTCATTTTTAATGAGTGATTTTTCTGACAAAGGGAGAAGAAAAAGCTGTATTCTTCGGTTGGCAGTATTTTATGTGAAGAGCCGCCAGAGATGTTGGAAATTTTCTGTTTCTATATCTATCCTTGTAGCTATGTCACTAGTTAGGGTGCTGGAGGTAAACGTTTTATTTGGGCTGATGTTATCCACTGGATAGTCAGGGACCCAAACCTTGGATTAACCACTAAGGAGGTTGCCCTATCAGCAGGTGCAAAGTACTGGGGCTGCTGTATTACCATTTGGTGAATGGATTCTGGACCATTCAGTAGCTTCTGGTGGGGCCTCTCGATGCCATATTAGTGGGTAATTGTTACTGCTTTACCTTATGTGCTACAAAATAAAAATATTTCTTCATTTCTATTTCTCTCTTACTTTCCCTCTCTGCACTGCTCCAAGCAAGTCTGTCGACCTAGTCCACAAATACTAAAACGCCATGAAAATTGTATTTTTTTTTCTTGAAACTTAAATCCGGATCTCCAACTTATAATGTAGACCCTCACTACCATGTCTCCTCCTCGAACATCAGGGGTCTATGTTCTAACCTTCCAGAGGTTGAAACCCAATTACAGGAGACTAAACCAGACATATTATTTCTAAGTGAAACTGGCATTGGACAGATTATTTCCCTAGATGAGTTTGTAATTAAAGCATACTCTAATTTAACTTCCAAATCTGACCCCCCCCCCCCAGGATCGCCATGGGCATGGAATATGTGCCTATATTAAAGATAGTTTTTCATATTGTAGGGACATCTCCAGAGAAGATCCTAACTTACCCTATATGTGCTTCTGTGTTGCACTTGCTCAAACTACTGCGTTTATATTTGCTCTCTATCGCCCTCACAACAGCATATCTGAGAAAATTGACCATGTTCTATCTGCTTAAACTATAGCTAATATTCATGTCTGTGGAGGCTTCAATGTTCACAATTTAGAATGGTTAACTCGCTCGAAGAAGACCAATAAGGGGAGGTTCTGTCATGATTTCTCCATTGCTTATGACCTCGCTCAGATCGTTCACAAACCCACCCGTGTGCCCGATACTGACGGCCAGTATGCAAATTTCCTAGACCTTTTTCTCACAACTGTGTTCAGCTTCCATTCTGTCTCCACTTGGATCTTCTGACTACTCTGTTGTATCAGTTAAGATAAAAATGAAATATGTGCTCAGATGTACCTCTCCATCATGCTGTATATCGATACTCTATGGCTGACTGGGATGGCTTCCGTACATTTATATCAGATCTACCTCTACGTTTAAAAAGGATGCGTCCTCTATAGTATCGGACCTAACGGAATGGTTAATTGTAGGTATAGACCGTTTCATACCCTCAAAAGTTCCAACAAAAACCTAATAGCCAGCCATGGTTCTCTCCAGAATGTGCTGCTGCCATTGCGCACAGAAATCACCTTTTCCATTGCTTCCAACATAATAGATTTACTGAGACTAAAGCTGCTTTCAGGACTGTCAGCAACTACTGTAAAAAAGTAATAAAGAACGCAAGAGAGTTGTATGCTCAGTCCATCAAGTCCAAAGTAGCTGAGCAGCGGCTTGGTTCCCACCAGTTTTAGCAAATAGCAAACAGGATCCTGAACAGAAGCATGTGCTCTATCCCAACTATCATCAATGTACCTGAGGTAATCTAGTCAGCATCAGACAAAACCAACTCTTTGCCAAGAACTTTGCAACTAATTCTACCCTTTGCGACTAAGGCCGCCAACCCCCAATATTTCCTCCTATATCAGAAAACATGTCATGCGATATACAAATATCTGTATTTGATGTTGCCAAGCTAATCAAAAACCTTGATTCCAGTAAAGCAATCGGCTCTGACAGTTTTCCAATTATAGTACTCAAAAAAACTTCAACCAGAACTAGCGCCCATACAAAACTGTTTAAACGTTGTCTTAAGGAGAATTGCTTCCCATCACACTGGAAAATCTCATCAGTATGCCCTGTATTTAAGAATTCAGGTGATCGCTCATCTCCCTCTCAGTACAGGCCAATAAGTCTCCTGTGCATCATGAGTAAGTTGCTGGAATCTGTTAAACAGAAGTAATCAACCATCTCAGCAAAAATAACCTTAGTGACACACAATATGTTTTCCGTTCTGCTAGATCTACAGCAGATGTGCTTACAGTTATATCTCATAGGATTAGCAAATCTCTCGACAGAGGCAACCTTTCTAGGGCAATTACTCTTGACATATCTAAGGCCTTTGATAGGGTATGGCATAAAGATTTACTTCACAAGATCTCTAGCTATGATATAGCTGAAAATGTCTTCTCAATTATTAAATCATTTCTCTCTGATAGGTTCATAAGAGTAGTAGTTGATAGGCAAAAATCAGAAGCTCACAGTATTAATGCTGGGGTCCATCCTGGGCCCAACTCTTTTCCTGATCTGCATTAATGATCTTCCAAATCACATCCTTACAAAATTCACACATTTATGCTGATGACACTACTATCTATGGTAGCACATCTAAGACGGTAAACGACCAAGTTCTCTCCGATTCTCTTTCCTCTGATCTTGAGCAAGTGGTACAATGGGGAAAGAGGTGGCTTACTTTTAATGCATCTAAAACCAAGCTTCTATCTTTACATCAACGCTCTGATCCCCATCTGGCATCAATTGAAATGAATGGCTCTCGTCTTGGGGAGGTTTCATGTTTTGACAAGCTTCTAGGTTTAACCTTTACGCCTGATCTGAAATGGAACTCGTACATCAAATCTGTTGGCAAGGCCGCTGGAAAAATGGTGGGATCCTTCTATCGATCCAGTAGATATCTCACTGCTGATGCAATTCTTTATCTATATAAGAGCCAGGTACGTCCAAGGATGGAATGCTGTTGCCACATCTGGGCAGGAGCTGCTAGAAAGGAATTATCCTTCTTTGATAGAGTTCAAAATAGACTTCGTAGCCTCATAGGGATGTCCTTTTCTCTTCCTGTAACTCTTCTCACAGAAGAGATGTTGCGAGTTTCTCTGCTTTATCGTTATTTTCATGGCAAGTGCTCGACTGAGCTCCAATCTATGGCCCCCCCCCTTGCCAAACTTTCATAAGAAACACCCGTCTAGGAGAAAACCCTATCAATAATTTCCCCCACTCTTTATCTGTGCCTAAACCTAAATGTAGATTCCATGAACAAAGCTTTCTTAGAACTGCACGCCTATGGAAGTGTCTTCCGTTTTCCTGCTTTGCAGCTGACTATAATATGGTTGTCTTCAAGTCTAATGTAAACAAGTTTTTGATGAGCCATTCCATAAAGTTAACCAATTTACCGAATTTCCATTACTAACGATTACTATATTGTCCAATTGTCTACTGTACACTCTTTAACCCTTATCCTCGTGTGGCCTCTTGGCTTTGATAAATGGTGATGCCTATGTAAAAAAAAAAAAAAACTTCTCGGTCGCGATCTCTCAATAAAAGCAGTCAGCAAATGGCACTTGATAGCGAGGTCTTAGACTCCTTCGGTTGTCATGGTTTTGTGGATATATTTATTTAGTACTTAAAAAAAAAATTATACGAATCATGAAGCCACTTGATGTAAGGAGCTAACAAGAACGAAAGTTGGTTATTGTAAAGACAGGAGATACCTATTGACCTCCAGTCTTGAAAATCCCAAGGGTGTAGGTAGAAGGAAAACAGTAAGCAGGAATAGTTCCACAACCTTGCAATTCCTGGAAAGAAGCTACTGGAATAGGAAGCTGTATTACAATGAGGTATTAAAACAACAAATTGATAGACTTCTAAACAAACAAGCAGGAACAAAAGAAGCAGGGAATAGATCAGACAATTCTGAGGAATATATGCCATAATAGTATTTGTAGAAAAGACTAGCAACATCACGTGTGTGAGGGAGTGCCTCCTTCATATTTGTCATTTTTATTGTTATTGCTAATATACTGCCTTCCTGTTTTAATCAAGAATATCTGATAGCTTTGTTCTTCTACTCCAGTCCATCCTAGTGTTATTTTACATTATGAATCTCGTTAGCCATATATATATATATATATATATATATATGGCTAAGTGTGTATGTGTCTTGCAAAAACATTTGACAGATGCGTCGAAATGTGACAAAACCGGTATAGTTTTAAACCTCCATCTTTCGGACGACAAATATCGAAAAATTGGCAAAAAATATTAATTCCTTCACCCTCAACTTGCCAGTTTTCTACAAGAAGAGGTCACTTTTTCTGCCAACATTTTTGCAAGTCATAGTCTCCTTTCGATTGACTACACTTAATTTTGATGTTTGCGACTTCTGGTTTTGCCATGGACACATCGGCAAAGACATTTATTTATTTATTTATTTTTTTTTTTTTTCACCTTTTCCTCCTTCGCGTTACAGGTTTGAGCCCGCCTGTCTGCTACCACTTTTTTTTTTTTTTTTTTCCTCTGGAGTTCGTTACTACACCACCTATACGCACCCAAGCAATGTCTGGTATCCCCGCTAGCATAGAGATCAAAACAACAAAATAAGAATGTTGATCTGAAACAAAAAAAAAATTGTCTAATCTACATAGCTGTCCCTACTTGATGTTGCATGGGAGTCTATTAATTTTTATTTTTGTTTTGCTCATTCTTTACACTAAAAGAAATAATTTGATTAGAAATATTTTCAAGTGGCTGACGTTTTTATCAGCAAATTAAAATGGACACCATCTCTAATTTGCAGCAGTTTATTAACAAGCAATACATGTATAAACTATATGCTTTCATTTATTGCTACTAAATAGCATGTACTATTACATTTTTCTTCATATACGAGGGGCGTTCCAAAAGTAATGCCTCCTATTTTTTTATTTATTTATTTTTTTTTAATTTTTATTTTTGTCTGAATGGATCGGAGAGGAGTGCAAATTGCACTTATGCATTCATGACTTGAAAGTTTCATCTCTGTTGCAAATATTGACAGTATGAGAAGAAAGCAACCCCGTCATAGACATGTCAGAAGCAGAGATGCATCATTGAATTCATTGAGAATGGTAGTGATTATGTAGAACAATAGATTCTGAAACAAAAGGTCACTTGTTTTAATTGTTCCACTTCTGTTTTTATAGCTCTTTAACTTTTCAGTTAAAAACAAAAAGAATAGATTTTACTTTTGGTGTGAGTGAGAAAAATAAAAATGAAGGTGTAAATAATTAATAATTCTGGATTTTTTTTTTTTTTTTTTTTTTTTAATCATATGATGGAAAAATTTTCAAATTTTTTCAAATTTGTCCAAACCTTTTGTCTGTCAAATATTGGTTAACGATTTGCTGTTCTAGAAAAATCAGCATTATTTGAATTTGATTGTTTTGATTTTCTAGCAAAAGAAATTCTTTCATTAACTTAATACTTCATATCAATAGAAAATGACCATGCTTTTCATTTAAAAAAGGAATCCCTTGAAATTCTAGTAAACTACTAAAACTTTGGATTTTGCTATTTATCTTATTGTGCACACTTGATGACGTCACAAATGGGTAAATGATGAGAAGTGGTGGGAAAAGGTAAATGCCGTAAATGAGTAAAAAAGATATCACAAATACTAACCCAATGAGTCGCAGAAGTGGATTACTAAAATCGAGTACAGCATAATCACGTTGACACACAGGTTCTTGTTGAATCACCAAAGTTAAGCAATGTTGAACCTAGCCACAACCAGATGGGTGACCATTTAGGAATACCAGACACAGTATGTAGGAGGATGTTGACATCTCCCTGCAAAAACTTAATGTCCTCCACCTTAATAGGAATATAAAAGTCACTGGCAACTGCTTGTGAATTTGATATTCCCATAAAACTTCCTTTTGAAGTGAGCCGTTTTATCATTGCTTAGTGCAAATACCACTTCATTATAATATACTAGTACTACTAAAAATCGCATATAAAGAGTTTGTTGTCAATATATTTCCGATATATATTTGATATTTCTTATTTTTTCTGATATTCAAAGTAAAGTTGCTTGTCTAAACTCTATCAATGGATGTTGAAGTCCGGTTTGGATTCCATTTTCATGTGTCACATGGGAGAGTTATCTGATTTGTTTGTTCATTATTTATCTATGGGCATATTCAAGTTAGAATTATTCTATCATCACCTGGCTTTCAGATCAGAACGCCATTAACACCTTTATGCATTTTGCGTACAGTTGATAATGGCCTTATTTGTTTGAACAGCAGGCGTTTCACTCTCTAATCCCCACTTTCTTTATGGTTAATAATTCCCTAAGTGGAATTGTTTTTACAGATCCTATGAACAATGTGCACAAAGAGTCGGCAGTCAGCAATTACTTGTGCTAACATGATTGACACGTCTTTCTACCTTGTTAAAATCCTTTACTGACTCTTTTCTGCTCGCTTTATTTATTGTCATGAGTAATTTGTCCTTTCCCCTTGGAAGTTGCTAATCTATAAACAAATAATCACATAGGATAGATTTTGTTAATTGTTCCACGATATTGATTGTCTGCTGGTTCAAGTACTTTTGATCATCCCTGCTTGACTGAAGTTGAAAGGGAATTGGTCAAGCCTTCCACCATCGATAATTGTAGCTTGCCATGTCAACTAAGACATCATATTTCAATGCGGACAAGCCATGTGAATCTCAGGAGGATTTTTTTCTTTTTATCGTTAATCTATTGATTAAAAGTTTTAAACGATTTCCTGATCTGCATTTTTTTTTTTTTTTTTTTTTTTTTTTTTTTTTCATTACCCAATAAAAGTTTTGGGTTTTTTTTTTCTTTACCATTTCAATTGACAATCTTTTAGGATGCCATTTCTTTATCATATAAAATGACAAGTGCATGCTGGTTTCAGCACTTTAAATTTTATACTTGGATACATCTTATTGCTGTCTTTATTTTCTTACTTGATCTTAACAAAAGTAACGAGTTGTCCATTGTAAGATTATGCTCCATGCACTGAGGGCCCAGAAGTGGAAATAGGCCAAAAATTTGCCTTCTCCATTTACTTAAAACTTACCAAATTCTAAAACTACATTAAATTTCGGAACAATCAAAAAAAAAAAAATAAAAAAATAAATAAGTCTTTAGCATGTCTAGAATTTTTTTTTTTTTATAATTTGAATATTGGAAAACAGTTTGTTGCACAGCAAGCGGCGCTATTATCCTGGCATCTGAAAAATATTCTTGTTCCTTGATGGGCCAACAATAGTGATGAAAATAAGACTAATGTCAATTTGACATTAGTTTTGACTTATTTGTTAATGAAATGACTTTTTAGTCACAAAAAAGAACTTTTATTTATAGTAAAAGTTGTTAAATTTGACCTTCAGTAGTCAAAAAAGTAAAGAATTTCGATCAAATTTTATAGCATTTTTTTTTCTAAAAAATCAATCCGATTATCAAGTTCGATTATCAGTCCGATTATCTTGAAAACCGCTAATAGTTGCATACTAAACCGTATATTTTGAAAAATTTAGATTATACCCATTTCAAATATGTCAAGTTCACTGTGTGACTATTAGCGGTTTGAATCTTATTTGATGACAAAAATTTGCTCTTGCAGCCAATTTTTAGTTAAGCAATTTCAGCCATTTTGCGAAATATTGACTTTCAGAAATGCCTTTGATTTTCTTGTTATTGTGTGGGTGTATGTTTCGTTTTGATAACATTGGTGTGCTTTGTTTTTGAGACTACTATTAATGTCAACATAGCATTAAGCATGGTAGATATTGAATCTGTTCTCGTTTCTGAATACCAGATTTTCCAAACCATTATTGCTCAGACAAAATTTTGTAACCTTAACAAAAGTCCTGAATATGCAAAATGTTTGCGTCAATTCATCAAGAACCACAGTCTCAAAGATGAAAACAAAGCTGGTCACCTCTTCAAAACTTCATGGGCACGGTTCTTTCAATTGAAGAAAACTTCATGGGCACGGTTCTTTCAATTGAAGAAGAAAACAAAACAATCCAATGACAATATATTTAAGCTTGCTTGTAAAGAAACAAGTGTAATGGAAATATCTGAAGATCCAATCAAGAAACGGGAAAAGTTTCGTCACACTGGGTAAAAGGATGCAGAAGCTAAGAACTGTCTCTTCTCCACCATATAGAAGGATTTGTCGCCCAAGAATGCCCTGAACTCTCCGTGACCTAGTTGCTTAGGTACTTTATCCATTGTGTGAACATCCAATCTCAGACAAAGATTGCTTGAGTTGGATACAACATCTTCACTGAATCAGTTACAGACACTCGCTCCTTTGAGGTTGATGAAACGATTTCGTTGATGCACTTAACTCTGAGCAGAGAAAGATGGGGCACATAATGGCTGCAAAGGGTATCTACTTCCCCACCAGTAATGAATTATTGGAAGGTCAGGCCTGTGATCTCTCTAGTGCTTGATAATAGGAGTGCATGTCCAATATAAGGATTTGAAGATGACAATCAAGTCAATTGTAGTTTTGATTCCTAATGAAGATTTGGAGGAAAAAGATGGTGTTCTTGAAATGGTGCTGAGAATGTTTCAATACAGCATCACTCCACTTAAACTACTCCGATGATTTGAGAATTTGTTAATAGCAAAATCACACACTAAATAACTGCAGAACACTACGGCCACTGTTACTCATCTGGGAGAAAGACTAATGAAGACCTTTTAGTATGGTCATTCCTACCACAGATAAAGCTAGAGCTGATTTGTCAGTGGAAGGCGTGTGTGCCATTGTTAATAATAAAGGATACAATGTCGGTGATCACACACGTCATGATTTAAGATTCTCAGGCTTGGGAGGTGAAAGTAGCAGATTGGAGGAACAGAAAGTTGAAATCGGCTTTTCTATTAACAGAACTGCAAGTAATGCTCTTTCATTGTACAATGAACTCATTGACGAAAATGGAAAAATCGAAAGTAAAAGTGGAGATTTTGAGACTCGTCAAGGACTCGCCCTAAAGCTCATCACAGCATCGGATCAATCAAGCATCACCGTTATACATTTGTAAATCAATGGAACAACTTGGTTTCTGAAGGTACTGTATCATTGTCATGCTGACTATCAACAGTGGGACAAAAAGTCTGACATTCGAGGGGAACCTATTCATCAGGCAAAGGATCGTGTTCTTGAAGCCATCTACAGACAGGTCTGTACCTTGACACGGTCAACAGTGCTGGTGGAAAAGGTGGAACCTCAGCCAATGGTCCACAAGGTCGTCGCTTCTTCTCGGAGGAGGTCATTGACACTGTTGAAAAGTTGGCGAATGTGAAGCATCGAGACAATCTTTTACTTCATCGTCAGCTTCCAACAGTTCTTTCAGTTGTCATCTTCACGCAAAGTGAACCTGGTGAAATTCTAAAACCTTTGTAAATTAACCACTTTTAATTTATGCATCAATTTTCCTTGGGTCAAGATGAACCATACCTTGCATGGGACCCTTCATCATTCTGCAGAACTGATGTTTGAACGAGGTTCTGGGCAGTTTGTCAGAAGAATGCCTGAAATCAAACAACAAAGACATTTGTAACTACCTGCAGTTCTTATTGAGAAAAACTAATCTAGTGAACTAAATATCAATGTGATGTCAAGGCTACTGGGGAGATAAGATCCTGTCCTTCATACTTTCAGTACACAGTCGGTCAAAGTTCTGTACAGAATGTGGTGGTACTGACCATACCATACGTTCACATAATCTGTTTGGCTTGCCCAAGAAGTGATATGTAAGCCTCATTGAAGACATTTTTCTTGATTGATTTATATTTTATCTTTATGTGGGTTATGAGAAAATTAAATAATACACTCAGGATACCTGAGCCTTTTTCTGTAATGTTTTTATTGTTACCCGTGCAATTTTCAACAGAAATACACAAATTTAGACCAATTCATTACTTTACAAAAGCCAGCATATAAACTGAATTTTCATGCTTCCATTACGTTCTCCTTGGCCATACGCTTCTAACGAGCCCTCAACCGCTTTCCTATCTCAATCCAAACTGAAATAATGCCCATTTCAATATTTCTCTGAATTTAGTAAATTTCAGTAGATTTGCGACATTTTGCAACACAGCCAAAATAGGTCAATTTTGTCTGAAAACTGTTTTCAGACAAATATCAGTTAAAATCTAATTAAATTGCAAGTGATCATATGCCTCAAAAGTCTTGAAAGAATCTAAGTCAGTTGTGATGATGCTTCACTTCTATTTCCAAACATTGGCCATCTGGGCCCACTGTGCCATGGTTTCACTTTAACATCTATTCAGAAAGTTTCAATCAATATGAGCAAATTTTGTACAATTTGAAAAGTTATTTTTAGCATTTCAATACTTGAAAAACAAATTATTTCAACAGTTTACATTATTAAACATGTTTTATTGAATCTAGAAAAATTAGTAACTTTTCTTTTTTTTCTGCATCAGTGTTTTTTATGTAATATCTGCATTATTCAGATTAATCATTATATTCATAACATTTTGGCTCTAACCTTGTTTTGGTGCATCTTTTCGTACTTAGAAACTTTCTAGTCATACTCTGTGCTTTATTGTAAAATCTGTTATCCATATAATAAAATGTTATATTTTTAGAATCTTTTTATTGATGGAACTTAATCTAACTACAGCGCGTGTACAAATAAATGAGTCTATATTTCAATATGTTGTCAATCTTACCATTTATTTCTTTCAGCATGTTTAATTCTTGACAGTGCCTGTTTTGTAGCACAGAATCATTCATATAATTGTCAATTTAATTTTTTCTACCCTTACTCATCAGAATTTTAACTTATAAACTTTAAAGGAATATGGGCATGACTACAAAATCTGAAAATTGGAAAAGTAGTAGCAATTGTTTTCTTTTGGGTTTCATTCAAAATTATGTACAGATTCTCAAGTTTGGCAAAATGTCTGAAGAAGTTTGTAGGTTACATTTGACAAAATGTTTTGAGAATAACGCTAAAGATAGGAATAGTAGTCCAAGTAATTAATCCTTATTTCAAAAACTCAGGGATTTAGAATAATTGCCTATTATTCCCCAAGTATGGCAGGTAAGTTTTATGATCGGGCAAAAATTTATTTAAACACAAAACAAAGTAAAAACAAAAATAAAAACCCTCTTTTTCTTTACATCGAAATCACCACTTATCAAAGCTTCGAAGGTCACATGAGGATAACTGTTAAAGAGTGTACAGTAGTCACTGAGACAACAGCGTATTAATAGTTAGTGGTGGAAATGGATAGAAATAGATTATTTATTTGGGAGAGGGGAGGGGGGTGCTCAAGAAGAACTTGTTTACCTTGCTAACAACTGAACAATATTGGGAGTGCTCCATAGGTTTTGTAACAACAGTAGCAACAGCAATGTGTTCAGTTGCTATGTCATTATAGGTCTCTAAGTTTATAGGGGTCAAATTGAGAGGAAAAAATATATTTGGACACACTGTAATGGATGCATTATTAATCTGGGGTACAATTTCTAAGTAGGTTCTGTTGTATGTCGGGATTTGGCAACCCACTAATAAATGCATCCCTTACAAGTTCCTCTCGATATTGCCCAGCTGTTATAACTTTAAAAGCACAGCTTTTATCAGATTTGAGTTTATGCTGAAACTTGTCTAAAGATAAGCCAGGTGTCTGTCGACAAGTAGAGGTGTCTGGCAGAAATTTCATTTGGTGTCTTAACGTATAGCTGTTTCAAAATGTTAATAGCTGATTTGTATGCAGTGCAGCCCTTCATATGCTCATAAACTGATTGAAACACAGCCAACTAGTGGTCTCAATTTGTTAGTAGTATTCGTCGCTGTTGTTTTTAAAGAAATTGCCCAACATTTTCAGTTTTTTTTTCCTGAAGGGAATTCAAATTGAGGTTTAATTTTGGAAGTTTAAGCATTTTCTGTGTTGATGGGCATTTACCAAAAGCAACTGTGATATTAGTTGATTCAATAGTTATGAAAATAAGACAGCACTTCATACAGCTAAATTAGTTTTACATGATGTTGTTTGCCATTATTTCATACTAAGAGTTATCTCCCTTTATGTAAGAGTAATTAAATAAAAGATAATCCCAATTGCCCAAGGCAAGTAACCAAGGATTAATATTCATTAAAATTATGGGTTCTTGTTCAGAATTCCCTATATATTAAAAAAAAAAAAAAAAAAAAAAAAAATCTATAATGTACGTACCCATGATGGAACAAAAATATCATATTCTAAAAATCACATCAATTGAACAATTAGTTATTGTTTATTTAAATAAGAAAATAATTTTAGGAGTAACAGAAGAGCAGCTTTCTTGTCTGCTAGTTTGAAAACAATCTAAGAAAAAAACAAAAACGGAGATAACTCAATAATTCTAATTTGCAAGATTTGTAATGTCTACAAATTCCCATTAATAGCCTAAAAATGATTCATACATACGTCAGTTTTAGAAATATTTGTAAAAAAAAAAAAAACTGCTCTCCAAAATCCGGATGTCTTCAAAATCACCAACATTGAGTTCTCCAAACATCATTTTATGATCATCTTTAGTTCTCCACTCTTTTAATACTTGCAAAACAGAAAGACTGACACTGAATGTTACTGTTATATCATACTTGGTCTTTTTCCTCAGATTTATTTCTGAAAACCTTTTTATTACTTAAAGGTAAGGTACCATATTTATTTTAAGCTCCTAACTCTTAATTGTTAGGGGTCAATACATTTGTTTTACCTTTTTTTTTTTTTTTTTTTATGATAGTGATAATGGCTATCCTAAGATTGTTAAAAAAAAAAAAAAAAAAAAAGGGTGGGGGTAAACTTGAGTCTGGACACTTCCCCAAATCATTGATTATCTCCCCCCTTTTTTTTTTTTGTAAATTTATCTATAACTGCCTGCCATAAAAGAAAAAATACTGATGTTTCATACTAATGTTATCAATTTGGTGCAATAATTACTGTGAAAACTACAAAGGACGAAATAGATAACATGCAAAAAGAAAATGAGTAAAAACATTTCAATAGGAAGGTAGATAAGAGGAGGAAATGGACAAATTACAAAAGGGTGGAGTTATAATTGTGTGTGTGTGTGTTTTTTTGCTAGTAATAGGTGGAGCGAGGAAGGTAACACTATTTGTCTCTTAAACCCATTTCCTGGCTGAGTCAAGTCCTGCAGTAAATAAACAATAGGCAAACTTGATAAAAAGGATTAATTATCAAGTTATCAAAACTCTTCTAATGACTAGCCATTTATGTTAAATATGATAAAAATGTACATAACACTATAACTCGCTAAAAAGGTCAATTTGGTGACGGTTACAATCTGATTGAAATAACCAGATTGAATTTGTTTCTTTGCATAAATAATTAGATGA